>NC_135966.1:48960602-49326309 GCF_053455715.1 Rhinoraja longicauda
GGAATCTGTTGGCGTTGGCACATTTTGAAACTCATAGTGTGGGATGGGAGAGTTGAATTTTGAGGTTGATTTGCAAAGGTGTGTTTCATGTTCGCTTGGGCTGCAGATACCTGAGGAGTGGTCCCAATAGAAAACAATGCTTGCATTGTGGGCCAAGTCAAGTGATTACCTAGAGATTGGACAGAGCTGTTTTGGAATTAGATTTCATTTTCTGCCAAAGATTTAGCCTTTAGCTTGGCTTGTCCATTTCCCTGCTCGAGTATGATTATCTCATCCTAGGTGTTCATACAGGGGCAGCACTGCCTAGCAGTAGAGTTACTGCTTTACAGCGCCAGAGACCCGGATTCAATCCTGTCTGTCCAGAGGTTAGACAATAGACAATAGACAATAGACAATAGACAATAGGTGTAGGAGTAGGCCATTCGGCCCTTCAAGCCAGCACCGCCATTCAATGTGATCATGGCTGATCATTCTCAATCAGTACCCTGTTCCTGCCTTCTCCCCATACCCCCTGACTCCGCTATCCTTAAGAGCTCTATCTAGCTCTCTCCTGAATGCATTCAGAGAATTGGCCTCCACTGCCTTCTGAGGTAGAGAATTCCACAGATTCACAACTCTCTAACTGAAAAAGTTTTTCCTCATCTCCGTTCTAAATGGCCTACCCCTTATTCTTAAACTGTGGCCCCTTGTTCTGGACTTCCCCAACATTGGGAACATGTTTCCTGGCTCTATCGTGTCCAACCCCTTAATAATCTTATACGTTTCGATAAGATCCCCTCTCATCTTTCTAAATTCCAGTGCATACAAGCCCAGTCGATCCAGTCTTTCAACATACGACAGTCCCGCCATTCCGGGAATGAACCTAGTAAACCTACGCTGCACGCTCTGAATAGCAAGAATATCCTTTCTCAAATTTGGAGACCAAAACTGCACACAGTACTCCAGGTACGGTCTCACCAGGGCCCTGTACAACTGCAGAAGGACCTCTTTGCTCCAATACTCAACGCCTCTTGTTATGAAGGCCAACATTCCATTGGTTCTCCCCGTGACCTGCGGGGAGTTTGTTCTTCCCGTGACCTGCGAGGCTTTACTCCAAGATCTTTGGTTTCCTCCCACACTCCTAAGATGTACAGGTTTGTAGGTTAATTGGCTTGCTGAAAGAAATGTAAAAAATGGCTCTTGTGTGTGTAGTGTAGTGTTCGTGTGTGGGAATCACAAGTCGGTGCAGACTCAGTGGACCAAAGGGCCTGTATCTCTAAACTAAACCCAACTAAACTAAACTAAACATTGTAGACCGTGTTCTCTTCTATTTTCTTTACATGATTATGATGTCTCTGAAAGCTCCTCAGAGGGGGAAGTGACGTGAGGGTGTGAGGGAGATGAAGGGAAGGAATGCTTACAATCACCTTTTTCAAGTAATGCCAAACAATCTGGGTAAAGAGAAACAGGAGTTTGCAATTATATTTTCAGGGAAAAAGGAACTGACAGATGGATACTCAGGGCCAAGCAAGAAGAGGTGGTCGGAATGTGTAGGAAAGAACTGCAGATGCTGGTTTAAATCGAAGATAGACAAGGTAGAAGGTTGAGTTCTTGTCTACCCAAGAAGAGGTGGTCCTTGGACAATTCTGGTGGACTGGGAGTAGGCAGCATATAGTATAAGAATCATGAAGAGATGTTCAAAAGACAAGGGAACCCATTCACCCTCGCAATCATGGCTCAGATCAGGAAAACACACAGCGTAAATCTCATACACCATTGGCGAGTTTTCTAAGCAAGTCGGTTTTTTTCAGATTGTCACGGCAGCACTTTAAGTGTGGGCTTGCACATGCTTCACTAATTCGAAAGTCTGTAATTAATGTATTCACTTTGCAATGTTTATGTGCAAATTTTATATTTTCACCATAATTCACCAGTAATCCACTTTTTTTTGTAGTCTTCGTACAATGTTTCATCTCCTCGGGAGTAGCAGTTATCTATCTGATGTGATCTTAAGGTTATCTTTACTGTGCTGGCCAAATTTCTCATCATCTTTTTCCAATATGTAAGGCTCTTGGTTTCTTATCCATGAAACAAACTTGCCTGATTTTCTTACAATTTCTGGAGATTTATTTCATTAGGGTGGCAAGGTGGCGCAGAAGTAGAGTTGCTGCCGTACAGCACCAGTAGACCTGACTTAGACCTGTAGACCTGACGTAGTCAATCCTGACTACGGGCGCTGTCTGTACAGAGTTTGTACGTTCTCCCCATGACCGCATGGGTTTTCTCCGAGATCTTCGGTTTCCTCCCACATTCCAAAGATGTACAGGTTTGTAGGTTAATTGGCTGGGTAGACAATAGACAATAGGTGCAGGAGGAGGCCATTCGGCCCTTCGAGCCAGCACCGCCATTCAATGTATAAATGTAAATTGTCCCTAGTGTGTGTGGGAAAATTTTAATATACAGGGATCGCTGGTTGGTACAAACTTGGTGGACCAAAGGTCCTGTTTCTGTGCTGTATCTCTAAACTAAACTAAACTAATTTCTTCTTCACACACTCATCTGCTTTCATTCATCGCGAACGTAAATATATATGACAAAATGCTAAAACCCCAGTACAGTTCACTTGTCACTTCCAGAGAACAAATCGATCATTACTCTGGGCTGGCATGGAATCCAAGTCATTTTGGAAACTGGATCCAAAGTTGGGTTGGTGATAGGAGGCAGTGGATACTAATGGAGGTTTCATTTTCTTACTGCAACTCTACAACCAGGGGTGTATCACAGCTATCAGTGCTGACATCTTTGTTATTTGTCATTTATATAAATTACTTAGAAGAGAATGCCTGTGGGCTGATAAATAGATTTAATGATCACTTGAAGATTGGTGGAATTGCAGATGAGAAGATAATTGCTAAGAATGCAGAGGCATTGGTCAGTGAGTGGAGGGGTGGCAGATGGAATTTAATCCAGACAAGTGTGGGGTGATGTACTTTGGGTCATCTAATACAGGCCAGACATCTGCGGTAATTGGCAGAGACCTTAGAATTGTTAATGTGCAGAGTGCCCTTGAGGTGCATGTTAACTGCTTCATGAAAATAATGGCACAGGTGGACAGGATAGTGAGGAAAACATTTAGTGTAGCAAGGAACAGCAGATGCTGGTTCATACCGAAGATAGACGCACAATGCTGGAGTAACTCAGCGGGTCAAGCAGCATCTCTGGAGAAAGGGTCTAAGAAAGGGTCTCGACCCGAAACGTCTCCAGAGATGCTGCCTGACCCAATGACCTACTCCAGCATTTTGTGTCAACTTTCAAAGAAGACATTTAATTTGCTTTTTCTTCTTGCACAGAGGTATTGAGTCTGAGAGCTGGCACATCAAGTTGCAGCTGCACAAAACATTGGTTAGGCCAAACTTGGAATAATATGTGCAGTTCTGGTGATCACACTATATGCATCACATCTACTCTATCGGAACGGAAGCGGTAGTGCTAGAAAAAGTGCAGAAGTGAAGAGATTCACCAGGATATAGGCTGGAGTGAAAGACTTGTTAGTTACAAGGATTGGCTGAGATCGTTCTCACTGAAATGCAGGAGGCTGAGGGGAACCTCTATAAAATAGTGAAGGGCCTGGATAGGAGAGATAGCCACAGTCTTTTTGAAAACGTGAAGGAGTCCACAATTAGAATCTGTGCGTTTAAGGTGAGAGGGGGAAATATTCAAAGGGCAGGGCTTTTTACAAGGAGGTTGGTGGATGTATGGAACAAGCTGGTAGAGGAGGTGGTGGAGCGTTTAAAAACCATTCAGCCAGGTACTGTGGAATATGATACAAACACAGGAAAATGGGATTCGTGTGGCATTTCCGCGGCATGGAAGAGTTGGGCCGATCGGCCTGTTGTACAACTCTACAACCTTCTGACTATATGATGTAAGGAGATAGAGAAATGCAATATGGGCTCATAAAATTAGCTGTGGCATAAGGGAAAGGGAGTGGGAGGAAAGGTAGAAGAGAATAAAAAGGACAAAAGGGACTTGCTGAGTTGCGTGCTAAACTGCTCAAAGTTTGGGACTTTGTTGTAGATTAGACGTGTGCATCCGCTAACTCATAGCTCCAGCAACCCATGTGTTTGCTCTTGATTGCCCGTGCTGTATCTGCGTACGTTACACATTCTTCTGTGAATGCAAGGTCCCCCCCCCCCCCCCGCCCCAGGGTGCTGAACTCCAATTTCCTCCCACATCTTCGAGAATTGCAAGCCAGTCGGTTAAATGGCAACTGTTGACTACCCACAGTGTGAGCAGGTAGTAGGGGAATCATTGGGAGCTGATGGGATTGTGAAGGAGAATAGGGGAATGGGATTGCTGTGAGACCCAACACAGACTCGATGGGACAAACAACGTTCTCCTATGTTGCAAAAAATTAAGAAAACGTAGATTTGAATGTAGAAAATGTTCAACAGTTTTGGCAGTTTTGGCAGCATGGTGAGATAAACGAAACAGGCCATGTAAGTTTGAGCTTGATGCCCCTGCAAGAGATAAGATGAAAGGTCATCAACCTGAAATGTTGACTCTGTTTCTCTCTCCGCCAATGCTGCCTGACCCACTGAGTAATTTCAAAATTGTCTGTTTTTATTTAATCTTATTTTATTTAATGGTTCTACTCTTTTGTAGAAACAATAGACAATAGACTAGACACAAGGACTTTCCAGGATAAGCAAAATCAGTTACTGAAAATGATATGGATTGATATTATCAGATATTATTGAAATTATCAGATGACTCTCAAAGACTTCTTTTTAGATTGCTCTCTTTGCCATTTTAGTGGTAGTGATAATCCATTTTAAATAAATAGGGATGGGAACAGGAGATAAGGGCCTTCACACAACAGCTTCAGTGACAGTAATTTCTAATCATTAACAAGTTGCTCCAGAAAGTCTTGTTACCAAACATTATCCGAGCCTTGCATCCTTTGGGAACAATCATGTACACTAATGAATGTTATTTTGACAATACTGTTCAGTGTAACCATCCAAATTCATATCATTTATCCAATTTTTATCTGAAGTTAATTACAGCTCGGTAATTGTAGGGGAGCATAGTAGCTTCAGCATTGCTCACTGCTTTGTTTGTGCTCTACAGATATCTGTACAAGCTTCGAGATCTGCACTTGGAGTGTGAAAACTACACCGAAGCTGCCTATACACTGCTCTTGCATGCTAAACTGCTCAAGGTATGGAATGTTCCCTGCATTGTACCCACTCGAAAGACAGCTCAGCTGCCTGTTCACATGCAAGTGGCAACTTTATCACAGAGGGTGGTTTGTATATGGAATGAGTTGCCAGAGGAAGTAGTTGAGGCAGATACTATAACAGCAATGAAAAGACACTTGGATAGATAGATAGACAGGAAAGGCTCAGAGGGATGTGTCGAAAGGAACTGCAGATGCTGGTTTAAACCGAAGACAGACACAAAAAGCTGGAGCAATTCAGCGGGTCAGACAGCATCTCTGGAGAAATTCCTCCAGAGACGCTGTCTGACCCGCTGAGTTACCTAAGCTTTTTGTGTCCATCCAAGGTTTAGAGGGATATTGGTCAAACACAGTCAAATGGGATGAGGTTAGATGAAGCATGTTGGTCGGCATGGACAGTTGGGCAGAAGGGCCTGTTCCCGTGCTGTATGTCTCATTGTCTCTATGTTACATTAAATTATTTATCATAACATTTAGAGCTGTGCTGGAAGAATGCAAAGGAGAATTATCGTTGAGTGGGACTGTCATATGTCATATGTTGAAAGACGATCGACTAGGCTTGTACACACTGGAATTTAGAAGGATGAGAGGAGATCTTATCGAAATGTATAAGATTATTGAGGGGTTGGACACGTTAGATGCAGGAAACATGTTCCCAATGTTGAACAAGGGGCCACAGTTTAAGAATAAGGGGTAGGCCATTTAGAACTGGGATGAGGAAAAACTTTTTCAGTCAGAGAGTTGTGAATCTGTGGAATTCTCTGCCTCAGAAGGCAGTGGAGGCCAATTCTCTGAATGCATTCAAGAGAGAGCTAGATAGAGCTCTTAAGAATAGCGGAGTCAGTGGGCATGGGGAGAAGGCAGGAACGGGGTACTGATTGAGAATGATCAGCCATGATCACATTGAATGGTGGTGCTGGCTTGAAGGGCCGAATGGCCTCCTCCTGCACCTATTGTCTATTGTCTACATACAACCTTACTAAAATTGGTATCAATTGTTACATCCATTGGACATTTAATAAGTACAGACTGATCCAATAAAGGGCACAAGAGGAAGATCCTTTGGGCATGTTGGTGTGGTGCAAGCGCACATGGTGATCCTGGTGGCCAGAGTGGTGACATACGCTTTTGGCATGCTGGCCTCTATTAGTAGAGGCACTGAGTATAGAATGTGTAGGAAAATAACTGCAGATGCTGGTTCAAACCGAAGGTGTCACAAAATGCTGGAGTAACTCAGTTGGTCAGGCAGCATCACAGGAGAGAAGATAAAGGGTGACGTTTTGGGTCAAGACCCTTCATTATGTTACGGTTATACAAGGAGTTGGTGAGGCCACACTTGGAGTATAGTGTTCAGTTTTGGTCACCCACCCTATAGAAAAGATGCTACTGATCTGGAAAGTGTGCAGAAAAGATTTGTGAATATGTTGCCAGGTCTCATGCAACTAAATTATCGTGAGCGGTTGGGCAGGCTGGGACTTACTTTCTTGGAGTACAGGAGACTGAGGGGTGATCCTATTGAGGTGTGTAAAATCATGAGGGACATAGATAGGATGAAAACACAGTCTTTTTCCCCCAGAGTTGGGGAATCAAGGGCCAAAGGCTATAGGTTTAAAATCAGAAGGGAAAGATTTAATAGGAACCTGAAGGGCAACTTTTTAACATGGACTATTGTGTGCGTATGGAATAAGCTTGCAGAAGGAAGTGGAAGAGGTAGTAAATTAACTTTTAGTCAGGTGTAGGAAAGAAAACTGCAGATGCTGGTTTAAATCGAAGGTAGACACAAAAAGCTGGAGTAACTCAGCGGGTCAGGCAGCATCTCTTGAGAGAAGGAATAGGTGACGTTTCGGGTCGAGACCCTTCTTCAGACTGTCTCGACCCGAAACGTCACCCATTCCTTTTCTCCAGAGATGCTGCCTGACCCGCTGAGTTACTCCAGCATTGTGTGTCTAACTTCCTTTTAGTCAGGTGCATGGATATGAAAGTTTTAGAGGGATATAAGGGTCAAATGTGGGCAAATGAGATTTGTGGAGATGGGCAGCAAGCTCGGTAAGGATGAGTTGGGCCAAGGGGCAGCTCCCTATGCCATATTAACTCTATGTCTCCATGATTCTATAACCACTCCATGTTCTAACTACGCTCGAAAGAAATGGCCACATCTTAACAGCTGACTAATTAAAACAAATAAAAGTATTTCTGCTGTCACACATATTTCCTAAGCGCAAATTGGTTATAATGTGGTCGAGAGATAAGGGAACACAATTGAATTACGTGGGTTGGTCTGGTTAGAATGCAATTATGAAGGGAAAAATCTGTATAAATCTGTGCTTTGAAGGCAACTATAACTTATTCTGATGTGAAGCGACTCTCTATAATGTGAGATGTCTAAGGAACATAACTATCGTGTTGTAGCATGTGGGATATCATTAAGGTACCATAGGGAAGGGTTCTATATGAAAAATATCCTTATAATCTCATCTCTTTGTTATCATAGTCTTTTATTTTATTGGCACTATTCTCCAAGGCCTTGATTGATATGAAGATGAGATTTATAGTGATGGAGTTTATGAAAAAGTAGAGTGGAATTATTGTGGTTACAGTTAGAGCTTCATGACCTGGGAGAATTTTATTTGTCTCTGTGACATTTTGTTCTTGGTTGTTCAAGAACTGCTACCTGGTGCAGATCATTAATTGATCCAACTTCAAGGCTCCTCTGTCGATTCACAAGCACATATGAGACAGAGGAAAATAAAGCAGGCATTTGGGCTGATTCTCCCAGGATACCAACTTTGTTCTCTCGCAGAAATAAAATGAGAATATACTGGAAATCCTTGAACAGGCCGGGCCACAACTGGGAAAAGAGAATCCGTTAATATTTACTATTCAGGACCTTTCATTCGATGGGGGAAATGAGCAAACAAGTTAGATTTCAGAAACTGAAAGGGTGGGGGAAGGATAGGTTGGACAAAAAGGAGTGGGGATGCAGACCTCTACAGGCAGGCCAAGTACAAGCTGAGAAGAGGAATCAGAGCTGTCAAGGAAAGGCACTCTGAGAAGCCGAGGAGCAAGTTCTCAGCTAATGATTCATCTTCAGTGTGGAAGGGCTTGCAAGAAATCACCAGCTACAAGAGGAAAACCCCCCACTCCTTGGACAATCGTCAACTGACCAACGACCTGAACGTGTGTTACTGCATGTTCGATATGTTGGGCATGCCCTCATCCACTGCCCAACATCAGTCTGGCCACTTCTCCATCACTAACAATAGAAATTGAGGAGGTGGAGAGGCTATTCAGGAGACAGAAAAGCCAGAAATCACCAGGACCGGACAATGTTTCCCCCTCTACCCTCAAGCTCTGTGCCGATCAACTGGCACCGATCTACACAGACATTTTCAACCAGTCCCTGCAAACCTGCACTGTCCCTGCCTGCTTCAAAGTCCCCATTTTTGTTCCTGTACCCAAAAAGACAAGGATTACTGGTCTAAATGACTACAGGCCTGTCGCACTGAACTCTGTAGTCATGAAGACCTTTGGAAGACGTGCTGGCCCAGCTGAAAAACATCACAAACCCCCTGCTGGACTGCCTGCAGTTTGCATACAGGGCCAATAGATCGGTGGATGATGCAGTCAACCTAGGCCTGCACTTCATCCTCCAGCACCTAGATCACAAGGGGACCTATGCCAGGATTCTGTTTGTGGACTTTAGCTCTGCATTTAACACCATTGTGCCAGAGCTACTACACTACAAACTCTCCCAGCTGACTGTGCCTGAACCCCTCTGTCAGTGGATCATCAACTTCCTGACAGACAGGAAGCAGCATGTGAGGCTGGGAAAGCACATCTCGGACCCGCAGACCCTCAGCATAGGAGCACCGCAAGGCTGCGTACTCTCCCCTCTCCTTTACTCTCTCTACACCAACGACTGCATCTCCACAGACTCCTCTGTCAAGCTCCTCAAGTTTGCAGATGACACAACCCTGATTGGACTGATCCAGGATGGGGAGGAATCTGCCTACAGAGGGGAAGTGACACAGCTGGCGTCCTGGTGCCATCGCAACAACCTGGAGCTCAATGCTCTCAAGACAGTGGAACTAATTGTAGACTTTCGAAGAGCTCCCCCTCCCCTCCCCCCACTCACCATCAACAACACCACAGTCACATCTGTGGAGTCATTTAAGTTCCTTGGAACCATCATCTCCAGGGACCTTAAATGGGAGGCCACCATCGACTCCACAGTCAAAAAGGCCCAACAGAGGATGTACTTCCTGCAGGTGCTGAGAAAACACAATCTGCCACAGGCAATGATGGTCCAATTCTATACTGCCATCATGGAGTCTGTCCTCACCTTCTCCATCATGGTCTGGTTTGGCTCAGCCACCAAGCACGACATCCAGAAGCTGCAACGGATCGTTCGCACAGCTGAGAAAGTTGTTGGCTGCAACCTTCCCCCCATTGACGAACTGTACACTGCAAGGGCCAGGAAGCGAGCGGGCAAGATCATCTCTGACCCCTCTCACCCTGGCCACAAACTCTTTGAAGCACTTCCCTCTGGAAGGCGACTCCGGACTGTCAAAGCAGCCACAGCCAGACATAAACACAGCTCTTTTTCCACGAGCAGTAGCTCTACTCAACAGCCAAAAGTCTGTAGCCTCCTTGTGCTCTGGTATTTTATTTCATTCTTCACATGTTTAAATTATAATGTTTTATTTTTAATTGTCTACTGTATGTCGTGTTGTTACTTGCGAGCAAAGCACCAAGGCAAGTTCATCGTATGTGTACACACTTGGCTAATAAAACTTATTCAATGATTCAATTATTATTATTCCATTATTCAAAAGAATATCTCTGAGAAGCTGAGATCAAATGAGTTAATGTAGTTTGGATCAAATGATCCTTTTTGTCTGTACATTATACCGCTAATTTCTTGTCTGTGGGACATATCTAGCAAGTCAGAACATATGAACGCAAAAATAAATCAGATGCCAGGCAGATGGGCGGCACGGTGGCGCAGCGGTAGAGTTGCTGCCTTACAGCGTTTGCAGCGCCGGAGACCCAGGTTCGATCCCGACTACGGGTGCTGTCTGTATGAAGTTTGCACGTTCTCCCCGTGAACGTGTGGGCTTTCTCCGATATCTTCGGTTTCCTCCCACGCTCCAAAGACGTGCATGTTTGTAGGTTGTGTAGGAAAGAAAACTGCAGATGCTCGTTTAAATCGAAAGTAGACACAAAATGCTGGAGTAACTCAGCGGGTCAGGCAGCACCTCTGGAGAGAAGGAACATGTGACGCTTCTGAAGAAGGTTCTCGACCCGAAACGTCACGCATTCCTTCTCTCCAGAGATGCTGCCTGACCCGCTGAGTTACCCCAGCATTTTGTGTCTACTAGGTTTGTAGGTTAATTGGCTTGGGTTTGCACACTTGGTAAGTGTAAATTGTCCCTGGCGTGTTAGTCTGCGGGGATCGCTGGTCGGCGCGGACTCGGTGGCCAAAGGACCTGTTTCCGCGCTGCATCGCTAAACTAAACTAAACTAAATGGACAGTTCTAATACAAAAAATAGAGTGAAAAAGTGAGTTAGCCAAAGCGTAGAATTCTATATTGAGTTCAGAAGGCTGGAATAAGACAAGGTTTTATTTCTGAAGCCTGTATTGAGCCTCATTGTAATAGTGCAGTGGGTCACAGACTGAAGCTCAGAGTGGGAGTGAACTGGGGAATGAAAGCCACTGGTAACCTAAAGGTGAACACCACTCCTGCAGAACAGTTGCTTTGAGTTTCAACTTCATAACCACAGCGGGTACTCAAGACATCTCTAGAGGTTATGTGGGAGAAATAGTGTAACAATGAAACTTCTCCCAAATACTTAAAGAACGATTCAAAAAAGAGATCTCAACGAATGTGTCACTATTATAAATATTTTCAAAGAGTATGTCAATATTTAAACGGGGTCTCCAGAGAAAATGTCAAATAAGGATATTCAGGAAGATTGTATGCGTACGTTTTTATAGAGATTTCCAGGGAAGGTTTCTGTATTTCCCAAAATCCCCAGGGAATGTTTCAGTATTTACACATCTCTCCTGTGATCTTGTCAGCAGATATAGAAATCTTCAAGGAACGTGTTGGTATTTAGGGAGATGTCCAGGGAATTTGTCGGTATTTTTAGATATCTCCGGGGAGCGAGGTATTGTTTATAGAAATCTCCGGGCAATTTATTTGTATTTGTAGAGAAATCCCGGGAGTGTGTCAGCGTTTGCAGAGAACTCCAGGGAATATATCAGCATTTACCGCCATCTCCATTCGACGTGTCAGTATTTACAGGGGTCTCTTGTGAGCGTGTCAGTATTTACAGTGACCCTTATTTACATGGGTCTCCAGGGAGTGAGGTAGTGCTCAGAAACATCTTTAGAGATGTGTTATTGTCTGTAGTGCAAGAAAATAACTGCAGATGCTGGTACAAATCTTTGAGGGCGTGCAGCGTAGGTTCACTAGGTTGATTCCCGGAATGGCGGGACTGTCATATGTTGAAAGGCAGGAGCAATTAGGCTTGTATACACTGGAATTTAGAAGGATGAGGGGGGATCTTATTGAAACATATAAGATAATTAGGGGATTGGACACATTAGAGGCAGGAAACATGTTCCCAATGTTGGGGGAGTCCAGAACAAGGGGCCACAGTTTAAGAATAAGGGGTAGGCCATTTAGAACGGAGATGAGGAAGAACTTTTTCAGTCAGAGAGTGGTGAAGGTGTGGAATTCTCTGCCTCAGAAGGCAGTGGAGGCCAGTTCGTTGGATGCTTTCAAGAGAGAGCTGGATAGAGCTCTTAAGGATAGCGGAGTGAGGGGGTATGGGGAGAAGGCAAGAACGGGGTACTGATTGAGAGTGATCAGCCATGATCGCATTGAATGGCGGTGCTGGCTCGAAGGGCTGAATGGCCTACTCCTGCACCTATTGTCTATTGTCTATTGTCTAAATCGAAGGTATTTATTTACAAAATGCTGGAGTAACTCAGCAGGTCAGGCTGCATCTCGGGAGAGAAGGAATGGGTGACGTTGGTTTATGGGAGGAATTGGGGTTTTCTGAATTTCCTTGTGCTTCACTCATCCTCTTTAATGTTCCGTTGTTAAATTGCAGAAGTGCGGTAATCATGAAACGCATGGCCAGTGTCATTCTTGTATTAGCTGTCAGACGTGACCATGTGTCAGAGCAGTACACCTCATTTTGGTCTGAGGGAATGACAGGACTTGGGAACGTACTGGGTTGGTCAACGTTTATTCCTTACTAGACTGAGGTGGACCCGTCTCTCCTGCGGGCATCTCCTGGGGCAACCCTCCCCCAACTGATGACCCTGCCCGGCAACCCTCTCCATCTGACGAAGCCCGTTGCTGGGCAGGGAGTGTTCCGAGGGGCCGTGGGCGGGCGAGGGGGGACAGCGAAGGGGAGAGGGAGCCACTCACCACGGCCCCGTGTCGCCAGCGCTGCAGTCAGAGTGAGCTGTGGAACCAAAGCCTCTCCTGCATTGGTCTAGCCCCATCCCTTCCCCCATTCCCTCTCCCCTCCACCCCCACTCACCCCTTCCCCCTCCCCTCCCATCCCCTCCCCATCCCACCACCACTCCCCCCTTCCTCCCCACACCCTCCCATCCCCTCCACCCCACCCCCACTCCCCCCTCTCCCCATCCCCACTCCCCCTTCCCCTCCCCTCCCCCACTCCCCCCTCCCCCCAATCCCCTCCCTGCCACACCCTAACTCCCCCCTCCCATCCCCTTCACCCCACCCCCACTCCCCGCCCACTCCCCCCACCCCCTCCCATCCCCTCCACCCCACCCCCACTTCCCCCCCCACTCCCCCCACCCCTACCCTTCCCCTCCCCTCCCCCACTCCCTCTCCCCTCCCTCCCCCACTCCCCCCACCCCCTCTCATCCCCTCCACCCAAACCCCCACTCCCCCCTTCCTCCTCACCCCCTCCCATCCCCTCCACCCCACCCCCACTCCCCCCCCCCACTCCCCCCACCCCCACCCTTCCCCTCCCCTCCCCCAGAGGAACACAGCAGGTCAGGCAGCAAATGCGAGGGGAAATGGACAGACAACATTTGGTTGGGGAAATGTCCTCACGCGGTCTCAAGCCCAAACTCTCTCAGTAGGAGCCTGAAGAAGGATGCCGACCCACAACATTTTTCTCCACCAATGCTGCCTGACACATTGAGTTCCTCCAGCACTTTTCTTAATGCTCGGGATTCCAGCATCTGCAGTCTCTTGTGTCTCTATTGAAAACATGTGGTGCGCTGGGTGATAAGCAGAATGAACTGCAGCAGTTTGGGGATTATTTTTTTTAACAACATTTAGTAATATATCTTACTAATTTAATGATTTACACAATCCTTTTCACAATGTTAAATTTGAGAAAAAAAAGAGAATAAATCATAAATGTATCCAGCCTTATCTGGAGAAAGGTAACATGGAATGTAGAACAATATATATATATAAGAAGATAACTGCAGATGCTGGTACAAATCAAAGGTATTTATTCACAAAATGCTGGAGTAACTCAGCAGGTCAGGCAACATCTCAGGAGAGAAGGAATGGGTGACGTTTCTTCAGTGTGAAGAAGGGTCTCGACCCAAAACGTCACCCATTCCTTCTCTCCCGAGATGCTGCCTGACCTGCTGAGTTACTCCAGCATTTTGTGAATGGAATGTAGAACATTGTGCATTGATCAGTGCAGCACAGGAACAGAGCCGTTGGCCCACAATGTTTGTGCCGAACATGATGCCAAGACCAACTCTCATTTCCCTGCACATAATCCATCCATTTCCTGCGTTACCATATTCCTAGCCAAATGTCTCTTAAATGCCACTATCATATCTATCTCAACCACCACCCCAAAGCATTTTTCAGACACTCATCACCCAGTGTGAAAGATTTGCTCCACACATCTCCGTTAGACTTTGCCCCTCTCATCTTAAAGTTATGACCATTCATATTTGGCTTTTTTCCATCCTGGGGATGAAATCTGTTTTGACTACCCTGTCCATGCCTCCCACCATGTTAGAGTATACACCTCCATCAGGTCTCCCCACAACCTCTGGTGCTTCTGGAGAAGTTAGTCAAAGTCTGTCCAACCTCTCCCTATAGGTAATACCCTCAAATCCAGGCAACATTCTGGTAAACCTCCTGCTCTGCAGTCAATAGACAATAGGTGCAGGAGTAGGCCATTCGGCCCTTCGAGCCAGCACCGTCATTCACCGTGATTACGGCTGATCATTCACAATCAGTACCCCGTTCCTGCCTTCTCCCCATATCCCTTGACTCCGCTATCTTTAAGAACTCTATCTAACTCTCCCTTGAATGCATTCAGAGAATTGGCCTCCACTGCCTTCTGAGGCAGAGAATGCCACAGATTCACAACTCTCTGAGTGAAAAAGTTTGTCCTCATCTCCGTTCTAAATGGCCTACCCCTTATTATTAAACTGTGGCCTCTGGTTCTGGACTCCCCCAACATTGGGAACATGTTTCCTGCCTCTAACGTGTCCAATCCCTTAATAATCTTATATGTTTCAATAAGATCCCCTCTCATCCTTCTAAATTCCAGTGTATACAAGTCGTTCCAAGGAGTTCACATCCATCCTGTGATGGGGCAACCAGAACTTCCTGCAATACTCCAATTGCGGTCTAACCAGAATTCTATAAAGCTGCATCATGACTTCCCGACTCTTGTACTCAATGCCCTGACCTAATGAAGCATACCATATACCAGTACTGCCACTTTCAGAGGGTTATGAATTTGGACACCAAGGTACCTCTGTACATCAATGCTGTTAAGGTCATACCATTGACTATATATGTTCTCCTTTCATTTGACCTCCCAAACTGCAACACTTCACACTTTCTTAGATTAAACCCCAGGTGCCATTTCTTCGCTCATTTCTGTAGCTGATCTACATGTAGATCTATATCCCGCGATAAAGAGTACGAAGAGCTGGTGTCTCTGGTCTAAAATTAAAATGTACTCATATCTATATGGGGCAGAGTGCTGGACATTTTAGGTGGCACAGTGGCGCAGCGGTAGTTGCTGCCTTACAGCGCCAGAGACCCAGGTTCAATCCTGACTACCGGTGCTGTCTGTACAGAGCCTGTACGTTCTCCCTGTGACTGCGTGGGTTTTCTCTGGATGCCCCGGTTTCCTTCCACACGTACAGGTTTGAAGGTTAATTTGCTTCTGTAAAATTGTATCTTGCCCCTAGCGTACGGGTTGGCACAGACTCGTTGGGCCGAAGGGCCTGTTTCCGCGCTGTATCTCTAAAGTCTATAAGCAACACCAGCCTTAAGCACGGTGATTACTAGCTCTCTTTGTTGGGGCAGTTACGTGGAATTGTACAACTTTGGGAAAAAAATGGAAGAATAAGGAATGTCACCTTCAAAACAGATTTCTTCTCGGCAGTGGTTCCATTACATGTATGAGTTTGTGTAAAGCTGACCCAGTTTTCATTTTCTGCTTTAGTGGTCTGATGAACAGTGTACTTCCCACGTCATGCCAAGAGATTTTCACATTTCGCTAACGCAGCGGCACTTGAAAGAGAGCCTGTACAAAACCATCGTTAATTACTTTGACAAGGGAAAGGTGAGTGGAAAGTGATTGTGGTGGAAGCTTGCCAGATCGGCAGCAGTTGTACGGAATTTAAAGTCGGTGCTTGACGTGGCGGAGAATGCGTGGCGATGAAATAAACGGGAGGAGGGGATTGATGGGATTACTTTGAAAACTGGTCTTGACTTAAGGGCCAAATAGACATTTTATATTTGTAAGAGAATGTGACATTTGTAAACCTTTCCTCATTTGGGCTTTATGTAACTCCAGACCAACCACTTATGTTGTCTCTTAAATGCCCTCGGAAAATGGCCTGGTCGTCATTCGGTTCATGTCAAGGCAAATCGAGTTTCCTGTCATATACGCACGTTTGGTGAGGTACAGCTACAACAAAACATTTTGCTTGGAGCTGCATCACAGGAGGGCAGATACGCACGTCACGACATCATACATAAATCACACATAATGTTTCTCAAAGGAAGAAGGTTGTGCAATTCAAAAACATATTTGCAAAACACAAAGACAGTACATCCATGGTATCCACGGTGGTGCAAGATATGGACCACAGTGTTCCGTTCAATATTTGTGGTAGGATTAAGGTTGTGCAGTTGGTTCAAGGAATTGATCGTTGTAGGAATGTAGACACAAAGTGCTGGAGTAACTCAGAGTTATTCCAATACTTTGTATCTGCTTTTCTACAACAATCAGTTTCTCGAACAACTGCACAACCCTGTTACCTCCCCATGCCCAGACTAACCTATCTGTCCCGGGCATCCTCCATTGCCAGAGTGAGGCCACACACATACTGGAGGAATAACACTTCATCTTCAGCATTAGCAACCGAGAGATCCACCTGCATCAACCTGCATCAGGCTTTGGCCTGCGTCTCCTCTCTTCCAACTTTCTTCCCCCCTCTACAATCAGACTGAAGAAGGGTCCCGTCCCGAAATATCACCTATGCATGTTCTCCAGAGATGCTGCATGACTTGCTGAGTTACTCCAACACTGTGTAACCTCTTTTGTAAACCAGCATCTGCACTTCCTTGTTTCAACAGCTGTAGAAAAGTAACTGTTCCTGAACCTGGTGATGTGATTCTTTGGGCTTCCGTGCCTCCTACCTGACTATAGCACAGATTCAAAGGCAATTAAGGATGGGCATTAAATGCTATCATTTTCAGCAATGCCCAGCTCCCCACCAATGTATAAAACAGAAAATGTCTCCGTCTTGCTCCCAATCAGAAGGATGAGAGGGGATCTTATCGAAACGTATAAGATTATTAAGGGGTTGGACACGTTAGAGGCAGGAAACATGTTCTCAATGTTGGGGGAGTCCAGAACAAGGGGCCATAGTTTAAGAATAAGGGGTAGGCCATTTAGAACTGAGATGAGGAAAAACTTTTTCAGTCAGAGAGTTGTAAATCTGTGGAATTCTCTGCCTCAGAAGGCAGTCGAGGCCAATTCTCTGAATGCAGTCAAGAGAGAGCTAGATAGAACTCTTAAGGATAGCGGAGTCAGGGGGTATGGGGAGAAGGCAGGAATGGGGTACTGATTGAGAATGATCAGCCATGATCACATTGAATGGCAGTGCTGGCTCGAAGGGCCGAATGGCCTCCTCCTGCTCCTATTGTCTATTGTCTATTGTCTATTGTCCCTATAAAAGTCCAGCAGCATATGGCCCTGACTCCTTGACTGTGTCTAGTTCACACCCAATGATTTAGGTTATGGACTTGTCTTCATTAGGTAGTGTAAGAAAATAACTGCAGATGCTGGTCTGAAGAAGGGTCTCGACCCGAAACGTCACCTATTCCTTCTCTCCCGAGATGCTGCCTGACCTGCTGAGTTACTCCAGCATTTTGTGAATAAATGTCTTCATTAGGAATGATTCAAAGAAAGCGAAAACATTTTGTTCCTCCTGCAGCATTTTTCTGAGAACCTTATAATGTGCATCACTGCCAATAAATTGTCAAATAAATAAAGCCCAACTGTGGCCAGGTTCCCACAAAAGGCATTCAGAAAAAGTTTTTGTTATGCACTAAAGTGAGGACGTTTATCTCAATACAAGAGAACTTCTCAGCTTGTCTTCAACTCGGGCTGTGAAAGCTTAGTTCAAAGTCTCATCGGAAAGTCAGTCGGACAAAGGTTGCAATGACTTTCTCAGTGCTGCACTGCTCTTCCAATGGATCACCCGTTGAACTGGGAATAAACCCCTCAGGCCTCTGATAAGGGTGCCCATGCCACTGCTGAAAGTGCGTTCCTACCTGCATTTGGTCACTGCATGGAAATGTTCAGCTTTTTACAGCTAATCTTTCTCTTTTGCATCTATTTACTTTTCTTCTCGTTGCTTCATATCACCTTGCTGTCGTTCATGGTACTATCCATGGTATCCTCCAGATAGGATGGAGAGGAAGAGGAAAATCATTCTCTGGTCAGATCTATGAGGTGGGGTCCATTTCCCGACCCATGAAGAGAGACTAAGTGGAGCAGAAGACAAAACAAATAAAGTAGGAAAATATATCAAGGCAGGCTTTTCGACCCAACTTCCACCATCCAGGATTCATTTTGGATTCAACATATGCCAACCAGCATGGTTAATACAGTTCTGGACCAAACATATGCCAAGCAGTGTGGTTGAAACAATTGTGCCAACATGTGCCAGCCAGCATGGGTGATATAATTCTGAACCAAACATATGCCAACCAGCATAGTTAATACAATTTTGCACTCAATATCTGCCAGCCAGCATGTGCAATACAACTTTTCACCCAACCTGTGCAAGCCAGCATGAGTGATGCAATTAGGGATCTCAGCAGTAATTCCAACTTGAGCTAAGTGCTGATGACTGCTATTCCTGGCAACCATGACCTTGTCTGCACATGACAACGTGACAGACTAAAGCAGCAAACCATTTCTTGAAGGTCGTCACTGAAAAGCCTTGCTGGCAAAATGAATGGGAAGGCCAAGGCAACAATTTTCACATCACCTTTTACTAAAAAGAAATGAAAGCAATAAATATAAGATAAACATCTTTGAAGAGTAATCTCAACAATCTCAGCACTCAAATCACCTTACAGTCGATTAAAATGCTTTGAAGTACAATCACTTACAACATATATTAAATTCAGTAACTAAATTATGCTCAGTAAGGCTTGCAAGATGTAATAAGGTGACGATGAGATAATCTAGGTTTAATGGTTTTTATTAAGGGATGAATATCGAGTCGGATACTGGGGTGAATTTCCTCACTCTTGCCTTGTTCCTCCGCTCTTCATTTTGTATTTAATAGTAGTCTGAGAGCCTTCACACCCAGTGTACAGCCAACGGAATGCATTATTCTGTTGGCTGGGCACTGGAAGACTAACTCATGTTATGGACAAGGTGAAGATAAAGGTTAAATTTCCCCAGTGTGGGACGAATAAAGGAATATATTATTATTAAATTAGGGAACCCCTGTGTCTCCCAATTACCTCAACTCTTTCCATGGTTTCTGACCATTCACCACCACTCTCCAAACTGATCTTGGCCCAGAGTCCTCCCTTGCTGTTACCCTCCTCATTGCAAGGGACCTTTCCAGACTTACGATGCAACTAGTCTTTCCGAAATGCTGGTTTGATGCTCACAAAATATGAATCAGTACCGGACATAGTACAACTCCCAATGCCCACTCTTGATTTGAGAGTGGGCTTTATCATTAGTCAGAGGTACATTCAGTCCCAAGAGATGGAGCAAAAGCAGTAAAAGGAGATGGAAAGGTTTACTGATGTGGACACCCACCAGTCCTCCACTAAATCACCAATACCTAGAACGGTCACATCTCAATGGACACTTGCTAATGAGACTGCTTCTCTTTTAGATGTGGGAGGAAGCCTTGAACCTCTGCAAAGAGATGGCAGAACAGTTTGAAATGGAAATTTTTGACTATGAGCTTCTCAGCCAGAACCTGGTAAGTTTCCATGAGCGGGCCGCTGTGAAAAAGTGCTTCAAAATGCCAATTCTCAAGCTGTCAGTTCCAAAAAACATTTTTTTAACGATCCAAAGCTTAATGTGTCTCTGGGACCTGCTAGTTGCCAGATACCTGTTGGGCAGCATATATTGTCTCATCATCCCTGCTATTGTTTGCTGGTTCCAGGCTCACTGAATGATGTTGCACTGGTTGCAAAATCCATGAGGAGTATCAAATGGACAAGGATGTTCCTCTAGTTACACTCTTGAAACTTAGGATCTTCTTGTCCAGAAGGCTAAGGGATAGAGGAACTAGGGAACCATCATTATATGTGACTGCAAAGTACTCAGTGCAAGCATTCGGAAAATACTGGGATCCCAGAGATCATATCCCTCAGGAAAATAGGACATGAGACCAAAAAGATGCATGCTTAAACTCACCTAAAATGACTGTTACCGTCTGATCAGCAGCACTAGTTATATATTTCTGAAAGAGACCTTCCACCAAAGTATAATGCACACGCAATGCAGGGGTCGTTCCCACTGTGTCGTGGCAGACTTGATCAATAAAGCACTATTGAACTATTGAATCTTTACTATTGCTGGGTAAAAAAAAATCTCTCAATACTTCTATCTTTAGATTTAGATTTTTTTTAGATTTAGAGATACAGCGCGGAAACAGGCCCTTCGGCCCACCGAGTCCGCGCCGCCCAGCGATCCCCGCACACTAACACTATCCTACACACACTAGGGACAATTTTTACATTTACCCAGTCAATTAACCTACGTACCTGTACGTCTTTGGACTGTGGGAGGAAACCGAAGATCTCGGAGAAAACCCACGCAGGTCACGGGGAGAACGTACAAACTCCGTACAGACGGCGCCCGTAGTCAGGATCGAACCTGATCTTCCCAAGGTTAATTGGATGTTGGGAATAGTTTCTGTTCCATTTCACTATAATTCTTCATATGTAAAGGAGAAATGTCCTCTGATATAATAGTTTAACAAAAAGGACCACAAGTCAGAGGTTTAAAGCGGTACACCATATTATCTAGGGCACTAACACGCATAAAAACAGAGAAGAGGGAAGCAGAAAAATCGGAATGTTAAGACATATCAGGGACCATTCTCATACTTCAATTCCACTCTTAATTACATACACACATATCAAAGACTCTACTCAACCATAAAATTATCAGAGCCTAAAACATCAATACAACTAACAATAGGTTGCCATATCAATGTAAACTTGTCAGCTGATTCCCTAACAGTATACCTAATCTTCTCCAATTTAACAAAATACAACATATCCCTAATCCACTGTGCAAATGTTGGAAGGTTACAATCTTTCCATCTGATCAAGATTTGTCGTCTGGCCACCAGCGTGGCAAAAGACAAAAGATTTAGTTTATTATTATTTTGTGTTACCACACCAAATAAAGCAAGGAGAGCGGATGGTTCTAAGGATTCATTAGTAGTCTGGGAGAGCATATCGAATATTAATTGCCAAAAATTAGATAACTTAGGACATATGAATGAAAGTGGCTTGGTTCTGCCTGCAGCGGTCACACATGGGGTCTATATTGGGTGTGAATTGGGCTAGCTTAGCTTTGGTCCAGTGCAGTGGGTGGAAAATCTTAAACTGCGTAATAGTATGCTTCATGCATATCGAAGATGTGTATATACCCCCAATCATCTGACCAGAAGGAGCCTGATATTTTCATACCCCAGATCCCCTTCCTACTGCTCTTTTAGGGAGTTAAGACTTGTCATGTTTTCTCACGTTAATAAAGAATATATGTCACCTATCTTTCCCTTTCTGAATGAAGTGATGTCATTGATTGAGTCTAGGAGTGTGTCTGAGGGCTGTGAAGGGAGTGATATTAGAAGATATGAAGCTGTGGATTTGCATATACCTAAAGAAGTGCGACCTAGAGAGATTGAATTCCTGAACAATCTGTGCAAAAGATGCAAACAAACCATTTATAAACATGTCTTTAAATGAACAGACCCCATGATTGAGCCAAGCACTGAACGAAGCATCTGTCGAAGGTGGCAGGAATGCATGGTTCCTTACAATAGGAGCGAGTATTGAGAATTTTTCAGATATCAAAGGATTGTCTGAATTGCTTCCATATTTTTAAAGAATTAATAACAACTGGGTTAGAAGTGTATTTGGTAATAGGCTCTGGATATGGCAGACCTAAGGCAAATAATGAGGTGTTCTTACAAGAGTCTCTCTCTAGAATTAGCCATTCAGGTACAGTGGTTAACACATTTATTTCCATCCAATAAGAAATACTTTTAATATTTGCTGCCCAATAGAAGAACTGAAAGTTTGGCAGTCCAAGCCCTCCCTGCTGATGAGGTCTCTGTCGTATAGCTTTGCGGAAACGTGGATTCTTTTTATTCCAAATAAAGGAAGAAAGCTTTCTATCCAGAGAAATGAGGAACGTTTTAGTTAAGAAAACTTGAATACACTGAAACATATAAAGAAGCTTGGGCAATATGTTCATTTTTATTGTGTTAATCCTACCTGCCAGAGATAGAAGTAACAGATCCCAACGGTCAATAACCTCTTTAATAGAGGACAGGAGAGGGGGAAAATCTGCTGAGAAAAGGTCATTAACTTTATGTGTGACCCAGATACCAAGATATTTTATTTTGTCCATGCACACTTTAAACAGGACCGTACGTATACACAGGGATTCTCTTGCCACCAGATTTAAGGGCATTAATTCATTTTCTTGTGTGTTAACTTTGTCGCCAGAGATTTTGCCAAATTTACTTAAGAGATTAAGAACTGCAGGAAGAGATGAGGAAGGATCAGACAAATAAAGTAACATATCGTCTGCATATAGCGAGACTTTATGTTCCAACCCGTCCCTTGTAATACCTTTAATATCTTTATTGGTACGTAAGGCTATAGTCAACGGCTCAATTGTAATCGCAAAAAGGAGGGGGGACAGTGGAGAAACCTGTCTTGTCCCTCGTGTCAGTGAAAAATAAGGTGATATATTATTATTAGTAGGTACTGCCGCCATTGGCGAGCTATATAGAATTTTGATCCATGATTAAAAAATTGGTCCAAATCCAAATCTCTCAAGAGTATGAAATAAATAGTCCCACTCCACCCGATCAAAAGCCTTTTCAGCATCTAGAGATATAGATGGAGAAGGGAGGAGAAGGGCTATAAATTATGTTATACAGGCGCCTAATGTTGAAGGAGGATTGCCGACTTTTTATGAAGCCCGTCTGGTCTGGTGAGATTATTGTTGGAAGGATTTTTTCAAGTCGGAGGCGAGCAATCATTTTTGCAAAAATGTTGCTGTGCACATTGAGCAAAGAGATAGGATGATAGGAGCCACATCCCCATTGATTTTTGCTCTTTTTCAGAATAAGTGAAATGGTAGCTTGTGGCAATGTTTCAGGCAGTGAGCCAACTGACAAGGAGTCATCATGCACAGATTTTAAAATAGGAGCCAATTGATTAGAAAATTTCTTAAAGAATTCTGTTAGATATCCATCTGGACCAGGGGATTTTCCACACTGCACACCTCAATTTCTCCTGTTGAAAACGGAGACACTAGCTCAGCTGCTGACACTGGGTCATCTCAACGCTTTCAAGAAATGATTTAATTAATTGATCATCCTTCAGCGATTCAGATGAATACAAGTTATGGTAAAACCTCATAAAGGATGAGTTGATGACAGAATGATCCATACAGATCATACCAGATTCATCCCGGATCTCAGGGATTGCCTGACTTGCTGCTTTTTGACGAAGTTGGTGTGCAAGGATCCTCCCTGTTTTATCGCCATGCTCATAGTAAGTATAGCGGGACCTAACCAAGAGGTTCTCCGCTTTTAGTGTGGTTAGTAGGTCAAATTATTTTTGGAGGAGTAGGCATTCTTGTCATCAGCTGATGGGGATGTTGTTAATCGTGAATCAAGGTCACTAATCTTATTCATCAATTCATTTGTACGGGTATTTCTCGTTTTTCGTAACTGAAAAAGAAATAATCTGACCTCTTAAGTATGCTTTAAGTGCTTCCCATACTGTTGATGATGACATATTTGGTGTTTGATTAATTTCTAGAAAGAGATCAATCTGTGATGAGATAAAATCTGAAAATGTTTTATCTGAAAGAAAAATTGGGTTGAGATGCCAAGGCCTGTGAACAGGTTTTGTGGCTGGTGGATTAAGCTTCAGTTTATGGGGAGCATGATCAGAAATAGCGATCGCATGAGAGTCACATTCCTGAACCGAAGGAATAAGACACTTATCCATTAAAATATAATCGATGCGTGAGAATGTTTCGTGAACAGCTGAAAAAATGGAAAACTTGCGAGCAGTGGGATTAACATCCACAATACCATAGGTATCAAGAAACAACTGAATTGAAAGCGCAGCCTTAGAGGTTGGCATAGTTTTAACAGAGCTATGGTCTAGGCTAGGGGTCAACACACTAGGGGTCAACACACAGTTCATATCTCCACCTATTATCAAATGATGTTCATTTAAATCGGGTAATCGGGAGAAGAAATTAGTGAAGAACGCAGTGTCATCCCAAGTAGGGGCATAAACACTAGTTAAGGTAACTGGGGTGTTATATAATTTGCCTGTAACAATGACATATCGGCCCAAAGTGTCTGCGTCAATCTGGGAAGAGATGAAAGGCACACGTTTACCAATAAGAAGTGCTGCCCCTCTTGACTTAGATTGAAACTTGGAATGATAAACTTCACCAACCCATCTAGCACACAAACGTGAATGGCTAGCTATATTTAGGTGAGTTTTCCTGAAGGAAAACAATGTCCACCTTTCACTGATGTAAATGCGTCAGGACCCTTCTACGTTTCACAGTAGAAGTTCATCCCCTTAACATCCCAGCTCACAAAGGAGACTGGGCAAGTAGCCATCCCTCCTCTGTGCCATGACCAGAGATAATGAGTATATCTAGAGACAAATGATCATTTGCATGTCAGGCCCCTATCGTTACATAATTTAAAAAAAAAATATTAATAAATAAATAAATAAATAAATAAATAAATAGAAAGCATGACATATCCAGAGCCACAGACAGTCCAGTGGTCCTACAAGGTAACTCATCATCACCTTCTCAACAACAGTAGAGTTGGACATTGAAGTCGCACATTGACATTGACACTGAAGTCCCACGTGTGTGTAGAAAAACTATAAACATGCAAACATTTTGACTGAAATTCAGATTTCATTGCAAATAACCAGCAGCTTTGCATATCTGCCCACAGAAAGAGCAAGCAACATTCTACGAGAACATCATGAAGATCCTACGGCCAACTCCTGATTACTTTGCCGTGGGTTTCTATGGCCGTGGTTTCCCACTATTCCTGAGGGTGAGTCTTGATTTCAGGATGTTTTGGCATCAGCGTGGATGTGGTGTATTGGGCCAACCACTGTGACCAAGAGGGATTTACATGGCAAAAAATACCCTCAGTTTGACCTTGCCAATGTGTAAATATGTAGTCGGGTGAACAGTTTGGCTCATTTTGTTTTGGATTGGTGTTGGCATTAATATTGGTTCTTTATTGTCATGTGCATCGAGACACTTTGAAAAACGTTGGTTTACTTATTATCCAGGAAAATCACAGCATCTGTGAGTAGAATCAAATCACATAGTGTTACAGCTACAGAGAAAGTGCAAAGATAACATTGTGCAAGGGCCACCATGCGGGAGGGTGGGAGATTGGGAGTACATCCTTCATTGTTGAGAGGACTGTTCAGAGGGCTGATAACAGTCGGGAAGAAGCTGTTCTTGAATCTGGTGCTATCATATCATCATATCATATATATACAGCCGGAAACAGGCCTTTTCGGCCCACCAAGTCCGTGCCGCCCAGCGATCCCCGTACATTAACACTATCCTACACCCACTAGGGACAATTTTTACATTTACCCAGCCAATTAACCTACATACCTGTACGTCTATGTGCTTTCAAGCTTTTACATATTCTGCCCAAAGGGAAGAAAAGGGAATCACCGAGTGTGAGTGGTCTTTGATTATGTTGGCTGCTTTCCCAGGGCAATGTGAAGTTTAGGTGTAGTTAAGTTTAGAGATACAGCATGGAAACAGACCTGTCAGTCCAGAAAGTCTGTGCCAACCAACAATCACCCGTACACTGGTTCTATCCTACACCCTAGGGACAATTTGCAGAAGCCAATTAACCTACAAACCTGCACGTCTTTGGAAGGTGGGAGGAAACCGGAGCATTTGGAGAAAACCCACGCGGTCACGGGGAGAACGTAAATACTCCGAACAGACAGTACCCCTGGTCAGGACTGAACCCGGATCTCTGGCACTGTAAGGCAGCAGCTCTACTGCTGCACCACTGTGCCGCCCCTGTTGATGTTGGGGAGCCTGGTTTATGTGATGGACTGGGCTATGTTCACAATTCTCTGCTATTTCTTACAATCTTGGGCAGTGCAGATGCTGAGCCAAGCTGTGATGTATTCCGATAGGTTTGTTCCTTTCATCTGTAGAAAACGGACGGTCATTTGACACATGCCCAGTTTCCTTTACGTTTTGAGGAAGGAGAGGCATGGATGTGGGTTCTTTTTGGCCAGTACAAATTGTTTGGTAAAATTGACACCAAGAAACTGGTAGCTCTTGACCATCTCCACATCAGCACTGTTGCTGCTGACTAGTGTGTATACTCCACCGCATTTCCTGAAATCCATAACTAGCTCCTTTGCTTTGATTTAGATTTTGTTTAGATTTAGAGATACAGCGCGGAAACAGGCCCTTCAGCCCACCGAGTCCGCGCCGCCCAGCGATCCCCGCACATTAACACTATCCTACACACACTAGGGACAATTTTTACATATTACCCAGTCAATTAACCTACATACCTGTACGTCATTGGAGTGTGGGAGGAAACCGAAGGTCTCGGAGAAAACCCACGCAGGTCATGGGCAAACTCCGTACAGGCGGCACCCGTAGTCAGGATCGAACCTGAGTCTCCGGCGCTGCATTCGCTGTAAGGCAGCAACTCTACCGCTGCGCCACCGTTTTGCTGACATTGTGTGAGATTGTGGTGTTGACACCATATTGCTAAGCTCTCTACCTCATTTTGGGTGTTGGACAAGCAGCTTTGCTATTCAATAACTGTGGAAACATTAAGTAAATTGACTGAACACCTTCGCTCAGTCCGCCTTGACCTACGCAATCTCCCGGTTGCCATATACTTTAACCCCCTCTCCCATTTCCATACTGACCTTTCTGTCCTGAGCCTACTCCTCTGTCAGACTGAGGCCCAATGCAGATTACAGGAACAGCACCCATATTTTGCTTGGGCAGTTTACACCATTTCTCTAACTTCAAGTCACCCTTTCTTTCCCTCTCACTCCATCCTTTCCCCAACCTAGTTCTCCAACTACTTTCATTGTCCTCCTGATTAATTTTACTGATTGTACACCTCGTTGTCACCTTCCCCTCAGCCAACAATGAATCATTCTACATTTCCATGTACAACATCTGCTTTGATCTGTCGTTTTCACACCCTACCCTTCTGCATCTCCAGTTCACCTCTGCCCTGACTCTCAGTCTGAAGAAGGGTCTCGACCTGAAATGTCACCCATTTCTTCTCTCCAGAGATGCTGCCTGAGTTACTCCAGTGTGTTTTGTCTATCTTAAGTAATTTGATGGCAAGTTCGAGGTGGCTGTGCAGGGCACGTGTAAAACCTAACATGTTTTCTGATGATGCAACTTTGGTGGTAAGAATAGGAAGGCAGAGTATTATCTGAATGGTGTCAAGTTAGGAACAGGGGATGTACAATGATACCTGGTTGTCCTAGTGCATCAGTCACTGAAAGGAAGCATGCAGGTACAGCAGGCAGTGAAGAAAGCCAATGGAATGTTGCCCTTCATAACAAGAGGAGTTGTATAGGAGCAAAGAGGTCCTTCTGCAGTTGTACAGGGCCCTAGTGAGACCACACCTGGAGTACTGTGTGCAGTTTTGGTCTCCAAATTTGAGGAAGGATATTCTTGCTATTAAGGGCATGCAGCGTAGGTTTACTAGGTTAATTCCCGGAATGGCGGGACTATCATATGTTGAAAGACTGGAGCGACTAGGCTTGTATACACTGGAATTTAGAAGGATGAGAGGAGATCTTATCGAAACGTATAAGATTATTAAGGGGCTGGACACGTTAGAGGCAGGAAACATGTTCCCAATGTTGGGGGAGTCCAGAACAAGGGGCCACAATTTAAGAATAAGGGGTAGGCCATTTAGAACTGAGATGAGGAAAAACTTTTTCAGTCAGAGAGTTGTGAATCTGTGGAATTCTCTGCCTCAGAAGGCAGTGGAGGCCAATTCTCTGAATGCATTCAAGAGAGCTAGATAGAACTCTTAAGGATAGCGGAGTCAGGGGGTATGGGGAGAAGGCAGGAACGGGGTACTGATTGAGAATGATCAGCCATGATCACATTGAATGGCGGTGCTGGCTCGAAGGGCCGAAAGGCCTACTCCTGCACCTATTGTCTATTGTCTATTGCAACTGAGTAAAAGTAAGTAGCTCAAAAATACCGGGGAGTCAAAGTTAGATTCTCGAAAGAGTTGTGAGGTAATAGTGTGGAATCTCAAAGACATGCCATTTGTTGGTCGTCAACTGCCTATGATGGAATGATAAAAATAGAAACAGGTGAATGTGATCCCAAACAACTGAAGAATGGTGGTGAGGCAATACATGTGAGCGTTGTGGTCAGGTAAATCTGATCCCCAGTTACAATCGATGACAAGAATAAGAGGAAAAGTTACAAGGCATAACAAGAGGAGACAAAAAAATATGGGTTTGACAGGAAGGATGAGTATAGATTTGGATGTGAGATACTGTGCAGTATACTGTTGAGAGGTGGGACCTAGGCCATAATTTGCAAGGAAAAAATGGACCAAATAGACATTTTTTCAAGAGAAGAGATGCTGATTATAGACAAAATGTGTAGGAAAGGGCTCAACCTGAAACGTCACCTATGCCTTCTCTCTCCAGAGATGCTGTTAAGTTACTCCAACATTTTGTGTCAATGCTGACTGTAGAAACAGTATCGTGTCTGTGAAGAATTGCTCACAGTTACTGGAAAATTTCAATGGTCAGTGATTAGGCAGGGTTGGGGTCAAAAGATTAAGAGCAGGCTCTACGATACGATACGATACGATAAACATTATTCGTCCCCGGAGGGAGGTTGGTCTGCCGACAGTCACAACACACGAGGTACGCAAAAACGTGAAATTAAAAGTGAAAACAAAAAGAAAAAGACAAGCGACTGTTGGCTGGCTGCCGTGTGCACAGCGCCTTCACCGGAACAAATGAACAGACAAACAAACAAACACAGACTTATCTTCTGGGCAGAGGATTCTAAACTAGAGTGCCCCCCCCCTCCATACCTTTGTTCTCCCACCACCCGTCACCTTGATTGACCACGAGGCCCCATCACCACCGAGGCTTCCGTAACCGCCAAGGCGTTTATTATCTCATCAATGAGATAAACCAGGAGAGCATGAGGGTATATTAATAGAAAGTCCTGGACAAGGTGGAGGCAGGTTTGCCCCAATGTCCTTTGGCTGGGACAGAATTCAGAAGTGGAACTGATCAGATAGTCTGTGTCTTTGAAATAAAGATGTTTACGAGCTTTATGGTCATGTCCGCTATGTATGTGAAGAAGACAAGGGGAAAAGATTTAAAATGGCCACATTCTCTACTAGAGTTCTTATGATAAAATCAGTTAGAAAATAAATTAGGAAATACGTTATCACAAAGTATTTGTGCATCTGAACTGTTTTCTCAAAGACATCAGTACCGGGGTATAATTAAGGCTTTCAGGGCTGTTTAAAAAAAATTAGGTCAGCACATCAAAGAAAATGGATAATGGTATTAATTTGCAGGTCAAATGCCTGTGAACTGAACAGCAGGGCTGGGTTAAGTGGCTGCTCTTTTTAATGAAATAATTCAGAAAGTGACTGAAAGGCATAATTGGAAAATTTGAGAAATGAAGGTCACCGAACAAGAAAGCAAAGTATGGAGGATGGAAAGGAACACAAAATGAAGGTGGGTTTATGTTGTGTCAGGTTGGACAGTGTCCGTGAGACCTTGGGTGAAGAGTTAATGTCTCACATGGGAAATATGCTCTATTATAATACTCCAAATAGAGACTGTCACCGAGATGATTGCAGATCAGGATGTCAGGAACTGTCCCAACAACAGTTCCTCGTCCATCCTTTGACAATAGCTTGATGATGAGAGTTGACATCAGTGAGGTTACCCTGGGAAGAGATTGGGTCACCATGATCAGGAAACGTCAAACAGTGTCTGTACGGAGTTTGTACGTTCTCCCCGTGACCGCGTGGGTTTTCTCTGAGATTTTCGGTTTCCTCCCACACTCCAAAGACATACAGGTTTGTCATTTAATTGGCTTGGTAAATGTAAAACATTGTCCCCAGTGGGTGTAGGATAGTGTTAATGTGCGGGGATCGCTGGTCGGTGCGGACCCGGTGGGCCGAAGGGCCTGTTTCCGCGCTGTATCTCTAAAATAAATTAAACAGTGAATTTAAATTCAGCAGATAATGAATGGAACAATAAATTAATCGATAGGTGTGGAAGAGGGAGAGGGTGGTCGAGTGGTTGGGAAGTTGAACACATTGCAATGGCGGTTCATTTCAGACCAACAGGCCCCAATCAGTGAGGATAGGGAACAAATCATCCTCTATGATAATCCTCAACACTGGTGGTCCACAAGGGTGCGTTCTCAGCCCCCTTCTTTACTCCTTGTACACCCACAACTGTGCAGCCTTGTACAAATTCGGCACGGTGGCGCAGCCTTAGAGTTGCTACCTTACAGCACCAGAGACCCGAGTCCCGGGTTCGATCCTGACTACGGCTGCTTGTCTGTACAGAGTTTGTACGTTCTCCCCGTGACCTGCGTGGGTTTTTTTAACGAGATCTTCGGTTTCCTCCCACACTCCAAAGACGTACAGGTTTGTAGGTTAATTGGCTTGGTATAAATGTAAATTGTCCCGTGTGTGTGTAGAACAGAGTTAATGTGTGGGGATCACTGGTCGGTGTGGACACGGTGGGCCGAAGGGCCTGTTGCCGTGATGTATTTCTAAACAGTCAATATGCTCTCTACTGTAAACATTTAGAAATTTAAGAACGTCATCTCTGATATACTGAATCTCCACAATCTACCAACAAATGTACTAAAGGAGTATTAAAGTAAAATGCTCACTAAGTATATCTGAACCCCTATCCTGTGTAGGTCATGGAAGGCACTTCCAGTTTTATGTAACATGATCATTATATTAAACCAGTACTTGAGCAGTCTTTTGAATGCAGTGCAAGTGACCTAAAAGTAAGAAGGGTCTCGACCCGAAACATCAGCTATTCCTTTCCTCCAGAGATGCTGCCTGACCCACAGAGTTATTGCAGCTTTTTGTGCCTACCACCACTGATGAAGTTTGTCACGGAGCTCATGCCAAATATCCTCTGCCTTCCTCGTTGTCACAGAGTTATGGGGAGATACAGCATGCAAATCAGCCCTTTAACCCACTGAGCCTGTGCTGACCAGCAAGCAACCAATTACACTATCTTATAATAACCTCACCGTAATATTATTAACAGCCCCTTCTCACTGAGATATTGGAGGCAATTTACACAGACCGACTCACCTAATAGCTTGCAACTCTATGTGGTGTGGGAGGAAATTGGTGCATATGGGGGAAGATCAAACAGTCTCAGGAAGGATATGCAAACTCCACACAGACGGCACCAGCCAGCACCGGCTCCACGCTCACAGCACCAGAGACCCGGGTTCCATCCTGTCGGTGCGGCGTTTTTACGTTCTCCCTATGACTGCGTGGGCTTTCTCCGGGTGCTCCGGTTTCCTCCTGCTTTCCAAAGATGTGCAGATGTGTGGGGTAATTGGCTTCTGTCAATTGCCTCCAGTGTGTAAGATGGGTAAGTGGGAGAACTTAGTGCATGGGTGATCGATGGTCGGCAAGGACTCGATGGGCCAAAGGGGCCATATTTCCACTCTGCATCTACAAACTCTAAACCAGAGGTCAGGATTGAACCTGGGTTGCTGGAGGAGCTGTGCATGTCTATTGTCTGCACTAGTATGCCATCCTAGTGTCAACACTCAGTGTTTTGGGTAGTGTGAGAAAGAGCATCAGTCATCACTCACCCCATTGAAACAAGATATTTTCCTTCTGGCATCTTTGGAGGCCCCAGCATTTAACTCGCCCACAGCACTCTGATACAATACAATACAATACAATACAATATATCTTTATTGTCATTGTACAGGGAAACAACGAGATTGGGAATGCGCCTCCCATACGATGCAATAAATTAATTAGCTAGTCAGTATTAATTTAAACAACCCAATGAAACAAATTACAACAGTTTTAAAACAGAATAAAGTGCAAGTAGGTCTGTGCCGGTTCACTGTGCGATGTGACCATCCGGCTCAGCAGGACCGGTTCATAGCAGCTATGGCCCTGGATGAAGCTGTTCCTGAGTCTGGAGGTGCGGGCGTAGAAGGCCTTGTATCTGACTCAGAATAAAGGAACTCGAAAGATTGCTGGGAATATATTTCATGAGTTTTATCACAATTTTTATAACAGCAGACTAGTTTACCTCGCCTGTCATTGGACAACAGTTGTATGGGATTTTGCACTGGGATATCATTTGAAAATGATGCCTAAAATTGCACTTATGTTGAAAATATCCACTTATGGCCCAATTTGCCAGCTGATAGCAAGGAAATGAAAGGTGAATGCAAGGATAAGCTGCTATTACTTGAAGAAAAGGTCCCTTTCATACCACATCTTAAGTATGAAAATTAAATTTTCAAGCCATCTAGCTATTATTCATGCAAATTAGTCACTTTAGAACCTGCAACTGGGAAGGATTTTCAATTTTTAATGCGAGTCATTCTGAAGCCACAAAAATGCATTAAAAGATAGAATATCAAGAACAGGTCGCAGTATGGATAATTTTTAAAGGCACTTTCAAATATCACCCTAAAATGTCACAAAAAATAACTTTGCGTTTCGATTGTGAATTCAATATCCCGAGTTATAAAGTAATTAAAGTGGGCAGGGAAATAGTATGGGATTTTGTTTTTAGTTTAGTTTAGAGATACAGCGTGGAAACAGGCCCTTCGGCCCACCGAGTCCACGCCGACCAGCGATCCCCTTACACTTACACTTACACTGTCCAACACACACTAGGGACAATTTACACATATAACAAGCCAATTAGCCTACACGCCTGTACATCTTTGGAGTGTGGGGAGATACTAAAGATCTGGGAGATAGCCCAAGGGGAGAACGTACAAACTCCGTACAGACAGCACCCGTCGTGGGGATTGAACCTGGGTCTCCGGCGCTGCAAGTGCTGTAAGGCAGCAACTCTACCGCTGCGCCATCGTACCGTCCAATTTTAATGACACCACGTGGATAAGGGATAATGTAGGTCACGGTGCATGCTCTGTGGTTGGAAACGTGTGATTAGTAACGTGACGCAATAGTTAAGCAACAGGATATATTTAGACAGATGACAGAGGGCTGTAGATAAAGCAAAGTTATTCATCAGGAAACTTCACTTTGCAAATTAATCAGAACGATGGTATGATCTAAGGCAGGAGGACAGTAACCTTGAGATTCTATTTCTGCAACACATGATTAAATTTACTACAAACATTGTCACAGGGTTCCCCAATTATAGATGTGCCATCAGCAAAGAGGCTGCGGGAAATGAGCAGAGACATCAAATAGTGGGCACTGTTCATTTCGACATCTCCTTGCACAACCCTGTTTTGAGTTGCAGGGCCTGCGCAGAACATGCTCACTCATGCTGAAACCTGCCTGCCCTAAGCCAGATTAAACCATGATTAAAGCAAGTCTGATCAGGTTCACTGGAGACATTCCATAGTTGGTGCTATGAATATCGATTTAGAGTCATAGAGTGATACAGTGTGGAAACAGGCCCTTCAGCCCAACTTGCCGTACAACCATCTTTACTATCTGCAAAAACCACCCACTTCTGTATCATCAGCAAACTTGTTAATCTTGCCCTGGATGGTCTCATCCAAACCATTGATGTAGATGACAAACAGAAACATGACCAGCACCGAACCCTGAGGCACACTACTAGTCACAGGCCTCCAGTCTGAGAAACAGCCTTCCACCATAGCCCTCTGCTTCCTTCCTTGAAGCTAATTTGCTATCCATTCAGCTATCTCTCCTTGGATCCCATGCGATCTAACTTCAAGTAATCCTTGCTTTCTCTCTCTCTCTCTCTCTCTCTCTCTCTCTCTCCTCTCTCTCTCTCTCTCTCTCTCTCTCTCCTCCTCTCTCTCTCTCTCTCTCTCTCTCTCTCTCTCCTCTCTCTCTCTCTCTCTCTCCTCTCTCTCTCTCTCTCTCTCTCTCTCTCTCTCTCTCTCTCTCTCTCTCTCTCTCTCTCTCTCTCTCTCTCTCTCTCTCTCTCTCTCTCTCTCTCTCTCTCTCTCTCTCTCTCTCTCTCTCTCTCTCTCTCTCTCTCTCTCTCTCTCTTGTCTCTCTCTCTCTCTCTCTATCCCTCCCCCTTTCCAGTTCTCCGACCAGTCTGACTGTCCCTCTGATTACATTTTATCTCTGTTTGCTTTGTTGTCACCTTCTCCTCGCTAACACTGATCTACTCGACATCTTCCTTGAACCTCATCTCTTTTGATGTCCCAGCTACACTAGTCCCACCTGGCTGCACTTGGTCCATATCCCTCCAAACCTGTCCTATCCATGTACCTGTCTAACTGTTTCTTAAACGTTGGGATAGTCCCAACCGTCAACTACCTCCTCTGGCAACTTGTTCCATACACCCACCACCCTCTGTGTGAAAAAGTTACCCATCAAATTCCTACTAAATATTTTCCCCTTCACCTTGAACCTATGTCCTCTTGTTCTCGATTCCCCTACTCTGGCAAGAGACTCTGTGCATCTACCCGATCTATTCCTCTCATGATTTTATACACCTCTATAAGATCACTCCTCATCCTCCCGCGCTCCAAGGAATAGAGACCAGCCTGCTCAACCTCTCCCTATAGCTCACACCCTCTAGTCCTGGCAACATCCTCATAAATCTTCTCAGACCCTTTCAAGCTTGATAAAAAAAATTCTATAACATGGTGCCTAGAACTGAACATAATACTCTAAATGGCAGTCTCACCAAAGTCTTGTACAACTGCAACATGAACTTCCAACTTCTATTCTCAATACTCTGACTGATGAAGGCCAATGTGCCAAAAGCCTTTTTGACCACCTTTTGTACCATCGACTCAACCTTTAAGAAACAATGCACCTGCACTCCTAGATCTCTCTGCTCTGCAAACACTACCCAGAGGCCTGCCATTCACTGTGTAGGTCCTGCCTTTGTTAGAAGTCCCAAAATGCAATACCTCACATTTCTCTGTATTAAATTCCAACAACCATTCCTCTGCCCACCTGGCCAATCGATCCAGATCCTGCTGCAATTGTTCACAACCATCTTCACTATCTGCAAAACCACCCACTTCTGTATCATCAGCAAACTTGCTAATCTTGCCCTGGATGTTCTCATCCAAATCATTGATGTCGATGACAAACAGAAACATGACCAGCACCGAACCCTGAGGCACACCACTAGTCACAGGCCTCCAGTCTGAGAAGCAGCCTTCCCACCATCACCCTCTGCTTCCTTCCTTGAAGCTAATTTGCTATCCATTCAGCTATCTCTCCTTGGGTCCCATGCGATCTAACTTCAAGTAATCCTTGCTTTCTCTCTCTCTCTCTATCCCTCCTCTTTTCCAGTTTCTCCGACCAGTCTGACTGTCCCTCTGATTACATTTTATCTCTGTTTGCATTGTTGTCACCTTCTCCTAGCTAACACTGATCTACTCGAACATCTTCCTTGAACCTCATCTCTTTTGATCTCTTACACGTCCTTATCTCTGCGACTACCTCTCCCCTAACTCTCAGTCTGAAGAAGGGTCTCGATCTGAAACGTCACCCATTCCTTCTATCCAGAGATGCTGCCTGCCCCGCTGAGTTACTGAGTTTTGTGTCTATCTTCCATAGTTTGTTGCTGTTTTCATGTATGTTAATCCCCCCTGCTGTTGGCATCTTCGAAGTCCTTGTACCAGTACAGAAAATGCCAGACCATAGACTTTGTCCCGAGAACCTCCTACCGAAGCATTTGCATGAGACCTTGGCTTGCCAGTTCATGCTGCATATTATTGCTATGTTATAACAAGTAGAATAATCTTTGAGGATGTAACTAGGAAAATGGACAGGGGAGAGCCGGTGGATGTAGTGTACCTCGACTTTCAGAAAGCCTTCGACAAGGTCCCACATAGGAGATTAGTGGGCAAAATGAAAGCACATGGTATTGGGGGTAGGGTACTGACATGGATAGAAAATTGGTTGGCAGACAGAAAGCAAAGAGTGGGGATAAATGGGTCCCTTTCAGAATGGCAGGCAGTGACTAGTGGGGTACCGCAAGGCTCGGTGCTTGGACCGCAGCTACTTACAATATACATTAATGACTTGGATGAAGGGATTAAAAGTAACATTAGCAAATTTTCAGATGATACAAAGCTGGGTGGTAGTGTGAACTGTGAGGAAGATGCTATGAGGTTGCAGGGTGACTTGGACAGGTTGTGTGAGTGGGCAGATGCAAGGCAGATGCAGTTTAATGTGGATAAGTGTGAGGTTATCCACTTTGGTGGTAAGAATATGAAGGCAGATTATTATCTGAATGGTGTCAAGTTAGGAACAGGGGACGTACAACGAGATCTGGGTGTCCTAGTGCATCAGTCACTGAAAGGAAGCATGCAGGTACAGCAGGCAGTGAAGAAAGCCAATGGAATGTTGGCCTTCATAACAAGAGGAGTTGAGTATAGGAGCAAAGAGGTCCTTCTGCAGTTGTACAGGGCCCTGGTGAGACCGCACCTGGAATACTATCTGCATTTTTGGTCTCCAAATTTGAGGAAGGATATTCTTGCTATTGAGGGCGTGCAGCATAGGTTTACTAGGTTAATTCCCGGAATGGCGGGACTGTCGTATGTTGAAAGACTGGATCGACTAGGCATGTATACACTGGAATTTAGAAGGATGAGAGGGGATCTTATTAAAACATATAAGATTATTAAGGGGTTGGACACGTTAGAGGCAGGAAACATGTTCCCAATGTTGGGGGAGTCCAGAACAAGGGGCCACAGTTCAAGAATAAGGGGTAGGCCATTTAAAACGGAGACGAGGAAAAACCTTTAGTCAGGGAGTTGTAAATCTGTAGAATTCTCTGCCTCAGAGGGCAGTGGAGGCCAATTCTCTGGAGGCTATCAAGAGAGAGCAAGATAGAGCTCTTAAAGATAGCGGAGTCAGTGGGTATGGGGAGAAGGCAGGAATGGGGTACTGATTGGGAATGATCAGCCATGATCACATTGAATGGTGGTGCTGGCTCGAAGGGCCGAATGGCCTCCTCCTGCACCTATTGTCTAAACCTTAAAGTGGAATATAACACTATCATTAATAATATCAGAAATTGTTATTTTATTATTTTATAAAATATAATGTGAAGCTTACAATTGAAAAGCTCCACTGTTCTTTCAGTTATATTTCATTCTGTTGCAACATATGTGTATCTATAATGAATTAAAGCAGGAAAAGACTGAAAGTAGATATAAAGATGCAGGATAGTATGGCATTGCTAATGGAACCACTCTAGTTACTGCAAACTAATGGTGCTGTTCAAAACCTGCTGAATACCGAGCTTCTGGACCGCAAAATGATGGACGAGAGAGTTTCAATCAGTGAAGGCGGCCGGAGGCCTTCATCGAAGCGCCGCGGTCCCGATGCCTTCCAGATCACCGCGCAGTAGCCTGGGTCGGGGCCCGGTCGAGGCCTCGCAGGTCGGACGAAAGAACCGGGCCTCACGGGTCAGTGTGCGGGTCGGTGGAGCAGCCGACAGCTGGGGCCCGGATCGGCACCACGGAGGCATGAAGTGGGGCGTCGACAGTGAAGCCTCGCGTAGGTGGTGGCGATGGCTCGCAGTCAGTCAATGGTCGATGAGTGTGGAGGACCACCGTGAGGGAGGAGGAGGAGAAGAACAATGGAGGACCCCGTTTGGAGGAGCATTGTGAGAGGGGAGGGGAAGAATAATGGAGGACACGGCGTGGGGGAACACCGTTAGGGCAGAACATTGGAGGACCTGGCTTGGAGGACCACCGTGGGGAGGGAGGGGTAGAACATTGGAGGGCACGGCGTGGAGGATCATCGTGAGAGGGGAGGGAAAGAACAATGGAGGGCACGGCGTGGGGGAGGTGGGGGGAGAACAAAGGATAATTGGGGAGGGAGGGAGACCAATGAACATTTGGGGACCCTGTGGGCGGGGAGCCACTGGGGGGGAAGGTTGAGAACAAAAGGAGGAGCCGGCATGCTTTGAACGTCTGTCAGCGTAGTAGGTGGCCGCTATTTGTATACATTGGGAATGCAGCAAAGAGAACCTTACTGTGCCCAGTCACATGTGACAACAAGTATTCCATTCCATTCCAAACTAATGGCGTTAAATTCAAAACCTGCGGAATAGCAGGTGTTGCTGGACTAGAGAGTTTCAATCAGTGTTTTGTTGGATTTTGAGGGGGAAATATTGAAAAGCAAAGGAAGAGAGAAAACGTACCGAGACTGCAAGAAGGAAAGAATGAAACAAGCTGCAAGGAAAGCTGGGTGGACATCACACATTAAAATTGCACATATTTCCAAATAAAAGAGTAATCAAGTGGAACACTAGGCTTTGAAAAATAGATGGGAATTTTGCAAATGGAAACGTGGAATTGAAAGATTTCAGTCTGGAGAAGGATCTCGACCCGAAACGGCACCCATTCCTTCTCTCCAGAGATGCTGCCAGTCCTGCTGCGTTACTCCAGCATTTTGTGTCTAACATGGAATTGAAAGCCTTGTTTAGGAATTGGCATCAGAGTCCACAGTGGAGGAAGTTGCATTAATTGGCAAATAATAATGTAACGTGGGCTGCACCTCACTAAAACTAAAGCTGAGGTTCTGCAATAAATGCAATTGTAGTGCAGCCAGATCCATATTGGCTGCAATGTGGGATATTCTGAACATCCCTTCTTAAAATACCTGTTGTTTTTTTTTGGAATGAATATATTGCAGCTTCACTGGAATTTTGACAGGTATTTTTTAAAGGGTCAAGTTATCAAGAGAGATTACTAGGTCTAATTGTGCTTGGAACTTAAAATGTGATAGGTTGATTTAAGGATTATAGTGAATTAAGGATTATAGAATAAAATGAATTGATCAGATAGCTTGAGAGAAATGTCTTATGTTGATGAACGAGTTAGTTAATGGTGGCCACAATCTTTATATCAGTGCTAGGCCATGATGTAAAATTCCATGCTGTATCTCTAAACTAAACTAAACTAAACTAAACTAAACTAAACTAAACTAAACTAAACTAAACTAAACTAAACTAAACTAAACTAAACTAAACTAAACTAAACTAAACTAAACTAAACTAAACTAAACTAAACTAAACTAAACTAAACGCCCTCTGGGGTACTGGGCAATCAGGGAAATTGCTCCTAGAAGGTTTTCCGGTTGACTCATTTCTTGTCAAACTAAACCAAAAATTAGGAAGGTATTTTCATTCGTGCTTTGATACTAAAGTATGGAACACTCTCCAACTGAGCAATGGTCCTCTGTTCAATTGGTAATATTGAATTTGGGTTCATTAGGTTTTGAGATGTTAACAAAAGTAGGCAGATCAATGAATGAGATCATCTGTGATCTATTGAGTTCTGTGCAAACCTGGGGGCTAAATGGCCTAAATGGATTTTTAAATTCAGAAGCTGCTTTTGAATGCATAGAGATAATGTACACCTGTTTTGAATCAACCTAATTGCAAGGTATTTCTTTGTATTGCTCTTTAATCTAGCGTTTGAACTTGAAGAATGAGCCGACGTGGGCAGATGTAAACAGTCTGAGGCAATTTGCAAGTAATATCATTATATGCCTTGGTTTTTGTTGTGTGCCTCAGGATGAATCAATATCATTAGCACACAGTATCTGTTTATATAGATACAGAAGGGATAAAAGGCAGTTACCATCCTACATTCCAAGTGAGGTCTTGGGCAGGTTTTGCCCCATTCTTTTGTTTTGTTTTCCTCTCCCTTTTATTCCAGTCGTTAACTGGATGCCTCTGCTTAAACCCATCTTCAAACTGTCCAAGAAGCAGGATTTTCACACTCACTCTCGGCTTGTGGGGCAACTTCTCAATGATCACACCAACTGCGTTGTAGTTATTGAAGCTCTCTTACCTTCCACGGTCATGCATACCTGGAGAACTGTACGCAGATCAGGCGACAGTTGCGTTGATGGTGAGTGAGGCAAAGGAGAGTCTTGTTGTAGGAAGGAAAACATAAATGTTCTTCTGTTTTGTACCCTGTCCATCCCACTAATTTATTGAGCTGGGGAACCTCCCAATTTCCTACCGCTAAATAATGCCACAACTAGACACAAACTAGGCAGTGGAGGCCAATTCACTGGATGAATTTAAAAGAGAGTTAGATAGAGCTCTAGGGGCTAGTGGAATCAAGGGATATGGGGAGAAGGCAGGCACGGGTTACTGATTGTGGATGATCAGCCATGAGTGCTGACTCAAAGGTCCAAATGGCTTCCTCCTGCATCTGTTTTCTATGTCTATGTCTATGTCTAATAGGTCAAGACTGTCCTTCACTTATCTCAATAAACAAGTTGCAACAGATGGTTATATCATAGGAACATTCACTTGCTTCTTCCCTTCCTAGCCCAGGAGGCTGTGGTTTTAAGGCTAAACCCAGGGATTGAACAAGGGAGGTTTCAGAGTCACACAGTGTGGAAACAGGCCATTGGGCCCACCTCATTCACCACTCCATTTTAACTCCATCTTCCAGCACTTAGCCCTTAACCTTCACAGCAATTGCCTCAGCAATTTTATTGCTCAGCTAGATACTTGTTAAATGTAGTCTGCAATCCTGCTTTCACCATTCTCTCTGGCAATGTGTTCCAGGTACTCACCACTCTCTGGGTGACCAAGGTTCCCTTTAAATCTCTTGCCTTCCTTTTTCAGTGCCGTAGCAACCCACGTCTTTACCTGTTGAACAAAATTTTATTATATTCCTGACATGACTTCTTGACATATGATTTTGCAATTATTTGCCTTTAGTAGTATATTCTGGAAGTTATATCAGGAATATAATAACATTTTGATGTGTTTATACTGAACCAATTTTGTTCCAATCTAAGCCTGCATTTGTTCCAATAAAAAATCTTGCATGATGGATGTTATCATTAAAATCTCCAGTCTGACCCCCTCTGTCTTTGCATTGGAGATTATTTTCAAGTGTAAAGCACGATAGTCTGTTCTAGCCCCATATTCTGGCTATTAAGAATGCTTGCTGACAAGTGGGGTGTAAAACATGATTATTCATTCATTCATTCATTCATATGCCTTAATGAATATGTGCAAAGGCCTCAAAGGAACAATCTATCTGCAGTGCCTCCACCAAAATCTGTGATCAAACATGAAGGGAGAGAGGAACTATCTAAGCATGGTTTACAACATGAATCATCTCTAATACTGTTTATGAGTGTTCTGGGTTTGATGCAGATTCCCCCTCCTCATGTTCCAAAGCCCTAGAAACAAGATTTGATTTGTGGTTGAGTGACTGAAGCCCACGTTAGTCATGGCCTTTACTTCCTTCCTCTTTTTGCTAACGAGCCTTAATGCATTCTTCGGCTGTGCCACAGGGTAATGTAGAGCCTTTATTGCAATTGACTGCATAGATTCAAGAGTCATAACTTCATAAGTGATGGGAGCAGAATTAGGCCATTAAGCCTATCGTCTACTCCGCCATTCAATCATGGCTGATCTATCTCTCCTTCCTGACCCCATTCTCTCCTGCCTTCTCCCCATAACCCCTAACACCCGTAATACTCACCGTCAACTGATAAGTCATATGCTCATCATATTCACCGAGACAGGAACAATGAAATTCTTACCTGCTACAACTGTACAATACATTAATGCAATAACACAGTAAATAAAAGTACAATAATCAATAAGATACTAAATTATTAATTATACTACATAACCAGATCATAATAGTGTAAGGTGAAGTACATAGGGCAAGCAGTGAAAAATGCAAAGTGGTCAATGGTAAGGTGGTCAGGATTGCTTCAAGAGCCTAATGACTGGTGAGAAGAAGCTGTTTTTAGACCTGGAGGTCACAGTTCTCAGCTCCTATATCTTCCTCCCAATAGCAGCAGCGAGATGAAACCATTGCCAGGTTGCTGTGGGTCTTTGATATTAACTGCTCTCTCTAGGTAGTGCTTTCTGTGGATCCATTCGATTATGGGAAGGTCAGTACCTACGATGGCCAGCGAATGTCCACCACTTTCGGCAGCATCCTGCATTCGCGGGTGTTTGAGTTACCAAGCTCGGCCATGATGCAACCAGTCAGTAGGCGCTCTATCGTACACCTCTGGAAGTTCGATAGCACTCAGAGACACGCCAAACATGACATTTTCAGCAATTGCCTCAGCAATTTTATTGCTCATCTAGATACTTGTTAAATGTAGTCTGCAATCCTGCTTTCACCATTCTCTCTGGCAATGTGTTCCAGGTACTCACCACTCTCTGTGTGAACAAGCTTCCCTTTAAATCTCTTGCCTTCCTTTTCCAGTGCCGTAGCAGCCCACGTCTTTACCTGTTGAACAAAATTTTATTATATCCCTGATATGACATCCTGACATATGATTTTGCAATTATTTGCCTTTAGTAGTATATTCTGGAAGTTATATCAGGAATATAATAAAATTTTGTTGTGTTTACACTGTACCAAATTTATTCCAATCTAAACCTGCATTTGTTCCAATAAAAATCTTGCATGATGGATGTTATCATTAAAATCACCAGCCTGACCCCCTCTGTCTTTGCATTGGAGATTATTTACAGGTGTAGAGCACGATAGTCTGCCCCAGCCCCGTATTCTGGCTATTAAGAATTCTTGCTGACAAATGGGGTGTAAAACATGATTATTACACAACTCAAAACCTTAATGAATATGTGCAAAGGCCTCAAAGGAACAATCTATTTGCAGTGCCTCCACCAAAATCTGTGGTCAAACATGAAGGAAGAGAGGAACTATCTAAGCATGGTTTACGACATGAATCATCTCTAATACTGGTTATGAGTGTTCTGGGTTTGATGCAGATTCCCCCTCCTCATGTTCCAAAGCCCTAGAAACAAGATTTGATTTGTGGTTGGGTGACTGAAGCCCACGTTAGTCATGGCCTTTACTTCCTTCCTCTTTTTGCTAAGGAGCCTTAATGCATTCTTAGGCTGTGCCACAGGGTAATGTAGAGCCTTTATTGCAATTGACTGCATAGATTCAAGAGTCAAGTGGCCTATGTTCATAAGTGATAGGAGCAGAATTAGGCCATTTGGCCCATCAAGTCTACTCCGCCATTCAATCATGGCTGATCTATCTCTCCTTCCTGACCCCATTCTCCTGCATTCTCCCCATAACTCCTGACACCCGTAATACTCATCGTCAACTGATAAGTCAAGTCAAGTCAAGTCAATTTTATTTGTATAGCACATTTAAAAACAACCCATATTGACCAAAGTGCTGTACATCAGTTCAGGTACTAAGAACGAACATACAATGGCACACAAACATAACAGCACATACATAAACAGTTCACAGCGCCCCCTCAGAGGGTCTCAAACGCAAGGGAGTAAAAATAGGTTTTGAGCCTGGACTTAAAGGAGTCGATGGAGGGGGCAGTTCTGATGGGGAGAGGGATGCTGTTCCACAGTCTCGGAGCTGCAACCGCAAAAGCGCCGTCACCCCTGAGCTTAAGCCTAGACCGCGGGATAGTGAGTAACCCCAAGTCGGCCGACCTGAGGGACCTGGAGATAGAGTGGTGGGTTAGAAGATTTTTGATATGGGGGGGGAGGGGGCAAGCCCGTTTAGGGCTTTGAGAGGCTTTGTAAGTCGTATACTCATCATATTCACCGGGATAGGAACAATAAAATTCTTACCTGCTGCAACTTTACAAGTACATTAATGCAACAACACCGTAAATAAAAGTACAATAATCAATAAGATACTAAATTATTAATTATACTACATAACCAGACCATAATAGTGTACGGTGAAGTACATAGGGCAAGCTGTGACAAATGCATAGTGGTCAATGGTAAGGTGGTCAGGATTGTGCAGGGTGCTTCAAGAGCCTAATGACTGATGAGAAGAAGGTGTTTCTTCCTTCACTCATTCCTTCTCTCCTGAGATGCTGCCTGACCTGCTGAGCTACTCAAGCATTTTATGAATAAATATCTTCGATTTGTACTAGCATCTGCAGTTATTTTCTTACATCACCCATACGCCAGTTCTATCCTACACACTAGGAACAATTTACAGAAGCCAATTAACCTACAAACCTGTACATCTTTGGGATGTGGGAGGAAACCCGCCCACTCGGAGGAAACTCACACGGTCACATGGAGAACGTGCAAACTCTGTGCAGACAGCACCCATAGCCCGGATCAAACCCAGGTTTCTAGCACTATAAGGCAGCAACTCTACCGCTGTGCCACTATGCCAGCCCTATTGCCACTGTGCCATCCTGTGAGGTTGCTTGGCACTTTTCAAACAGGAGCAGAGAATTTCCTAGAAACCCAGAATTTCAGAAAGATATTAATTCATGGATTCCTGAATGACTGGTAAGGGCCCTGTTTGTTGGCCAGACTGAATTGCCTTTGGGAAAATAATAGTTGAAATTACGATGTGCACAATAGTTCTCTAATGGAATTGCAAGACTCTGGACTGTTTCAGTTAAGCCACAAACTCTTGTTCTTGATGTCAAGTCACAAGCACTGTAGGCTTACTAGAAGGTCAAGTGCATTTCTCTCAGACACTTGAGATTTAGGTGTGGTTTTCAAACAATCAGAGTTTCCTGGCCATCATTACTGATGCCAGGTTATTGCAGATTTATTTAATTCATTTTCTATATTGAAATTTTCAGTTGCCATGTTGCGATTTGAAGTGTTGGCTCACAATTAATGGTCGAACTCAGTAACATAGAAATTTATCTGCCATAATCCATGGTGACTGCCAAATTAAGAGAATCGAAGACCCACTAGAGCTGCCTTCTACCAGTCCCATGATATAATGTACAGAGAGAGAAAAAAAAGGTTAATGTTTCAAGTCAATGTTGTTTCATCAATTCTGATGAAAGGTCATTGTAGACTCTGCTTCTTTCTGCATGGATGCTGACTGACCTGAAGAGTAGCCACAAAACATTCATTCTGGCTTCTTTACTGCCATCTTTAATATGGTGTGAGTCTCATTTGGCCAAACAGGATTGTGGTTCCTTGGCCAGTTTTCTCCTTCCAAAGGCAGAAGACCAAGAGCCTTGGCAACTGACCACAATCTATCTCTGCCTCCCAATTTACAATATGTAGATGCGGAACTCAGGAAAGAGGTGCACGGCAAGCCGGAGAGGGCAGGCAAAGGGTTAAACATGATCCAGCCAGACTTTGAAGATGTTGAGCAATGTTGCCTCAGCTTTTGGAACAGAGAAAATCCTAAAAAGCACTAGCAGCAACAGAAGTTTCCAGTGAAGAGGGAAATGGAAGAACGAAATGGGATGTTTTGAAGGTGCAGCATGGGATTGAAAAGATTCAGAACCCTCCTGGATTTTCCTAACATCCCCAGGAATGGTAGAATAGTCTCCAAGAAAATTGTGCAGCCTTGGATGAAAATCACAGAGGCATCCAAGCTTTTGATATTCTCGTCCTTAGCATTCATTGATGGATTATAAAAGTATTTGAGTTGTGTTGAATGTCTTTTGGCTGAGACTGAGGAATCGCCAGTTTGGTAAACATACTGTCTGTCCCCCAGTCCTAAATGAAAAAGAAACCAGGATTAACAATAGGGAGCATGGACTAACTTCTGTTGAAAAGTACATCCGTATAAGACTGCAAAGGTTCCAGGTACTGCATGATTCAGCTAAATGAGCAGAATTTAACACATGTGGTGCAAAATTTCTAAATTCAACAACAGTACAGAGTATTCTGTTCAATAGCATCCTTTTCACTCAAAACATATGATCAAAGATTATTTGGCCTGAGACCATTTTGGTATGTTGGAATTCATGCTACATACCCAAGGATGAAAATTGAAGTTATGTTCTTTGGAGTGTAGATGGACTCCTGTGCTGAGATGTTGTAGAGAGATTTGAAAGGCTAAATGTGGAAAGATTATTTCTGATGTTCAGTGAATCAACAAATGCAAAAGTATTTCTAGAGGTATCAACGGAAAAATTAAGAGATATTATTCAGATGACGGATTTAGCCTGCAGATTAAATTATCACTAGATAATGTAATAGATGAACTCTAAGTGCCTTACTGAGAGTGCTGCTACATTGAAAGAGCTGGATTATGGTTAAATTAAGGGCATATAATCATGTCAAGGTTCAACTTGTGGAAATTGCACTGTATAATAACATTTACTGTGCTTCCAAGTTATTTTCAGTGTGTTGCAAAGTTTTAAGGATGTCTTGAAAGATGTTTTGAAAATGAAGATAGCTTAGGTGTTAGTGTTTAGTTTGCGTTAGTTTATTGTTACTGTATGTATACCGAGATACAGCGAAAAGCTTTTGTTACATGCTGACCAGTCAGCGGAAAAACAATACATGATTACAATCAAGCCATTCACAGTGCACAAAGTATATAAATAAAATAAATAAATTAAAATCCTTTATTCGTCCCACAACGGGGAAATTTGCAGGGTTACAGCGGCAAAGTGGAGAGCAAAAATAAATAAGCATTCATTAAAAAATAAAATAACGGCAATTATCTTTATTTACTGGTCTGGTATGATAAAGGGAATAACGTGAATAACGTTTAGTGTCAGGTAAAGCCAGTAAAGTCCAATCAAAGATTGTCCAAGGGTCTCCAATGAGGTAGATAGTAGTTCAAGACTGCTCTCTAGTTGGGTAGGATGGTTCAGTTGCCTGATAACAGCTGGGAAGAAACTGGCTCTGAATCTGGTGGTGTGCGTTTCACACTCCTATACCTTTTCCCAGATGGGAGAGGGGAGAAGAGGGAGTGGCTGGGGTGAGACACGTCCTTGATTATGCTGCTGGCCTTGCCGAGGCAGCGTGAGGTATAAATGGAGTCAATGGAAGGGAGGTTGGTTTGCATGATCATGTTCCGGAGACGAGTACTCAACTCTGACTTTAGTCCTTGTACTTCTACATTCTTCTGTGGGGGCGTGGGTGTCTGCTGACTGTTCTCATTTCCTCACACACCCCAGCAATGAAAGGGCAGGTTAACAGACTACTGCGTGTGAGGAAGAAGATGTTTCAGTGATACAAGGAAAGTCAGGAGAGGAGGAATGGGATTGTTCTATTGATAAGAGCATGGACCCAATGAGCCAAAATATCTTCTTCTGTGTCGTAGTAAGTCTGCCCCATTCTCCTTTAACAGAACAGTGAATCAAATAGGGTGTTTTTCAGCAGAGATTCTGATTCAGTTGGAGTCATCTCATTTATTGAACAGAATTTGAAGATAGCATTACTTAGTATTTACATTAACATTAATATTTCCATCTAGTCCTGCTCTCTACTCCCGTTCAGACAACTTTTTAAAAGGAGATAGAAATGATCCTTGTCCTCTTATCTTCTGTTCTCCCATCCTGGGAATCAAATGCTCACTCCACATTTACTTTCTGTAATTTATTTCCACAATTTATATTTTCGCTCTTTGATTTGGTAAACAGCATTCGCTGATTGCAAAGGAGTTTCCTCGACAATGCAATCACCCGATGCAGATTGGATGGTTGCTTCACGCAACGGTACTTCATCAGATTTTTTAAATTTCCAGTTGCTTTTCACGTTACTTCTCCACTTGTCATGGAAGTTAAGTAGAAACTGAATGAATCGCATCTCATCTTCCCACCTTCCACATTCAACACTGAGGCCAACAGTTTTGATTATCCTCAATTTGTGTTAGATGTCTCGCATTCATAAATCCATAAGTTCTAGGAGCTTACAGGTCATCAGAGGTTATTGGGAGAAGGCAGGAGAATTGGGTTAGGAGGGAGAGCCATGAATGAATGGTGGAGTTGACTTGATGGGCCGAATGGCCTAATTCTGCCCTTCTGACCTTATGACCTTCTGAGCAGAATTAGCCGATTCGGCCCTTCAAGTCAACTCCACCATTCAATCATGGCTGATCTATCTCTCCCATTCTCCTGTCTTCCATCCCCATTCCTTGGGTCATTTCACATCATTATTCTGCTTTCATGCTTCACCTAGCTCTCCTTTATTTTTGTTTAGAACTTTATCTATTACCATTGTTGTTTCATGTTGGCCACTATCCCTTCTGTGTGATTTTTTACTCTCGTGCTTTCCGTCAGTTCGCAAACTTTCCCTTTTGTTTCGCGTTCCCTTTTATTTCTCTTCCCCGGCCCCCCCTCCTCCCTCGGCATCTTAAAAGTCGTTTTATCTCCCAGTTCTAACAACAGATCATTGACCTGTGTGGCGTTAATCCAAATTTCTTCTGCCAGGGGTGCCAACTGACCCATTAAAAGCTTTCAGCCTAACGTTTTTATTATCGATTTATAACATCTATGGTATGTTGCCCTTGTGTAGCTGAACCTTTGGAAAAGTGAGGCCACGAAGTACTTCATCATAAATTTGGGGATTTTAAAAGCAACCTACAGGGAGACTGTCAAAGCTGCTTTGCTCTCTGAGGTGTGATGAATTGGTTCTGGTTTAAGGCAATGGCCTGAGCCTCATCTATTTCTTCAGATGGTCTGTGCACTGTTTCGTAGCAGAGGCAACCTGTGCACCAAGGAGTCTAACAAACCAACTGACTCACAGGATTGCCAATTCTCAAGCCAAACTCTGCGGTAGATGCCAATTATTGTCAAGGCTTAAAGATCCTCCTGTGAAACACAGAGAATAGGTGCAGGAGGAGGCCATTTGGCCCTTCCAGCCAGCACTGCAATCCGTGAAACTGGCATCATCGGCAGTCGACACCAGGTACTTTCCCCCATGGTTGATCACCGCATCCAGACCTCTCGTAGCTTTCTGGTTTCTTGGTCTTCACCAAAAAAATGGGGCTGTTGAAGTGGAGGAGGCTGACGATTTTTAGATTTTAGATTTTTAGATTCTGATTTAGAGATACAGCGCAGAAACAGGCCCTTTGGCCCACCGGGTCCGCGCCGCCCAGCGATCCCCGCACATTAACACTATCCTACACCCACTCGGGACAATTTTTACATTTGCCCAGCCAATTAACCTGCAAACCTGTACGTCTTTGGAGTGTGGGAGGAAACCGAAGATCTCGGAGAAAACCCACGCAGGTCACGGGGAGAACGTACAAACTCCATGCAGACGGCGCCCGTAGTCAGGATCGAACCTGAGTCTCCAGCGCTGCATTCGCTGTAAGGCAGCAACTCTACCTCTATGCCACCGTGCGCAGAATGAGGATTCTGAACAAAATTATGAAGGCCATAGACAGGGTAGATGGCAAGAACCTTTTCCCCATCTCAGTGGCTTACAGTGCGCATAGACTGAAGTAAAGGGACAGAGTTTAGAAGGGATATGAGGGAGAACCTTTCACACAATGGGTGGCTGGATTCTGGAACGCGCTGTCCGAGGAGGTAGATTCTCAACAAAATATAAAAAATATCCAGATGAACACTTGAATTACTTGATTCACCATGGCCCAGAGATGATGGACCACATGCTGTTAAAAGCAATTGGTGTGGATGGGTACTTGGTGGTTGGCATGAATATGGAGAGCCAAAGGACTTTCTTTTGCTTGGTGCAACTCTGTAGCATTCCAGGGATTGCACGGTGTCTGAGAGGTAGAGCTACTGCCTTAAGGGCCTGTCCCAGTTATGTGATTTTGAAGGTGACTGCTGGCAACTGTCAAAGTCGTAGCAGACCGTCAAAATTTTATTTTACCCTACGACAATGACCACGACAATGCCGAGTCAGGTCGATACAAGTCACTTTTGTTGTGAAACTAGCACCTGGCTAAGAGATTACACCGTCTTCGGAAACATCGCGAAATCCCCACACTTACCTGACCGTCAAACTGTCGCCTGCAATCTACCTGTCAAATGTCCTGACGGTAAATAAATTGGTTAAACAAAACTATCTTCTGGTATCTTCAAATGCCTTTTCTTAATTTAATATTACATGCTTCTAATGCATCTGCGACAACCTAACAAACCCGGGGACAGCATGCGACAGACAGCGCCCGCAATAAGCTACGATACCTGGCGACAAGCCAGCTGTCGCCGAGAAATTTCTATCTGGAAAATGTTTCTGTGATGCGCCGAGATACGCTACGATTCATTGAAGACTCCTCACGATCATTCCCGCCACACCCCGGCGATCGTTCAGCTACAGCCTAGTTGCCGTTAGTCGCCTTAAAATTGCCTAACTGGGACAGGCCCTTTACAGTGGCAGAGATCCGGGTTCAATCCTGACTACGGGCGCTGTCTGTACGGAATTTTGTACATTCTCCCCGTGACCTGCATAGGTTTTTTTTGAGATCTTCGGTTTCTTCCCACACTCCAAGGACGTACAGGTTTGTAGGTTAATTGGCTTGGTACAAAAATGTAAATTGTCCCTAGTTGTGTGTAGGATAGTGTAAGTGTGCGGGGATCGTCGGTCGGTGCGGGCTCATTGGGCTGAAGAGTCTGTTTCCACTCTGTATCTCTAAAGTAAACTAAACTAAACTAAGAAGAAGGGTCTCGACCCGAAACGTCACCCATTCCTTCTCTCCTGAGATGCTGCCTGACCTGCTGAGTTACTCCAGCATTTTGTGAATAAATACCTTCGATTTGTACCAGCATCTGCAATTATTTTCTTATACTATCTAAAAAATTAACTAAAGCTCATCTCTCACTCTATTCACACCCCTCCTTACCCAGTCTCTCCTAGAATTGGCTAGCAGACTACTGGGAACCTGTCACAATTGACTAGAAATTGGATGGCTTAGCACTGACAAAAACCAATGCTTTGTGGTGCACTGCTGATTTTGAACAGAGTAATTCATTTTACCCATGGTTATACTAAAACTCTAATAACCTGGTGCCTTTAGGTAATGGTACTGCTGGAATGGCAGATATTCAAAAATAATTGGATATTACTCCTGCCAATATCACAACCCACTTTCAATTCGCTTCATTTTAGATTTCACACAGCAATAGAACAAACTTGTCCTGTCAACTTAAACAGTGAGTTTAAAGGGAGCAAGAAAAATGGAGCCATGTAAGGATGTTAAATGCTGAGCCATGGAGATTTGCAGACGATGGGAGGGCAGACTGCTGGAGTTTTAAAGCACTGGCTGAAATCTCAGCAGCTGTGAAAGTGCATCGCAGGCTAGCAGTCACTGAGCAAATTAGATGTTTAAACTGTGCACAACAATCATTCTGGTCCACATCATAATCTGAGGAAAGACATTCTTGCCATAGAGAGAGTACAGAGAAGGTTCACCAGATTGATTCCTGGGATGGCAGGACTTTCATATGAAGAAAGACTGGATAGACTCGGCTTGTACTCGCTGGAATTTAGACGATTGAGGGGAGATCTTATAGAAAATTACAAAATTCTTAAGGGGTTGGACAGGCTAGATGCAGGAAGATTGTTCCCGATGTTGGGGAAGTCCAGAACAAGGGGTCACAGTTTAAGGATAAGGGGGAAGTCTTTTAGGACCGAGATGAGAAAGTTTTTTTTCACACAGTGGTGAATCTGTGGAATTCTCTGCCACAGAAGGTAGTTGAGGCCAGTTCATTTGCTATATTTAAGAGGGAGTTAGATGTGGCCCTTGTGGCTAAAGGGATCAGGGGGTATGGAGAGAAGGCAGGTACAGGATACTGAGTTGGATGATCAGCCATGATCATATTGAATGGTGGTGCAGGTTCGAAGGGCCGAATGGCCTACTCCTGCACCTATTTTCTATGTTTCTATGTGCATCTAATGATATCATTATTTGCACAACACTTATTCTGGTCCACATTTGCTGTTGCTCACTGCTCTACACTGCGATTGCAACGGAGCAGTTTCAATGGAACTCAGAGCGCATCATGCTGGTTTATTCTTCATGGTTATTTAAAGGGACATTTTGCTGACATGGGGAGACTTGATAGGGCAACTGCAGGGCTGACTGCAGGCTGTCGGACAGCTTCGGCACAACGGTCAGAGAATGTTCTTCTGGCGTTTAGCTGTCAAAAAACGTGCACATTATGTGCCTCAGTAGTGACACCATTGGCAGCTTTCCCGTGCTATTGTAGCTATGCCTCATGACAGGTCAGAAGCACTCGAAGACTTGAAGCAGGAGGAAAATACATGCCTACCAGTGAAGACAATATGCCCAGAACATTTTCAGAGACTCCGTAATGAACTAGGACTTCTCCGATGAACAGTGTCATTAATAGGCTGGTAAATTAAGTGACCGATGGGAAATTCTCCTGTTGTGTAGATGAGTGGTAGAATCTGATTGAAATTTGTGGAGAATAAAGTGCGCTTGCAGTAGGATTTGTGTTAAAATGGATGCGATGGGTTGCATAGATTCAGTGGCTGAAGGGTTTGATTCCCACCTGTATCTCTCGTCATGTAGGAAGGAACTGCACATGCTGGTTTACACCAAAGATAGACACAAAATGTATGGAGTAACTCAGCGAGACAGGCAACATCTCTGGATAGAAGGGAATGGGTGACGTTTCGGGTCGAGACACTTCTTCAGTCTTGACCCATAACGTCACCCATTCCTTCTATCCAGAGATGCTGCCTGTCCCCGCTGAGTTACACCAGCATTTTGTGTCTATCTCTCCTCGACTGGACTCAGGTTTTCCAGGGAAGTCATTGTGAAGTATGTGATGGTTTGTGGGAAGATCTTCCATCACACCATTGTGCCTGGATTGCTTTCCCCATGGACATCCACATCACATTGACTTTCACCAACATTGACACAGAATATTTCCACATGGCCCCAGCTGTCTCTGCCAACTCGCAAAGTTTGGTGATCATCGCATTCTAAGGGAGACACAAAATGGTGGAGTAACTCAGCAGGTCAGGCAGCATGTCTGGAGAGAAGAAATGGGTGACGTTTCGGGTCGAGACCCTTCTTCAGACTGATGTCAGGGGAGGGGGCGGATAGGATGTAGTAGGAGACAGGAAAACTAGTGGGAGAACTATGAAGTGGGAGGGGAAAGAGAGGGACAGAGGAACTATCTGAAGTTGGAGAAGTCAATGTTCATAGATACCACTGGGGTGTAAACTGCCCAAGCGAAATATGAGATGCTGGAGATCACCCAGACCTCTACACACTTTTAGGAACATTCTTTGTTCTTTATCTCTCTACATCATCTTCTATATCTCTCGTTTCCCATTCCCGTGACTTTCAGTCTGAAGAGGGTCTCGACCCGAAACGTCACCCATTCCTTCTCTCCAGAGATGCTGCCTGTCCCGCTGGGTTACTCCAGCATTTGTGTCTTTCTTCCCGAAGGAATGAATACATCTTGTTTTGATTGACTGAGGAGAAACTGTTAACTTGACACAAGGACTTGCCAGCATTGCTGGCTTCCATTAGTATGGGCAGCAGATCTAACCATCCAAGTGGGTTCCTCCTAACATGTGGCAAAACACAAAGTGCTGAAGGAACTCAGCAAGTCAGGCAGCATCTGGGGAGGGAATGTAGTGTCTAGGTTTGGGTCCAATGGTTCAATGGTACTTTATTACCGCTTGTACCTAGATATAGTGAAAATCTTTGGGTTGCATACAATTTGGCAAAATCTTACTTTGCATTCTTACAATGCAATCATTGCACATAAGCACATAAGTAGCATTGTAGCGTACGTACTACGCCACAGTTATTGCAACGTAAGTATACACAAGCACAATCATTCTGAAGTACAAGAGTGCAATGATTGCATTGTAAGAATAGTAGATTACACTGGGACAGTACAGAAAGAGTCACAACGTTTCTGACAATATGTTATATCCTTCGAGTTTCAACGTTCTGTTCACAATGCTCCGGATGCGGTCTCACCAACAACCTGTAGAGCTGAAACATGAGGCCTCTATTATTGTGTTCAATCCTGGAGTTGATAAAGTGTGCCCAGGTAGAGCTCTTAAGGATAGCGGAGTCAGGGGGTATGGGGAGAAGGCAGGAACGGGGTACTGATTGAGAATGATCAGCCATGATCACATTGAATGGCGGTGCTGGCTCGAGGGGCCGAATGGCCTCCTCCTGCACCTATTGTCTATTGTCTATTATTGTCAAACACCTTCTTCAGCACCAAATAGCTTCGTTGTGTGGCCATTTTCAGTGAAGATGAACATAGATCTGCAGATTGAAGAAGAGACCCAAACTAAAATGTTACTTGTTCATTTCCTCCATAGTTGCTGCCTGACCTGCTGAGTTACTCCAGCACTTTGTGTTTTACCTGTGTCTTCAACTCATTGTATCACCTTCTCTCCATGGAAGGGTACTGCCTCTACTGCTGATCAGAGCCATACTGTGTGGATAGGTCCCAGGCATAGAATGATGCGGAGTGTGCTCATCTTAGATGTGTTACTGATGGATTACTGCTATCATTGACACAGAGGGAAGTGTGGAGGCAAGGTGGGGATAGAATGGAGTAAGATCATACAGTGGAAGTTTCGGGAAGCAAAGATTATCACACCATCAGATTCCAGGTAGACATCAACATTTTCAAAACCATTCATTTAAAAAAAAATCAAGGGTAGAGAAAAGATGTTAATATTGATATGATAACCATTTTTAAGACAAATGATTTATTGGTGAAGCCCTGCTAACTTTTATTAGAAATTAGTTTTGAAAAACATCTCACTTGTCTGTCTGAATCACAGACATGTTTGAAGCATAAAGTGCAGGGCAGATTGTGATCAAAAGGAAGAATGTCATTAAATAAATACCCAGCATTACATTAGCAGCAGTTCATAGACATGAAGACGGGAGATTGCTGCATTATTTATATAAACATGATGCCTACAGTACAAAGCACACCTCTGAGTGCACTTCATGAAAGTTTGAAGCTTGTGAAAAAGAGTTATACATCAGGGACCTAGCGTAATGCTGTATGGGAACGGGCAAAGCAGAGTAGAATCAGAATCCTTGCATCCCTCAGATCACCTACTGTTCTGCTAAGGACCTTCCATAATACAGTATGTGCCATCACAGGTAGATAAGGTGGTAAAGAGGGTTTTTGATACATTGGCCGTCATCAGTCAGGTAGATGTTGGGACATTGTGTTTCAGTTGCACAAAACGTTGGTGGAACTACATTTGGAGCATTCTGTTCAGTCTTCGTCTCACTGCGACAGAAGGAATGTCATTAAACTGGGAAGAGTGAAGGGAAGATTTACGATGATGTTGCCTGGGGTCGAGGGCCTGAGCTACAGGGAGTGATTTGATAAGTGAAGATTTTATTCGCTGGAGCACAGGAGGCTAAGAGATGATCCACAGAGATGCATAAAATAATGAGGGTAATTGATAGGGTGAATGCACAATAGTTTTTTAAAAACCAGGATAGGGGAATCAAGAACCAGGGGACATAGGTTTAAGGTGAGAGGAACAAGATTTAATAGGAACCTGAGGGACAACCTTTCCATTCAGCTGGTGGTGAGAATATGGAAAGAGCTGTCAGAGGAGGTAGTAATTACATTTAAAAGGCACTTGGAAAGGTACATAGATAGGAAAGGCTCAGAGAGATATGGGCAAATGGGACTAGCTTAGATGGGGCATCTTGGTTGTTATGTACAGGTTGGGCCGAAGGCTCTATTTCCATACCGTGTGACACTACGACTATAACTTTCTATCTGCTGCTATTTTTTTACATATTGTGTTAATTTTAATCCCCTTTCTAATTATCAGCCATTGCTGAGTGGTAACAATCTATTATCAGAGCATGACAGTTCAACACTCACTTCCAAGACTAGAGTATAAAAGTTAGCATCAACCAGGGGTTCATATTCAAGTCCATCCAAAGTCCTTATGAATTTCCTCTGCCCACTCTCCATTGTAATCACTTCCTTCCCGTGACAGGGTGGCCAGAACTGTACACAGTTCACAAGTTCAGTTTAGTTTAGTTTAGAGATACAGCACGGAAACAGGTCTGAAGAAGGGTCTCGACCCGAAACGTTACCCATCCCTTCTCTCCAGAGATGCTGCCTGTCCCGCTGAGTTACTCCAGCATTTTGTATCTATCTTCGATTTAAACCGGCATCTGCAGTTCTTTCCTAAACTACACTACTACTCTCTGCAATTTCCTGCAGCTGTTCCCAAAGCAACCAGAGTTGCAACATCAGTATGCTCTCAATGGTGCATCTGTGGAAGTTCGTAACCGTCATTGGAGACATGCCTAACTTCCTCTGTCTCCTGAGGTAGTAGAGGCCTGCTGTGCCTTCTCTGCTCTCGTTTCAAAGTGGGTTGGTCCACCACAGATTGTTGGTGACGCTCACAACAAGGAACTTGAGTTGGATAGAGCTCTAGGGGCTAGCGGAATTAAGGGATATGGGGAGAAGGCAGGCACGGGTTACTGATTGTGGACGATCAACCATGATCACAATGAATGGCGGTGCTGCTTCGAAGGGCCAAATGGCCTCCTCCTGCAGCTATTTTCTATGTTTCTATGTTTCTATTAACTTGAAACTCTCAACGATTTCCACTTTGCCCACTTTGACATTGATTGGGGCATGTAGTCCACCATGCTTGCTGAAGTTGATAACTAGCTGCTTTGCCTTGCTAACTTTGAGGAATCGTTGTTGGCCTGACCCAATGTTACTAAGTTTTCTATCTCCTTTCTGTACTCTGTCTCGTCATTGTTCCTAATCCAGCCCACCACAGTGATGGTGTCTGTAGTCTTGCATGCTCGTCTCCACATTCAATATGTGCAATATGAGGAGCTGAGCTGGAAGCTGCAAGGCCAAAGTTAAATCATTATTACCTTCCTGTTTTTTTAGCACTGTCCAAAATGTTTAACTTAGTTTAGCTTTGTGATACAGCGCGGAAACAGGCCCTTCGACCCACTGAGTCTGCTCAAACCAGCGATCTCTGCACATTGACACTATCCTACACACACTAGGGACAATTTACAATTATACCAAACCAATTAACCTATAAATCTGCACGTCTTTGGAGTGTGGGAGGAAACCAGAAATCCTGGAGAAAACCCACGCCGGTCGCAGGGAGAACGTATAAACTCCGTACATAAAGCACCCGTAGTCAGGATCGAACCAGGGTCTCTGGCGCAGCAACTTTACCGCTGTGCCACTGTGCTGTCCTTGGATATGTGAAGCGGCAAGACTCGGGACTGCAGTAAGAAGAGAACAGAAGGCAAGGGGAGTATTCAGGGGGGAGAATTAGATCAGATCCCATCATCATCTTCATAGGCTTCAGCCACTCATTGCCCCAGAATCTACAATACCACCTCCCAGCACAGTCCATTCTACGGGCAACAGAGCATAGTTGTGTCTCTCGGCTCTCAGTTAGAACCTCATGTTTCTAGTTGTCACGTACCTCATCCTGCACAAGATCAGAAGTCTATCTCAAGAGTCAAGCGTGTGGCATTGTCATTTGTACCAAGAAATTGAACAATTACATTCTTACTTGCATGAGCATAACAGTTCTGCAAACACAGTACTCATAGATAACAGAATAAACAAGAATGGTCAATCAATTAAAAAGATATTAGTGCAAAACAAAAGCCCAAAGTGCTTCGTGCAACCAAGACACTTCGTGGTTCGTAGTTTAGTTGATGTTTGTAATGTTCAAGAGCCTGGTGTAGTTCTGTGGGTCAGAATGCTTTGTGGATGCCCTTGTTAAATAGCTGTAAGTGTGTGCAAGCTGGCACATGTGGTAATGAGTCAGTTGGCGGACTAAATATGGTGCCCCTGTGAACTCTGTAGACAGAGGTGGTTGATAGATGTGTGTAAATTGCAAAGTGAATAAGACTTGCAATGCAGCTGATGCAGAATAGCATTTGAAGATAAATTGACTGAAGGAAACTACTAGTCCAATCCCATTCAACCCTCACCCTCTCCATCACCATATCCGGATCCCAGGGCTAAGTCCCTGCTATTAACCTCTATTATTGTTACCACGTGTTCAAATTATGTATCTGGAGAGCTTCGAACTCGCTCAATGACACAGGGCAATTTCCCTTTCTTTGTCAATCTCCAGTTCTGCCCCAGGAGAACCATGGAAGGTAGACCCAAAGAACTGGAGTAACTCAGTGGGGCAGGCAGCATCCCTAACGAAGAAGGATGGGTTACGCTTCAGATAGGGACTTTTCTTCAGTATGAAAAAGGGTCCCGAGCCGAAACATCACCCATCCTTCTCCAGAGATGCTGCCTGACCCGCTGAGTTACCCCAGCACAGTGTGTCTATCTTCGGTATATGCCAGCGTCTGCAGTTTCCATCATTACACCAAAGGAACTATGGGTGGGAGTTGGTCCATGTTCATCCCCTGTACACAGCTGTTCCTCTCTCTATCTGAGACAGATCCAATGTACTTGCAGTGGCCATGGCATGCTGTCCTTTTAAGAGATTCAAGCTCACCAGAAGCAGTGCAATTGCAATTGTGCTCGACGTTGACTTTAAGCCAATAAATATCATGCTCGAGACGGAAATCATTCTCATTGTTAGGATAAGAAAATAACTGCAGATGCTGGTACAATATCGAAGGTATTTATTCACAAAATGCTGGAGTAACTCAGCAGGTCAGGCAGCATCTCGGGAGAGAAGGAATGGGCGACGTTTCGGGTCGAGACCCTTCTTCAGACTGAAGGGTTAGGAACTTCCTCATTGTTAGGAAGTCGAAACCTGGTATCTTACCTCCACTTCACCCATCAGTTGAAGATTACCACTCCTCACTTACATTTTAGAGCTATGAAATGTAACCTCTGCTGACATTCCTGGGGTGGGGACATTGGGACCAGGGACACTGCTCTTCCTGTTCTATCCATCTGTCAGCAGATGTTCCAACGAGATTGCCTTTTCTGGAGGGACTTGTCTTCAGGCCAGGATGACATTTCTATTTCTTCGACATGTTATCTGTGTGGAAACACAAATATATTTAAATGAATAGTGCTGGGGGTGAATTCAAAGGCAGAATTGAATGTCAGCCGGTGTTAGAGTAATGATGCTGATGAGCGAACATTTATTTATATCCTCAGCTAATAGACACTGAGGCAAAAAGTCAAAGAACATCCAATTTAAATTATCTGAATGAAAAGTTTCGGAAGTATATTGGAAAAGGATAAGAAAGAAGAAATAGGCACGGATCTCTTCCTTCAAGGCTTCTTTACTAATCCAACACATTAACTACATTTTCCTGCCTTTCCTTTATCCTCCTTGGTACCTTTAACCAACCATCACAGTTTTAGAAGCAACCGCCTCCAATCTCATCTACTGTATCCGTTGTTCAAGATGTGGACTCTCATACATCGGCGAGATCAAACGTAGACTGGGCGATCGCTTCGCTGAACACCTTCGCTCAGTCTGCCTGGACCTACCTGATCTCCTGGTTGCCAAAAACTTTAATTCCCCTTCCTATTCCCACGTTGCCCTTTCTGTCCTAGGTCTCCTCCAATGACAGTCATTGAGGCTAATTGCAAATTGGAGGAACAGCATCTCATATTTCGCTTCAGCAGCTTTACAACCCAGTGGTACGAATATTCATTTCTCTTACTTCAAGTGACCCCTACACTCCCTCTCTCTCCTTCCCTCCCCCACCCACGTCACACCAGGGTCACGTTCTCACCTAGCAAACAGCTAACAATGGCCTGTTTCCTTTGCTATCGTTACTTTTTTTACATATCTTTCATTCATTTGTTCTATATTTCTCTACATCACCGTCTATATGTAGGTTAATTGACTGGGTAATATGTAAAAATTGTCCCTAGTGTGCGTAGGACAGTGTTAATGTGCGGGGATCGCTGGGCGGCGCGGACCCGGTGGGCCGAAGGGCCTGTTTCCGCACTGTATCTCTAAATCTAAATCTAAAATCTAAAAATCTCTCATTTCCCTTTCCCCTGACTAGTCTGAAGAAAGGTCTCGACCCGAAACGTCACCCATTCCTTCTGTCCAGAGATGCTGCCTGTTACTGAGTTACTCCAGCATTGTGTATCAGAGTTACTCCAGCAACCTTATCCCATTGGGAAAATGAGCATCATGTTCCAACTCTTGAACAGACTGACTCTCACTTTTAGATGCTCTTTAATTCTGTTTTCCCACACTAGGTAAAAGAATATATCTTTGATTTATTCCCTTTTCACCGGCAAGACTTCCATTTATTGCCCAGCAATAACAGACATTGAATTGAGTGTCTTGCTGGAGCATTTCAGAGAGTGTTTAACAATAGACCGGAGTAGTGAATCTGTAATTACATTTTCAGTGCATTCAGAAAGTATTCAGACCCCTTCACTTTCTCTACATTTTGGTACGTTATAGCCTTATTTTTAAATGAATTAAATTCATTTTTTTTATCATCAATCTACACACAATACCCCAGAATGAAGAAGCGAAAACAGGTGTTTAGAAATTTTTGCAAAGTAATTAAAAAGAAATAACTGAAATATCACGTTTACATAAATGTTCAGACCCTTTGCTACGACACTCAAAATTGAGCTTAGGTTCATCCTGTTTCCATTGATTATCCTTGAGATGTTTCTACAACTAGATTGGAGTCCACCAGTGGTAAATTAAATTGATTGGACATGATTTGGAAAGGCATACACCTGTCTATATAAGGTCCCACAGTTGACAGTGCATGTCAGAGCAAAAACCAAGTCATAAAGAAATTGTCCGTAGACTTCCGAGACAGGATTGTGTCGAGACACAGATCTGGGGAAGGGTATAAAACAATTTCTGCAGCATTGCAGGTCCCGAAGAGTACAGTGGTCTCCGTCATTCTTAAATGGAAGAACTTTGGAACCACCAGGACTCTTCATAGAACAGTCTGCCCGGCCAAACTGAGCAATCGTGGGAGAAGGGCCTTGGTCAGGGAGGTGACCAAGAACCCGAGGGTCACTCTGACAGAGTTCCAGAGTTCCTCTGTGTAGATGGGAGAACCTTCCAGAAGGACAACTATTTCTGCAGCACTCCACCAATCGGGCCTTTATGGTAGAGTGACCACTCCTCAGTAAAAGGCATATGACAGCCCGCTTGGAGTTTGCCAAAAGGCACCTAAAAGACTCTCAGACCATGAGAAACAATATTCTCTGGTCTGATGAAACCAAGATTGAACTCTTTGGCCTGAAAGCCAAGCGGCACCGCTCATCACCTGGCCAATACCATACCTACGGTGAAGCATGGTAGTGGCAGCATCATGCTGTGGGGATGTTTTTCAGCAGCAGGATCTGGGACACTAGTCAGGATTGAGAGAAAGATGAATGGAGAAAAGTACAGAGATATCCTTGATGAAAACCTGCTCCAGAGCGTTCTGGACCTCAGACTGGGGCAGAGGTTCACCTTCCAACAGGACAACGACCCTAAGCACACAGCCAAGACAACGCAGGAGTGGCTTCATGACAAGTCTGTGAATGTCCTTGAGTAGCCCAGCCAGAGCCCGGACTTGAACCCGATCAAACATCTCTGGAGGGACCTGAAAATAGCTGTGCATCGACGTTCCTCATCCAACCTGACAGAGCTTGAGAGGATCTGCAGAGAAGGATGGGAGAAATTACCCAAATACAGGTGTGCCAAACTTGTAGCGTCATACCCAAGAAGACTTGAGGCTGTAATCACTGCCAAAGGTACCTCAACAAAGTACTGAGTAAAGGGTCTGAATACTTATGTAAATCTGATATTTCAGTTATTTCTTTTTAATTACTTTGCAAAAATTCCTAAACACCTGTTTTCGCTTTTTTTATTATGGGGTACTGTGTGTAGATTGATGATTAAAAAAAGAATTTAATCCATTTTAAAATAAGGCTGTAACGTAACAAAATGTGGAAAAAGTGAAGGGGTCTGAATACTTTCTGAATGCACTGTAGGTCAGGACAGGTGAGGATGGCATGACAAAAGTGAACAAGATGGAGTTTTATGACAATGTGCACGTTTTGTGCTCACTGATACCAATCTGCCTCGTACTCGGGTCGCTCTGCTGTTAGTCAAGATCGCCGTACGATACTGTACGGAGTTTGCACGTTCTGCTTGTGACCGCTTGGGTATTCTCTAGGTGCTCCAGTGCCCTCCCACATTCAAAAGGCATGCAGGTTTGTTGGTTGTTTGGCTTCTGTACATCGTTGCTGTGTGTAGGATAGAACTAGTGTACGTGTGATCATTGGTCAGCGCGGACTCGGCAGGCCGAAGGGCCTGTTTCCATGCTGTGGCTCTAAAACTAAAACAGAAACAGAAATTAAAACGAAAACGAAAACGAAAACTACTGAATCAGTAAGTTGACCACCACCCCACCACTTTCGATTCTTCTACTTTTAAGAGAGTGTAGGCACCTGTTTGCTTAATATCTCCTCTGTGCAATAGAGAATAGACAATAGGTGCAGGAGGAGGCCATTCGGCCCTTCGAGCCAACACCGCCATTCAATGTGATCATGGCTGATCATTCTCAATCAGTACCCCGTTCCTGCCTTCTCCCCATACCCCCTGACTCCGCTGTCCTTAAGAGCTCTATCCAGCTCTCTCTTACTTCTTACTTTTTTTGTGGGATATTTTATATATTAACCTTCCGCTGAATGGAAACGCACCTCATGAATCTTGCTGATGCTCAATTCTCTACAATGAGTTAAGTTCATCCTTGACCCCTGTCTATATCCAGTTCACTCTTGTTCACTCAGAGGTCCTGTATCTTTGCCGTTGCAATCATACCTTGCTCATGTTGTATGCGTTACTGTGTGTGCAAACTCGTGTAAATAATAGTCAAACTTTAGTTTAGAGTTTGGAGATACGGTGTGGAAACAGGCCCTTTGGTCCACCGATTCCACGCTGACCATCGATCAACCATACACTAGTACTATCCTAGGGCGGCACGGTGGCGCAGCGGTAGAGTTGCTGACTTAAAGCAAATGCAGCGCCGGAGACTCAGGTTCGATCCTGACTACGGGTGCCGTCTGTACGGAGTTTGTACGTTCTCCCCGTGACCTGCGTGGGTTTTCTCCGAGATCTTCGCTTTCCTCCCACACTCCAAAGACGTACAGGTTTGTAGGTTAATTGGCTGGGTAATATGTAAAAATTGTCCCTAGTGTGTGTAGGATAGTGTTAGTGTGCGGGGATCGCTGGGCGGCGCGGACTCTGTGTGCCGAAGGGCCTGTTTCCGCGCTGTATCTCTAAATCTAAATCTAAAAAAATCTTACACACTAAGGACAATTTACAGAAGCCAATTAACCTCAAAACCTGTACGTCTTTGGATGTGGGAGGAAACGGATACCCTGAGAAAACCCACGCTGTCAAAAGTAGAACATCTAAACTCCATACAGACAGCACCCATAATCAGATTCAAAACCAGGTCTCTGGTGCGGTATGGCAGCAAGTCAACTGCTGTGTCACTGTGCCACCCACACTGTGTATGAATAATATATAAACTCACCTTTTGGTTTGGTCAAGATCATGATCTTTCCCCATCTTCTCGTGTGTCCTTTGATCACCAGCCTTGCTCTGTAATTAAATGATCAACAACAGGTACTTCTATCTGCAGCCTCCTCCCTCACATCCATCCAAGGACCACAACAGTTCTTCCAAGTGAGACAGAGGTTCATGTGCACCTCCTCTAATCTTATCTACTGCATTTGGTGCTCCCAATGTGGTCTCCTGTACATCAGCGAGACCAAGCATACACTAGCCGACTATTTCGCCAAACACTTCTTGCCCAGGCCTGCTGGATCTCTCTGTTGCTAAGCATTTTAATCTCCTTCCTATTCCCATTCTGACTTTTCTGTCCTGTGCTTCCTGTATTACCAGCATGAGTACACATGCAAACAGGAGGGACAGCACCTCATGTTCTGGGTAGCTCACATTAGGTACATTGGGTGGCTTGCAACCCAACAGTATGACCATTTAAAATCTCCAAATTTAGGTAACTAACCTACAAACACACCACCTTCCTGGTGTGTCAGGGGATATGGGGAGAAGGCAGGAGAATGGAGTTGAGAGGGAAGGGTAGAGCAGCCATGATTGAATGGCAGAGTACACTTGATGCTCCTAACTGCTTAAATCTGCTTCTATAACTTATGAACTCCCCCCTTTCCGATCCCCACCTTTCCCCCCCCTCTTCCCTGTGCCCCACTTGAATGCACATCATTTCTCCCTTCCCCCTTTCCCCCGTTCCCTTCTATATGTATCCCTTCATTTTGCGGCACATTTCTTGCCTCTTCTGTCCTTATCTCCTTATCTCACATTTTTTAATCTTTTCATCTCTCTCCTTTGTCCAACTATCTACCAATCCAAAACCCCCCTCACCAATATCCACCGATCGCTTGCCGGGCTTTGTCCTGTCCCCGCCTCTCTTCTAGCTTTCTCCTCTACTACAATCAGTCTGAAGAAGGATCCCGACCCAACACGCCTGACCCACAGAGTTACGCCAGTAACTTTGTGTCCTTTTGTGCCCCTTGGTGTTTCTGTGCAACCACATCTCTTTGTTCTGCCACAGTTTCTCATCTTTCACTCGTATGAAAATATTCTGCTTTATCTTTTTTAGAACCAAAGTTGGATTCACAGTCTCCTACATTGAAATCCATCTGCAACATTTCACTGCTTAGGTTACCTACATCCCTTGGTGCCCTTCTGCTCCTATCTGCATAACTTACAGACCCTTGAAGATAGTGTCATTTATAAACACTGATGCAATTCATGCTCGTTTCGGCCAACTCATTTATATATTTTAGACTTGATCTGACAATAAAGTATTATTATCGTATCGTATCGTATACAAACTGAAAAGCTGGGGGTCACTATGCGCTTCTGGGAAAACCAGTCACATTTCCTATAAACTCCCGTAAATTCATATTTCAAGTCCAAAAAGCCACTCATTTGTCCAATATGTTATCGATTGACTAAAATTGTTTGGTCACGTCTTTTACGCAAAGCGTGGTGGGTGGCTGGATCGTGCTGCTAGGGGTGGTGGTAGAGACATGTATCGAGCAGTCAAAAGGCTTTTAGGTAGGCACGTGGATATGCAGGGAACAGAGGGGTATGGAACATGTGCAGGCAGGGGAGACTAGTCGAATTTGCCGTCAAGTAGACGCAAGGAACTGCAGATGCTGGTTTACAAAAAAAGACACAAAGTGCTAGAGTAACTCAGCGGTCATGCCACATCTCAGGAGAACATGGAGACGTGAGGTTTTGGGTTGGGACCCTTCTTCAGTCTGATTCTGGTAGAGGGAGGGAGGGGGGAGGAGTGGGGGGGGGGGGGGGGTGGGAGAAAGCTGGAGAGATCTTTCTTTTTTATATTCCTTCTGGTTCACAATTCACAACTCCCTCTCCTTATCTCACACCATTAGTCTTTTCATCTCTAGCCTATGTCTAACCATCTGCCTATCAACCCTCCCCCCCCTCACTTGTATCCCCTATCAGTCACCATGCTTTGTCCTGTCTCTCCTCTCATGTAGTTCTCTCCCCCCTTGCCCCCCACACCAATTAGTCTGAAGATAGCCCCCGATCCAAAACGTCACCAAGTCATGTTCTCCCCAAATGCTGCCTGAGATACTCCAGAACTTTGTGCTTTTTAAAAAAAATTGGCATCATGTTCACCATGAACATTGTGGCCTAAGATCCTCTTCTTGTGCAGTAATGTTATATGATCTATATCCAAAATTACTTATTCACACTGAGTTCCTTCAATCAGTTCATGCTTATTTCAATAAGCATTTGTTTTGGTGCTGATGATAATGTGATACTTTCCAGTATTTTTTTCATCAGTGAGGCTTAAGAAATACCAGCGATAAACATCTTGTTAAGAACCAAAAAGTCATTTGTTTTTTCTGTGTTCCTCAATAGCCCAATGGATTTATGCCTGCCGCATTCTAATACTGTTTGACAATGCATTCACTTCTCATAAAAGATACCTCTAAATTTCACCATCTCCTCCCTTAACTTCATAGAATCATAGAATCAGAGATACAGGGAATACCTGTTGGCTCATTGTGTCTATGTAAATCAACATGAATCTACACATCCTAATCTTATGAAGACTCTTTGACTTGAAACAATAACTCTGTTTCTCTTTCCACGTATGCTGCCTGACCTGCTGGTTATGCCCAGCATTTCTTATCTTATTTCAGCTTTCTAGTGTCTGTTTTTTTTTAAAAAATCATCGGAGCCTACCTAATCTACTTGCATCTAATTTATTGTCACTCAATTGTCAAAGTAGGGCAATGTTGGACGGTAAGAATTTTATTCCCAAACAAGTATTATTGGGCAGGTCTTGGAATTCTCTGCCTCAGAAGCCAGTGGAGGCCAATTCTCTGGATCCTTTCAAGAGAGAGTTGGATAGAGCTCTTAATGACAGTGGAGTCAGGGGGTATGGGGAAAAGGCAGGAACGGGGTACTGATTGTGAATGATCAGCCATGATCACATTGAATGAAGGTGCTGGCTCGAAGGGCCAAATGGCCTACTCCTGCACCTATTGTCTATTGTCTATAAAGTCTTTAGATCCTACAGCAAGCTCTGCTCGTGAACCAGCTTCCTCCCTCTGCCATTTAAAATGTTAGAGTCTAACTGCATCCCAACATCAACTCTCAAGAGCATTTTTCACCATCACAGTGGCCTCCTACTTTAAGCTCCATATCAATGACCGAATGAGACTCAGCCTCACCTTGCCTACTGGTCAAACGCTCGTCCGTGCTTTTGTTCCACCAAACGTGTCTCTTCTACCTCACCTCTTGCAGGATTCTTACTTTTCACCTTGCATCAAAAATACTGCTGAATGCATCCTAACCCCCACCAAGTCCCATTCACCCACCCTCAGCCTGACAGGGACGGGGCTTCCCCTCCTCCATTATAGATGAGGCTCTCACTAGGGTCTCTTCTACATCCCGCAGCTCCGCTCTTGCTCCCCATCCCCCCACTCGCAACAAGGACAGGATCCCCCTCGTTCTCACCTTCCACCCCACCAGCCAGCGGATCCAACATATCATCCACCAACATTTCCGTCACCTACAACAGGACCCCACCACTGGCCATATCTTCCCATCCCCTCCCCTCTCTGCATTCCGCAGAGACCGTTCCCTCCGCAACTCCCTGGTCCACTCGTCCCTTCCTACCCAAATCACCCTAACCCCGGGCACTTTCCCTTGCAACCGCACGAGATGCAACACCTGTCCCTTTACCTCCCCCCTCAACTCCATCAAAGGACCCAAACATTCTTTCCAGGTGAGACAAAGGTTCACCTGCACCTCCTCCAACCTCATCTATTGCATCCGCTGCTCTAGATGTCAACTCATCTATATCGGCGAAACCAAGCGCAGGCTCGGCGATCGCTTCGCTGAACACCTGCGCTCGGTCCGCATTAACGCCACTGATCTCCCGGTGGCCCAGCACTTCAACTCCCCCTCCCATTCCCAGTCTGACCTCTCTGTCATGGGCCTCCTCCAGTGCCATAGTGAGGCCCGCCGGAAATTGGAGGAGCAGCACCTCATATTTCGCCTGGGCAGTTTGCGGCCCGGTGGTATGAACGTCGACTTCTCCAACTTCAGATAGCTCCTCTGTCCCTCCCTTCCCCTCCTCCTTCCCAGATCTCCCTCTATCTTCCTGTCTCCACCTATATCCTTCCTTTGTCCCACCCCCGACATCAGTCTGAAGAAGGGTCTCGACCCGAAACGTCACCCATTCCTTCTCTCCCGAGATGCTGCCTGACCTGCTGAGTTACTCCAGCATTTTGTGAATAAATCGATTTGTACCAGCATCTGCAGTTATTTTCTTATACCAGGATAAGCAATGTTTCCTTTCTAACCTTCTCTTCTTAAGCTTCTGTGATCTTTTTCAGTTGCCTCTTTAGGTCCTACAATCAAGAGGTCTGTAGGCGTGTCCCATATCTGCCCTCCCCTAAATCCTGCACTGAATTGCTGGAACATTGGGATTCTGTCTTTTCTTCAGCTGCCTGAGCTCTACACATTATCCTGCTATTTGTCAAATTTTTCATCTCCATTTTAAACAAAATCTTTAACCAGATACTGGCCTTCTGTATTAATAATACAGAAAAAGACATGAAGTACTGAAGGTTTTCAAGGGGTCAGGGTTTTTTTTTCTCCGAGATCTTCGGTTTCCTCCCACATTCCAAAGACGTACAGGTTTGTAGGTTAATTAGCTTGGTGTATATGTAAATTCTCCCTCGTGTGGGCCAAATACAAGCAAACCCAGTATGCCAAGTTGGTTGGCATGGCCTAAGGGCCTGTTTCTATGTTGTGTAGCTCTATGATGCTATGATTCTACATTGGAAGACATTCATAAATATAGAATTTTGGCAGGCCAGCAAAACAAAAATAAACATGGTTTTGTTGCTGATTAACATTCATTATCTTTCATTTATGGATTCAGTTCAGCTCTGGCCATGAGAGCATGGCCCATCTGCAATGGACCTGTGATTGCCCCACTCTTACGCCAACCATCTGCTCCTCAAATAATTCCCAGGCTCTTGCCTCTTTATCTACTTAGGAATTATTCTGGCGCTCATCAGTCTTAATGTGATAGAAATCTCGGAGGCTTTGGTAAATGCTGAATCTAAATTGTGAAATTCTTTATTGATAGCACAGTGGAACAACATTATTCTTAGCCTTGATTCTACATCCTCCAGTTCAAACTGATTGGGTCTGTGATCAAAGACATATCATGAAGTCCCATTTCTAGTATCCTCCTGGTAAATTCAAGTTAAGGTCAAGTACTCTTTGACCTTTCCTCTAAGTCATTTTATTACATTTTGGCTCATCGCAGCACCACTTCCTGGGCTTGAATATTCCTTTTGCCACATTCAAGTCACAATGTGGACATTCTACATTCTTTATTTCTAACATGGTTATTGTCTTGACCGAAATATTCAAGAGATAAACGTTCCCCATATTGGCAATCACCAGGTTCTGGTCTCCATCTTCCCACTAAAACTCTCGTTTGTTTGTTTGTTTGTTCCTGAACTACAGCCAAAACGGTACACGACAGCGTGACAATTTTAGGCCCAGCTTACTCACCGTCGTCCCTTTGGTGCTAATGGAAGAAGTTTCATTGAAATCCGTGTTATATTTTAAAAGTTATTCACATTTTAAAGTTTAAATCAATCTCCGAGGGAGGGAGGGAGGGAGGGAGGGAGGGAGGGAGGGAGGGAGGGAGGGAGGGAGGGAGGGAGGGAGGGAGGGAGGGAGGGAGGGAGGTGGAGGGAGGATAAGTGGGATGGTTGAGGGGGATGGAGTGGGGGCAGGGGAGAGGGGAGGGGATGGGGAGGAGGGAGAGGGGGAGGGGGAGGGGGAGGGGGAGGGGGAGGGGGAGGGGGAGGGGGAGGGGGAGGGGGAGGGGGAGGGGGAGGGGGAGGGGGAGGGGTAAAATGAGGGGGAGGAGTGGGGGAGGGGGTGGAGGGAGGGGGATGGGGAGGGGTGGAGGGAGGGGGAGGGATGGGGGAAGGGGGTGAGAGGGGGGGAGGAGAGGGTGCTGCACCAATGCAGGAGAGGTTTGGGCCCAACGGGTCCACTTGGTCTAGTTCTGTATATAACCATGCTGACAGGTCTACTTTAGACACATCTCCAATTAAATTGCACAAAGGAAAAATCATGATTTCCAATGAAGTTTAGGTTGGCTTTAGGTTTAGGTTTAAGTTTAAGTTTAAGTTTAGGTTTAGGTTTAGGTTTGCCTGACCTGCTGAGTTACACTTTGTGCTTTGCTCAAGATTTCAGCATCTGCAATTCTTTGTACGTCTCTCTAAAATTTGTTTTTTTCTCAGGAAAACTTATGCCTTTATATCAGTTATATGAGTTATCCTAACCTAATATCCTGCCAGGAAAGGTGATCTAGGCAGATTGAATGCTAGTACTTCAAAGGGCTATTGGATACATAGCCAAAACATTATGACCACCTGCCTAATATGCTGTTGGTCCTCCGTGTGCCGCCAAAACAGCGCCGACCCGCCGAGGCATGGACTCTACAAGACCCCTGAAGGTGTCCTGTTGGTATCTGGCACCAAAACATCAGCAGCAGATCCTTCAAGTCCTGTAAGTTGTGAGGTGGAGCCGCCGTGGATCGGACTTGTCGATCCAGCACATCCCACAGATGCTCAATCGGATTGAGGTCTGGAGAATGTGGAGGCCAGGGCAACAACGTGAACACTTCATCATGTTCCTCAAACCATTCCCCAACAATGTGTGCATTGGCAGGGTGCATTATCCTGCTGAAAGAGGTCACTGCCATCAGTGAATACCATTGCCATGAAGGGGTGTACCTGGTCTGCAACGATGTTTAGGTGGGTGACACGTGTCAAATTGACGTCCACATGAATGGCCGGACCCAGGGTTTCCCAGCAGAACATTGCCCAGAGCATCACACTCCCTCCATCGGCTAGTCGTCTTCCCCAGGTTAACAGCGCACATGTACACGGTCATCCACGTGATCTCAAAGAAAACGGGACTCATTGGACCAGGCGACCTTCTTCCACTGCTCCAAGGTCCAGTTCCGACGTTCACGTGTCCAATGTAGGCGCTTTTGACGGTGGACTTGGGTCATCATGGACACTCTGACCGGTCTGCGGCTACGCAGCCCCATACGCAGCAGTGTGCGATGCACTGTGTATTGTGACACATTCCTCCCGTGACCACCATTAACATTTTCTGTGTCTTGTGCCGTAGTAGACCTTCTGTCGGTTCGGACCTGACCGGATAGCCTTCGTTAGCCTCGCGCATTGGGCGCCCAACACCCTGTGGTTTGTGGTTTGTCCCTCCTCGGACCACTGTCATCTAGCCATAACAATTTGGCCCTTGTCAAAGTCGCTCAGGTCTTTACTCCTGCCCATTTCTCCTGCATCCAACACATCAACTTCAAGAACTGACTGTTCACTTGCTGCCTAATATATCCCACCCCTTGACAGGTGCCATTGGAACAAGATAATCAATGTTATTCACTTCACCTGTCAATGGTCATAATGTTTTGGCTCATCGGTGTATATATATATATATATATCAGAGATTAAAAAATAATAAAAGGGCAGCTAAGAAAAAAAAGAGTACGTTTGTGAAGGTAATATGTAATGATTTTACAGAGACTGCATGGTGTTATAAGTCAAATTGCTTCATCTTCATCTTAAATTAGCAGAACTAAATAGCACAGAGGCTGACCAGTGTGGGCATAGAAGCGAGTTTCTTGCAGAAAAATAATATTTACTCAAAGAATGAAATTTCCTGAAGCGATTCCACACTGCAGCTATTCTGCACGACCATTGATGCAAAAGAAATACAGAAAGTGGTTCCATGCACCATCAGAGACATTCCTTATCATCAAAGGGTGCAGGAACAGGGAAAGAAGAGAGATAACCAGGGGTGAAAGAAAATTGCATTTTATTTAGTTGTAAATAGGAATTGAAAATGTTGTTAACAGCACATTATTCAAGCACATAATCATTTCGAACAGTTCTCACACACATTTCATTTATCTCGAGTCTTAATCCTCTGTACTATTTTTCTCCTTAAAGGATCCTTTTTGCTTGTGCGATGAAAGGTTAGAAAGTTTAATCCTCTTCCGTTTTCTCTAAACTGAATTCTTGTGCTTCTGTGTATTTGCTGGTATTTACCCAATCTCCAGCTGGACCACATTTGCCCCCTCGTCCTGCTTCGACCAATTGCAGCCCAAAATACCAGGCACACTTAAGGAAAGAAAAGTATCTACTCTTATGATCAGTGCTTTCCTTTTGTATCGTAGTCATTGTGATTACAATACAATGGAGTGATTGTAATATAGACAGCACAGCGATGCAGTGGGTACAGCTCCAGCGATCCTGGTTCAATCCTGACTTCGGGTGCTGTCTTCCATGATCACATTGAATGGCGGTGCTGGCTCAAAGGGCCGAATGGGCTAATCCTGCACCTATTGTCTATTGTCTTTGTGGAGCTTGCATATTCTCCCTGTCTTCACAGGGTGTTCCCCCAGGATCTCACACTTCCTTCCACAACCCTCACAGATTTGGGCTGACAGGTTAATTGCCCACTCTAAACTACTCCTCATGTAAGTAGGTCGCGGAGAGGGAATGAATTGTAGAGAAACAATTGTAGAGAAACTCTCTGGTTAAGAAGGCACAACAGCGGCTTCACTTCCTACGAACACTCAGGAAGGTCGACCTGCCACAACAGCAGCTAGTGTCCTTCTACTGCTGCTCCTTTGAGAGTGCCCTGACACATGGGGTCCTGGTGTGGTATGGGCACCAGTTCTGCGGTTGACAAGAAGGCTCTGCAGAGAGTCACCAACACAGCCCAGAAGACCACCAACACACGTCTGCCTTCCCTGGAAGACATCTATAGCTCCCGTTGCCTGCGGAAGGCATCCTACATCCTAAAGGACCCAGCTCATCTCGCCCATCACTTGCTTGCCCTTCTGCCCTCAGGAAAGCACTACAGGTCCATCAAAGCGCACACCTCAAGACCAACAAACAGTTTCTACCCTCAGGCCATCACCACACTGAACTCTGCACTGAAAGCACCCCCCCCATAAACAATATTCATACTGTGCAATACCTACCTTTGTGCAATACTGATATATTCATTTATAATAATTATTTTTATAATACTATTCTGTGCAATATCTTATATTCTGACAATGACCTTCTGAGTGCAATATCTTATATTCTGATAAGGGTGCATATGCTGGCATAATGTGTATGCGTGTGTGAATCTGTGTGCACGTGAGTGTATGAACAGTTTTTATTTTTCTCACCTTTTAGTGTTAGTTTATTGTTATTTTTTATCTTGTACATTTGAGCTCCGCTCAGGCAGTGCGCCTGAATTTCGTTATATGCACCACTACAATGACAATAAAGTCATGAGGTGAGGTGAGATGAGATGAGATGAGATGAGATGAGATGAGATGAGATGAGATGAGATGAGATGAGATGAGATGAGATGAGATGAGATGAGATGAGATGAGATGATATAAGAAAATAACTGCAGATGCTGGTACAAATCGAAGGTATTTATTCACAAAATGCTGGAGTAACTCAGCAGGTCAGGCAGCATCTCAGGAGAGAAGGCATCTCAGGAGAGAAGGGTCTGAAGAAGGGTCTTGACCCGAAACGTCACCCATTCCTTCTCTCCTGTGATGCTGCCTGACCTGCTGAGTTACTCCAGTATTTTGTGAATAAATACAGATGAGATGAGATGAGATGAGATGAGATGAGATGAGATGAGATGAGATGAGATGAGATGAGATGAGATTTGTGGGAATAAGTTTGATGTGGTTGCTCTGAAAATGGACATAGACTCAATGGGCTGAATAGCACCAATGTGCTATGAAAAAAATATGAATATATAGGAATAGTGAGAACTGATTCTCATGCAGGAAAGTCTCATTGCAATCACAACACAACAATCTGGGTTTTTTTCGCCCAGTAAGTTGAAGGATAAAAGTCGGCATATTACACATGGATATGTTCCCTGCACTTCCATGAGAAGTGCCAAGGGATCATTATGTACATCTGAAAGGATGGGGTTCTCAGCAAAAGTAATGTATCCAGTAACAGACAAAATGCTGGAGTAACTCAGCGGGACAGGCAGCATCTCTGGAGAGAAGGAATGGGTGACGTTTCGGGGCAAGACCCTTCTTCAGACTGAGAGTCAGGGGAGAAGGAGACACAGAGATGAGGTAGTGTAAAGTGTAAAAATGAGACATCAAATGGGATGCGGATTAAAAAAAGCCCAATAAATCATTGTTAGCTGAGGGAAGGTGACAACGAAGCATACAGAGATAACATTTAATCAGGGGAACAGTCAGACTGGTCGGAGAACTAGGAAGCAGGAGGAATGGAAAGAGAGGGAAAGCAAGGGTTACTAGAAGTTATGGAAGTCAATATTCATATTGCTAGAGTGTAAGCTGCCCAAGCTGATTATAAGGTGCTGTTCCTCCAATTTGTGCTGGGCCTCACTCTGACTGGGCCTCACTCTAACATGCTGCTTTGTATGCGTTGCCTTGAAAGATTGACCAACATTGTGAATTGTGGATGGGCTCAGAATTGTTTGACCACAGTTGAACCAGGGAGGCGGAACCCAACCCAAGTTTGATGTGTGTAGGATGGGACTGCAGATGCTGGTTTAAACCGGTGATACACACAAAAAGCTGGAGGAACTCAACGGGCCAGGCAGCATCTCTGGAGAAAAGGAATAGATGACGTTTTGGGTCAAGAACCTTCTTTAGATTGCCAAATCAAGGGGAAAGGAAACACGAGATATAGATGGTGATGTCGGGAGATATAGAACAAATGAATGAAAGATATGCAAAAAAGTAACAATGATAAAGGAAATGGGTCAATGTTAGCCATGTGCTAGGTGAGAACGAGTTATAGGCAATGAGACTCAACGAAGGAACTTTGAAGCTGGTACAACTTGGGTGGGGGAGGGATGGAGAGAGAGGGAATGCAGGAGGTTAATTGAAGTTAGAAAAACCAAATTCATACAACTGGGTTGTAAGCTGCCCAAGCGAAATTCAAGGTGCTGTTCTGGTAGGAATCAATTCCAGTCCCTGTCTAGTGGCGATGTATGTATATGATGGTCTTGCTTCTAATTAATATCATGAAATAGATGTGTGCAGATAATTGAGATTCAAGATTCAAGATTCAAGATTCAAGATTCAAGATTCAATTTATTGTCACGTGTACCAATTAAGGCACAGTGAAATTTAGATCAGGACATCCGGAAAGAGAAGAAAGTCTGATATACATTGTTAGTGATAATTACCAAGAGGCAAAACATCTCCCTGGGTCCACAATCTTCACTGTTGTAAATTTATCATAGAATACATATTACCATTCACCAAACAGTGTTTTTTTGTTTTACCAAGTCAGATGATTTCAACTAAGGCATGCAGGTCCTGGAATGTATACTGCAGCAGCTAAAATCCTGTTTCTATGGCAACGCAAAAACTCACAGTTCATACAATATTTCAACGGACTTTGAGCTCTGAACTACACTTCGCAAAGAGCTTCTATTTTTTTTCCCCCCAAATAGCAAGCTGCATCCTCACAATTTTTAGCCTTCAGAAATAAGGTGGTCTTGAGATCAATGAAAAGTAACAATGTCACGAAGGCCCAATCCAAACTCACCTCCATTTATTTTCACTAGAGTTGGGAGAAGTAACCAAACCACTTCCGAGAGGTATAATGCTTGTTTAAGTATCCTGTTCAGATCCCTCCTACACGCACCAGTTCAATCTTTATTTCCAGCTGGCGATATTTTTTGGGACTTCTCAAGAGCATCAAAGAATGTAGGAAATAGAAGCAGGAGAATCTATGTAAAAAATGTTTCCACAAAGTAGGGCGCAGCGGTAGAGTTGCTGCCTTACAGCAAATGCAACGCTGGAGACTCAGGTTCGATCCTGACTACGGGCGCCGTCTGTACGGAGTTTGTACATTCTCCCCGTGACCTGCGTGGGTTTTCTCCGAGATCTTCGGTTTCCTCCCACACTCCAAAGATGTACAGGTATGTAGGTTAATTGGCTGGGCAAATGTAAAAAATTGTCCCTAGTGTGTGTAGGATAGTGTTAATGTGCGGGGATCGCTGGGCGGCGCGGACCCGATGGGCCGAAGGGCCTGTTTCCGCGCTGTATCACTAAAAAAAAAAATCTTTAAAAAATCTAAATGTCTCATGAAGTCCTGAACTATCACGGAAAATTGTGGGAGTGCCACCTAATCACATGTGTAGAAAAAAAACCTGCAGTTGCTGGTTAAAATCAAAGGTGGACACAAAATGCTGGAGTAACTCAGCATTTCGGGAGAGAAGGAATGGGTGACGTTTCGGGTCGAGAACCTTTCTTCTCTTTTGGGCTGCCCTGATCTAAATTTCACTGTGGCTTAATTGGTACATGTGACAATAAATTGAATCTTGAATCTTGAATCTTAATTATCTGCACATCTATTTCATGATATTAATTAGAAGCAACACCACCATATACATCGCCACTAGACAGGGACAGGAAGGGACAGACTGAAGAAGGGTCTCGACCCGAAATGTCACCCGTTCCTTCTCTCCCGAGGTGCTGCCTGACCCGTTGAGTTACTCCAGCATTTTGTGTCTACCCACCTAATCCCATGTTGCACATTATCAAGTGTCTCTGCATGTGTTATGAGAATAATATAAATAGGGACAGAGGTAACACATTTGGTCCCTTGCTTCTCGTCTTTCGTTCAATGAGGTCATGATTGACCTTATTGATTGCCTAGTTCTTTTGGTGCTCTGAGGTAGTCTCCACTGGCTATGTCATCGGTTCACCTTCTAATTATGGGTTGTTTCAAGGATAAGCACTTTTGCACAAAGTTTTTCACAAAGTTTTTCAACAATAAACCAATACCAAGAATAGTCTGAGTACAAGGGATTAAAAAAAACACATGATTTTTTTCCAGTATCAGCCAAGCCATGTAATGAAGGAGCAGGGAAGTTGTGCCAGATTTAAGTACAAGACTATTTTGGCCAGAGCTTTGTGCTGCTTTGGTCGCTAGATGTAGCCAGAACTGTAAAATTGTAACTCTGGCAGAGTGACGGCTGAAGGCAGACATAATTGAGGTGTAAGAAATTAAAAGGGGCCCAGGTGGTGAAAATACGAAGAGCTTCATTCTGTATTCTGAAGTGGTCAGCAAACCAGGGATAGAATAGATTTAAAAAGAATGGAAGAAGGATCTGAGAGGAGACGAGGACAGAGAAAACATTGAGAAAACATGTAAGAAACCGTTAGACAGGTACATGGATCGGACAGATTTGGAGGGGTATGAACCAAACGCAGGCAGGTGGGACTAGTGTAACTTGGACATGTTGGGTGTTGTGGGCAAGTTGGGCTGAAGGGCACACTTGTGTCGGTCTATGACAGAGGGTGTGAACTTCTGAACTTTGATCCCTAATGAAAATTGAGCAAAGGGAATGGTGGGGAAGAGTGTGATAGAGGCAGGACCCTCATCACATGTAAAAACTGCCCAGATGTGACGTACAATCAAGCATTGCAAGGTGGGACGTGGTTGGATTGATCTTTTCGAGCTGGCATGGTCGTAGTGGAACAAATGGCTTCCTCCTGTGTGATACATTATCCATGATTCAGTAATTCTAAACCACCATTATGACTTTGCACCAGCACCAGTTCCCCAGAGAACGGACAGAACACATTGCTCATACTCAGTGACACTTCTGTAAGATGCAGCACGAAAAGGAAGCATCGTCATTACTAAGGCAGCCTTCTCAAAGACATGTCAACCCTGGCCAGGATTCGGAGAATATCTGCTGGAGGTGAATCCTTTCATTTCATTCCATCAGCCCGGATCCATAACAATAAAGTAGCCATACATGGCATCACTTTGTGGGGACTTCAGCCAAATTAATCTCCATTGCCGAAGTAATGTGCCAGTGTTTCAACTGGGAAAGGAAATGCTTAACTGCAATACTTCCAAAATTAGCTAGTTGGAGGTAGTTGTGTAGAATAAAGGGTTGAGTTAGTGCGGCCTTTATTTATAGCGAGACTAATCATCTGTTATTTATTCAGGTAGAATGTACTTTCACACAGCAATTCCCAATAGTCTAGGTGGCAGATGTCCTGACTGGTGTAGATCTGAGTTGTGTAGATCAGAACGAGCACTAGTTTTTGCAGCCTCTGTGACATGCTACAGATGGTGGTTATAGGCAAGGTGATCATACGCCAAGGGTATTAGGAGGCCAGAGTGTTGTGAAGTCAAACATCTGGCAGGTTGGAGTAAATGTCAGTGTTATTTGGAAGTGAGAAAGACTAGGCTGCATGGTAATGGGGGGGGGGGGGGGGTGGGATTGATGGGGTTAATCTGACAGCTGCCATAGACTTGATGAGCCCAATGGTCCTTCTGTACCGTGAGGCACTCCTGAGAATGAGAAATGTGCTATTTGGACCAACTGGTTCATTTGACCACATTGGCAAAAACGCCTACTCCTTGACCTTATATTTCAGACTGAAATATCTTGGACACAAGGAACTGCAAATACCGATTTATTAAAAAAGACACAAAGTCCCGGAGTACGTCAGTGGGCCAGGCAGCATCAAGATAACATGAATAAGTGAGGTTTCAGGTCGGGACTCCCGTTATACAATATTTAATGCACTTTGCCTCCAACTATTTCCATATTTCACATTTTAACTCTCTTTGGGTAAAGGTGGTTCTCCTGACTCTCTGTTGTATTTGTTAATTATCTGATATATTTATGGCCATTGGTTTTTGTTGCTGCCACAATCGCAAATGTCTTCCCTACATCTATCCTGTTGAACTTGTCTGTAATCCTAAATCCTCCACCAGATCACTCAACCTTCTCTTTTAGTGAAAGACCCAACCTATTCAGTCTCTTCTCTTGGATTCAACATTCTTCCTGTAAATAATGTTTGGAGTTTGTGCTCTGCAGTGAGTGTTGTGTATCACACACAGAGGCGACTGGGCATGTGCGCCACTGTCGAAGGGTGTACAATACTTTCATGATATCATCCGCAAAATCCTACCTTGCGAAAGATGAAATGAACCAGAGGATTGAAGCCTGACTCAGTGCTAGTGAAAGAGCAAGTACCAGGCTGAGTAGCCGCTATAAAGTCTGAAAAGGGTCTGGAGATGGACCTCGACCCAAAACGTCACCCATTCATTCTATCCAGAGATGCTGCCTGTCCCACTGAGTTACTCCAGCATTTTGTCTATCTTCGGATTGTACAGAACAATAGACAATAGACAATAGACAATAGACAATAGGTGCAGGAGTAGGCCATTCAGCCCTTCGAGCCAGCACCGCCATTCAATGCGATCATGGCTGATCACTCTCAATCAGTACCCCGTTCCTGCCTTCTCCCCATACCCCCTCACTCCGCTATCCTTAAGAGCTCTATCCAGCTCTCTCTTGAAAGCATCCAACGAACTAGCCTCCACTGCCTTCTGAGGCAGAGAATTCCACACCTTCACCACTCTCTGACTGAAAAAGTTCTTCCTCATCTCCGTTCTAAATGGCCTACCCCTTATTCTTAAACTGTGGCCCCTTGTTCTGGACTCCCCCAACATTGGGAACATGTTTCCTGCCTCTAATGTGTCCAATCCCCTAATTATCTTATATGTTTCAATAAGATCCCCCCTCATCCTTCTAAATTCCAGTGTATACAAGCCCAATCGCTCCAGCCTTTCAACATACGACAGTCCCGCCATTCCGGGAATTAACCTAGTGAACCTACGCTGTACGCCCTCCATAGCCAAGAGAGGTTGCCACGTGGGCCAAAAATAAGCCATCCTTGTGCTATTTTAGCCTTTCATTACACTTTCTGCAATATCTCACATCCTTTTTGTAATGCAGAGACTAAATCTGTTCACAATCTTATCAGTGTCATATCACCAAAACTCCGAGTACACACGTTGAAATAGGAAAACAGCTCTCGAGTCTGTCCAGCCACTCGATATGACAATGGCTAATCGGTCCTCACCTTAACTCTTCTTCAGTGCAGTTCCACAAAATTCTCATTCCCCCATCTTTCAATACGTATCTACCTTCTCATAGAAACATATAAACTTAAAAAATAGGTGCAGGGGTAGGCCATTCGGCCCTTCGAGCCTGCACCGCCATTCAATATGATCATGGCTGATCATCCAACTCAGTATCCTGTACCTGCCTTCTCTCCATACCCCCTGATCCCTTTAGCCACAAGGGCCACATCTAACTCCCTCTTAAATATAGCCAATGAACTGGCCTCAACTACCCTCTGTGGCAGAGAATTCCACAGATTCACCACTCTCTGTGTGAAAAAAAACTTTCTCATCTCGGTCCTAAAAGACTTCCCCCCTTATCCTTAAACTGTGACCCCTTGTTCTGGACTTCCCCAACATCGGGAACAATCTTCCTGCATCTAGCTAGCCTGTCCAACCCCTTAAGAATTTTGTAAGTTTCTATAAGATCCCCCCTCAATCTTCTAAATTCCAGCGAGTTCTCTTTCTATAACTTCATTGATCTTGCCACCATAAAGCTCTCGGGTGGAGAATTCCAGAGATTATTCCAGAGACTGTGAGAAAAAAATCCTGCATTACTCAATTTGAAATATCCCTTTATCTTATAGCTATGTCCCCTCATCTGAGAGTCTCTTACTGTTGGAAGCAACTCAATCTCTCCCCTATCAAACCCCATTTATGATCTTATATGTTTCAATAAGATCACCACTAATTCTTCTAAATGCCAAAGGAAGCAGATGCGACTTTTTTTTAAAACATTCATGAGAGGATAACCCATTCGTTTCTGGAATTAACCAAGGGATCTCTTCAGAACTGTCTCAAATGCCAGGATATCCTTTCCTAAATAAGTGGACCAAATCTGTGGCAGTACTCCAGGTGTGGCCAACGTCCGATATGGTTGTAACAAAAACACCTCAATTTCTAAACTCCAACTCCTTAACAAAAAAAAGTAATTTGTCTTTCTACTTATTTGTCGTACCAGCCTACGATCCTTATGTGTTTCATGCACGAGCTTCGGATCCCATCTTAGTTTCAATCACCCACACTTCCATGTAGATTTAATATCTCCCACCATTTATCAATGAGAGTAATATATTTAACTCCTTGATTAGTTATCGACTTGCTTTTCATTCTGCTACAGCATTCTCCTTCTGCAATATGATATCTTATTGCAAGCTTTTTGAGATTTAAAAAAAAATCCGCATTCCCTTTTATTTCATCAAAGTGTTCAGTCAGATTGACTTTCCTGTTTGTTGAAATCCAGGTTGCCTACTCATTACTACATTTATGCTTCTAGAATTAATTTCTATTATGTCTTTGCACAAGGATTTCAATATCTTTCTCTCATTGATATTAAGCTAACTGGTCTGTGGTTTCCAAGATATTATATTTCCCTTTCTATTTAAAAGGACTCATATTAGATGTCTGTCAGACGAACACTGTTTTAATAGATAACAGTTATAAATCTATAGCAATAGTATTCCATCTTTTTGCCATTTCTCATGTTGGCCCACATATTCTCATCTGCTATTTTCCACCATCAGGTGGCTTTTAGTATTAATCAAATCTCCCTTTATCTTTTCTTTCAAGCCATAAAGATTCTAACTTTATTAGTTGTGTCCCATTACTACTCCTATTATGTTATCTATCATTAGTGAAACTATCATACTCACTTCTTCAGTTCTTGTTCCATCTGATGATTCTGCACATGGGCTTAGTTTGGTAGCCAGTTGAACAAGACCTTAGTTTTTAAAACTGTCATTTTGTTTTCAACTCCTTCCAGAACAGAACAGAACTTTATTGTCATTCGGTATAAATACCGAACGAAATTTCAGCAGTCACAAAACTCAGCAAGAAAGAAAAGAACACACGACCCCAACACAAACATCCATCACAGTGAATCCAAACATCCCCTCACTGTGATGGAAGGCAACAAAACTTCCACTCTCTTCCCCCCGCACCCACGGACAGGCAGCTCGACCCCTACCATGGCGACCGACACGCACAGCCCCCGCAAGGGGATGGAAGGCCCCGCGGCCGAGCCGCACCGGGCGCTGCTAAGTCCCGCGGCCGAGCCGCACCGGGCACTGAAACGTCCCGCAGCCGAGCCGCGCCGGGCGATGGAAGGCCCCGCGGCCGCGCCGGGCGCTGAACCATTCCGCGGCCGAGCCGCACCGGGCGATGGAAGGCCTCGCGGCCGAGCCGCGCCGGGCACTGTTAGGTCCCGCGGCCGAGCTGCGCCGTCGATGTTAAGTCCAGCGGCCAAGCCGCGCCGGGCGATGGATCAGTGCATCAGTCACTGAAAGGAAGCATGCAGGTACAGCAGGCAGTGAAGAAAGCCAATGGAATGTTGGCCTTCATAACAAGAGGAGTTGAGTATAGGAGCAAAGAAGTCCTTCTACAGTTGTACCGGGCCCTGGTGAGACCGCACCTGGAGTACTGTGTGCAGTTTTGGTCTCCAAATTTGAGGAAGGATATTCTTGCTATTGAGGGCGTGCAGCGTAGGTTCACTAGGTTAATTCCCGGAATGGCGGGACTGTCGTATGTTGAAAGGCTGGAGCAATTAGGCTTGTATACACTGGAATTTAGAAGGATGAGGGGGGATCTTATTGAAACATATAAGATAATTAGGGGATTGGACACATTAGAGGCAGGAAACATGTTCCCAATGTTGGGGGAGTCCAGAACAAGGGGCCACAGTTTAAGAATAAGGGGTAGGCCATTTAGAACGGAGATGAGGAAGAACTTTTTCAGTCAGAGAGTGGTGAAGGTGTGGAATTCTCTGCCTCAGAAGGCAGTGGAGGCCAGTTCGTTGGATGCTTTCAAGAGAGAGCTGGATAGAGCTCTTAAGGATAGCGGAGTGAGGGGGTATGGGGAGAAGGCAGGAACGGGGTACTGATTGAGAGTGATCAGCCATGATTGCATTGAATGGCGGTGCTGGCTCGAAGGGCTGAATGGCCTACTCCTGCACCTATTGTCTATTGTCTATTTTCTATTGTCTATTGCCCCGCGGGCGATGGAAGGCCCCGCGGCCGAGCTGCGCCCCGGGGAAGAGACCTAATAAAGGAAAGGTTCCCCCCCCCCACCCGCCCCCCCCCCCCCCTACACATACACAGCCAAAAAAACAGAAACAAAAACCATCCCAACACCGACACAAACAAAAAAAAAGGAAAAAAAGACAAACAGACTGCCAGAGAGCCGCAGCCGTTAGGCGCAGCCACACGTGACAAGCGTGATTTCATGATTTCATCCCTTCATTTCACATCTGAAAACTCTCTTGCTCCCTTCCCTCCAACACATCATAAGCAGCCTGTATTTAAATGCCCTAATCAAACTTCATCCCTCCGTTTTTGTAAAGCAGCATCTACAGTTCCTGGTTTCTACAGAGAAGTAGACCACTGTGTTCATTGAGTATAGGCAGCTCACAGAGCAAAGCCATTCCTCCAGTAATTTTCACTGAATACAATTCTCTTGCAGTTCTCCCAATTCTTCTTGGTTCTTGTTCTTGATTCTTGGTCCTCCAAAATATTCCAAATGGAATTTAAACTGGAGGTGGCGGAGTATGAACTTAAGCAAGAAGGGCTTCTTGGAGAAGAAGAGCTGCCTTAAATGTAGTTGTGTCTGGTTTAGTAACTAGCATAGGGTGAAGACTATTCCATGCTTTAATTATGCGAGGGAAGAATGCATTGCTATACACATCTGTCTTGATAGCTGGTATCTCAAATTGAATCGAATGCCCTCGTCTACTCCTGATAGGTTTGGGTTTGGTGTAGATGTGGCAATCTATGTCGAGCTGACCATTTAACATTCTGTAAAAACAGGTCAAACGGTGGGCTTTAAGTTTGTCTTGGAGAGTGTTCCACCCCAGTGAATTTAGAAGTTCGGTAACACTCGCTTCTCTCTCATAGGTATTTGTAACACATCGAGCTGCCTGTCTTTGGACACGTTCGATGGAAGAAATGTTTTTATTTGTGTATGGATCCCATGCTGCAACAGCATAGTCCAAATGTGGTCTAACAAGGGTGAAGCATAACTTCTCCTTGATAGAAGTTGAACAATGATAAAAGTTGCGTCTCAGAAAATTTAGGACACCTGTTGCTTTCACCGTTGCGTGATGAGTCTGACCATTCCAACGTAGATCAATCCCTTGATCAATGTCAGGAGCAATTATTCACAAAATGCTGGAGTAACTCAGCTGGTCAGGCAGTATCTCGGGAGTTGCTGCCTGACCTGCTGAGTTACTCCAGCATTTTGTGAATAAATACCTTCGATTTGTACCAGCATCTGCAGTTATTTTCTTATATAATGTCAGGAGCAATGTTACAGTGGCCAGTTAAGATACTGGCATCCATTACAATCCAACGCCACAATAGGCACTGTATCTGTGATCTTCATTTGTTGTTTTTTTTACAGGATGATAACATCACTCAAGCCCGGGTATTAATTAACTGATAGATTTAAATGAAATTTTCAATTACTTGCTGGTTATTGTTTATGTCTGGTAAATATATAATGTTTACTGTTTAGTTTAGCCAAAACACAAGAAGAATGGAAGGCAATGTGGTTAATCTGCAATTAAAATCATTTGCAGTTTTATTATCCCATTATAAGCAGGACATTAAACCGAAGAGAACACATAAAACACGGAATGCACAGGTCCAGAAGAGATACCTGAGATATTAAGATTATTACCAACAGAAAACAAAGAAGTGACTCAATAAAATGTTCCACAGGCTAACCCATTCTAAAATGTTTGTCACAAAGGGTTTAGTTGGTCCATTTTGTTACTTGTATTTGTGAGACATTCTTGTGCTTTGTTTGGCTGTCTAATATCCTCAGTATTATGGCACCAACTGTATTTCATTTGCTGTGAATGGCTTGGGGATAGACAGTGTTTCAGTATGAATATTGATTTCTCTAACATCAAGTAACCCTTGCATCCCCTCTCGCTCCATCCCACCCCCACCCAAGTTGTAGTACTAGGTTCAAAGTTGTCTTGTTGAGTCTCATTGTCTATAACTCGTTTTCACCTAGGCCACAGCTAACAAAGGCCTGTTCCCTTTATCATTGTTAATTTTTTGCACATCTTTCATTCATTTGTTCTACAGTATATCTCTCTATATCACCATTTGTATCTCTTGTTTCCCTTTCCCCTGACTCTCAGTCTGACGAAGAGTCTCGACCCGAGACGTCATCTATTCCTTTTCTCCAGAGATGCTGTCTGACCGGCTGAGTTACTCCAGCTTTTTGTGTCTATCTTCAGTTTAAACCGGCATCTGCAGTTCCTTCCTACACCCCTCAAATCAATTGTTTGTTGACTCAATGCAATTCTCCTATTGAGCATACCTAAAACAGATATCTCTCAACTTCTGGTCAAAGTACATGCACCACAGTGCTTACAGGTCTTGTTTGCTTTTTCCATGAAAGAAATTCATTTATAATGTATCTTTAACTTAACTTCCCCCATTTTCACCTATTCCTTTTCTGCATAGATGCTGTCCGACCCCTAGAGCTACTCCATCTTTTTATGGCTATCTTCCCTATAAAATGAACCACACTGATACAAACTTTTATTATGAATGGGCCATTTTTCACCTTTACCCACAAGCTCGGGCGTGATTTGTTTGCCTGAGGGAGTTGGCTGATAAAGCATCTATCAGCTGCCGAGTCCTGTCCATCGGAGTCGACTGAGAGTGGCCAATTTCGTGTAACTAAGGAAACTGGCTAAGAAAAGGTCTTGTTATGTTTCCACGCACAGAACAAAGTGTTTATCTACCGTGGGAAGGAATATGAGCGCAGAGAAGACTTTCAAGGTCAGTTGATGACAGAGTTTCCCAATGCTGAAAGGATGAACACAACATCGCCTCCAGGAAATGACATCAAATACTCCCCCGGACAGTGTATCCTTCAGGGTGGTCTGCAATACAGATAGCATTATTAGCTGTGTAGTAATCTGCTCTTTACCCTGTCACAGGATGGCTCAAAGAAGAAGCGTTTCACAGTTCTGTTGCTGCTGCTTTTGTTCAAAGATGATGGAGTTTGTGCGTTAACTCCTTCTCACATCCCATTGCTGTTCTCATTACGAAAGCAATACTCATTCAGTTAACACAACGGCGGATCCACAGACACTTCGTACGGGCGTCAGGGGTTATGGGGAGAAAGCAGGAGAACGGGGTTGAGAGAGAAAGATAGACCAGCCATGGTTGAATGGTGGAGAAGACTTGATGGGCGGAACAGCCTAATTCTGCTCCTATCACTTATGAACTTGTGAACACTTCTGGCATGGCAGCACAGTACTTAGCACAGCTGTCTCACAACCACAGGGGCCCAATTTCCATCCCGACCTTGTGACCAGATGCTAAGTTTACTCCTATATTCAGCTTACTCTCACATTTCAACAAACTGATAAGTTGCTTTGGTATTGTAAGTTACCCCTAAATGTGAATGTCTATGGTAAAAAGAATCAAGTGGGAATTAGGAACGTTGTAGAAGGAATAAGTCAAAGAGATACAGGTAAGTACAAAAAGGTAAGGAATTCCTCTACTTTGAGCCAATGGACCTGATGGGCTCATTCTGTCTTTATAAGGTAATAATTAGCATTGGTCTGCACAACTAAATACACAATACACTCATGGGTGCATTTATAAGTTCATAAGTTTTAGGAGCAGAATTAGGCCATGTGGCCCGTCAAGTCTACTCCGCCATTCAATCATGGCTAATCGATCTTGCCCTCCTAACTCCATTCTCCTGCCTTCTCCCCGTAATCCCTGACACCCTTACTCATCACGAGTCTGTTAATCTCCACCTTAAAAATATCCATCGACTTGGTCTCCACAGGTGTTGGCTTCAATAAATTCAACACCCTCTGACTAGAGACACTCCTCCTCATCTCTTTCTAAAGGTACGTCCTTTTATTCGGAGGCTATGGCTTCCGATCCTTGGTTATCCCACTAATGGAAACATCCTCTCCACATTCACTCTACCCAAGCCTTTCACTATTCGGTAAGTTTCAATGAAGTCCCCACTCAACCTTCTAAACTCCAGCGAGTGCAGGCCCAGTGCCTTCAAACGCTCATCGTATGTGAACCCAATCAATCCTGGGATACAAAATCAATATTTCCATTTCCAGAATTCAGCTGCATTAAAGTCGCTATATTACACATTGAGTACCTCTGACTGAGGGTGAATTTGCAGCCACTGAAATCAAAGAGAAGCCATTAAAAAGTGCCGTGCATTTTAACCAGGGTAGTGCTGATAAACCATGTGAGCCACAGCACTTGTGGAGAGATCTCTTGCAGAGTGAACGGCTGATAAAGGCAATGTGATGTGGGATCAGCGCCCAAATTCAGAAGGAAAAACTCCTGATGCTGCAAGCCCTGAAATAAAAACAGAAAATGCTGGAAACTCACAAAAGGTCAGAGAGCAGCTGCGGAAGGTGGAACAATTAACGTTTCACGTCTGGGAACTTCATTTGTTTTGTTAACTCTTTCTCCTCCTTAAGATGCTGTCTGGCCTGCTGATTTTTTTATTGGCACGTGCTGTTTTATACTGCCGGTCCATGGTCCTGTCGGTGGTTCCCAGTGACCGCTCTTTATCAAATTGGATGTAAATCCTCTGCAAGTCAGACACATCAACCTCTATGTGATTCTGACCCAGTTAGCAGGATGAGAATGCGGGAAGAGTAGAAATGGGCTGAATGTAGGATCAGCATAAATGTGTGCTTTGGTCACCAGAGAATAAACATAGATTCCAGTATTAAATCCACTTGTCAAAAATGTAATAAGCCACACCCGAGGCTTTTGTTCAAGATTTCTCTAATCTAAAATAGCATCTATTGAATGATAGATCTGATTTGGGTGTAAAAAATCATGGGAGGAATAGATCGGGTGGATGCACAGAGTCTCTTGCCCAGAGTAGGGGAATCGAGGATCGTTCCTGTGCAGGCCTATTCCTATGCAGTAAATCTGTATGACAACGCACTGGACTAAAACCATGTAAAAGTCACCCTGTATTGTGGTGACTAATCCATCATTCTGCAGGTCCACTGTGCACAGACCAGCAAATCTCTACAATGCCGAGTGTGGGAGATGATGTACATTCTGGAGGTTTTAGGTCAACCCCTTGGGTGGTTTGCCACTCAACCGATCCCAGCAGGAACCCAAATAAGTGGGCTACTGTTGACAACCTTGTGGCACGGTGGCGCAGCGGTAGAGTTGCTGCCTTACAGCGAATGCAGAGCCGGAGACTGAGGTTCGATCCTGACTACGGGAGCCGTCTATACGGAGTTTGTACGTTCTCCCCGTGACCTGCGTGGGTTTTCCCCGAGGTCTTCGGTTTCCTCCCACACTCCAAAGACGTACAGGTATGTAGGTTAATTGACTGAGTAAATGTAAAAATTGTCCCTAGTGTGTGTAGGATAGTGTTAGTGTGTGGGGATCGCTGGGCGACGCGGACTCGGTGGGCCGAAGGGCCTGTTTCCGCGCTGTATCTCTAAATCTAAAAAAAAATCTAAATCTAAAAATCTAAAAAAATCACTGGTAGCTGTAGATAGATGGCAAGTTGTTCATTGATAGGGAGAAAATGTTTCCTCTTGTGAGTGATTCCAGAAAAAAAAAGGCAGTATTAATATAAGACAGATGGTGACAGATCAAATATAGAACTGTGAACAGGGCTGAGAACATTCCACGCAATGCTGTGTAGAATGTTGAAGCAGAGCCTTGGCACAGAGGGGTGATCTTATTCGGGTGTATAAAATCATGGGAGGAATAGATCGGGTGGATGCACAGAGTCTCTTGCCCAGAGTTGGTGAATCGAGGACCAGAGGACACAGGTTTAAGGTGAAGGGGAAAAGCTTTAATAGCAATCTGAGGGGTAACTTTTTCATACAAAGTGGGGTGGGTGTAAGGAACAAGCTGCCAGAGGAGATAGTTGAGGCAGGGACTATCCCAACATTTAAGAAACAGTACCTGAGGGGCAACCTTATTTTTACACAAAGGGTGGTAAGCATATGGAACGAGCTGCTGGAGGAAATAGTTGTGGCAGGTACGATCACATTCAAGAAACATTTGGACAGGGACATGGATAGGTGAGGTTTATAATGATATGGGTCAAATTCAGGCAGGTGAGATGCATACAGAGGGAGCATGTTTGTAGGGTGTTGAGGCAGGGACTATCGCACCATTTAAGAAACATGTGAGACAGGTACATGGATAGGACAGGTTTGAAGGATATGGACCAAATGCGGGCAAGTGGGACTAGTGTAGCTGGGACATGTTGGCCAATTTGGGCAAGTTGGGCCGAAGGGCCTGTTTCCAAACTGTATCACTCTATGACTCTCTATGTAGCTGGGGGCTAGATGAGCGACATGGAAAAGGATGAGAAGGCAGGGGAAGGGTAGGGAAAAATAATTTAGAGTCACACAGTCAGTCATACAGTGTGCAAACAGGCCCATCAGCCAAACTTGCCCATGCTGACAAACATGTCCCAGCTACACTAGTCCCACCTGCCCGCTTTTGGTCCACATCCCTCCAAACCTCACCTATCCATGTACCTGTCCAAATGTTTCTTAAACATGATCGTACCAGCTGCAACTACCTCCTCCAACAGATCGTTCCAAATACTTACCACCCTTTGTGTCAAACAAGTCGCCCATCAGGTTCCTATTAAATCTTTCCCCCCCCCCCCGGATGCTGGGAATTTTAATTTAAAGAAACACTGAAAATACTGGAAACACTCAGCAGGTCAAGCAGCATCTGTGAAGGGAGAAACACAGTGAATGTTTCGAGCCAAAGTCCTTTCATCAGACACAGGAATGTCTCAGCTAAGATAGACAACTTAATCACTCTCCATTCCACATTCTCTGAGGAAAGCACCCAACCTTTGGCCAACCCAGCGGCTGACTGCAAGGGAATTACAGATGGCGAAATGTGGCCATCTCTGCATGTCCTCAGCAGGAGCAGCCACCAGTAAAACCATTAACACACTTAGTGACAGCAGTCTAAGAGACAGAGTGAGCATTACAAGAGTAGAAGCAGGTGGGCAGAAACTATTGCAGAGCAAACACTAAAAAAACAACAAGACACACAACTACATAAACGTTAACATAAACATCCCCCACAGTGGATTCCCCACGTTCCTCACTGTGATAAATAAAGTCCAATCTCCCTTCCTCTTTATCCTCTTTATCCCCTCCTCGTTAACCAGACGTTGAGTCTGAAGAAGGGTCTCGACCCGAAACGTCACCCACTCCTTCTCTCCAGAGATGCTGCCTGACCCGCTGAGTTACTCCAGCATTTTGTGTCGACCTTCGATTTAAACCAGCATCTGCAGTTCCTTCCTACACAGGGAGGATTTACCTCTGTGCTTGTAATTCAGTCAACAATGATGTGTGAGAAGACATCATTGGTTTCCATAGACTCCTCATCAAGTTCCAGGAAGTTGGCTCTAACCAACCCCCAACTCTGCAGCTTAATGTCTTGAAGTGATTCTGATATTTTGGGAATTCTGCCACAACAAGGACAAGACTGAAAGACCTACCGGCACTGACGAAGAAATCCATCCAACGCACAAATTGTTGCAGCTCCCAGAATGAACCAACCTGGTGCTGTCAAGAAAGTTTGCACTGCCAAGCGGTGCAGATGTTGGAAATCTCCAATAAAATCAGAAAGTGGAGATAGAGCCAGATAGAGCCAGCAATGGCTGCCTCGCCAACAGCCTGTCTGTCCTTTCCTGCTTTGTGTCTGTTTTCTATGTGTTAAATGTATGTTTTTGGTGTTCTTTAGCTTGTTTTATGGGGGGGGGGGGGGGGAGTTGGGGGAAACTTTTTCTAATCTCTTACCTCGACGGAGATGCGATTTTTTTTTCTCTGTATCGTATCTCCATCCGCTCTGCGGCCTAACATTGTGGAGTTGGTGGCCTTTGCTGGAGACCGACTGGGAGCTCCATCGTGGGAGCCTGCGGAACTTTAACCTCGCGGAGCCTGCGGTCTCTGGTTAGAGACCAACATCGGGGACTCCAAGCCGTAGGGGTTTCGACAGCCCCAATGTGGGAGTTTCGATCGCCCCGATGCGGGGGCTTCGATCGTCCGACGCGGGAGTTTTGATCGCCCCGATGCAGGAGGTTCGACTGCCCCTGACCTCGTGAGAATAAAGAGGAAGGGAGATTGGACTTTATTTTTTTTCCATCACAGTGAGGAACGTGGGGAATCCACTGTGGGGGATGTTTATGTTAACGTTTATGTAGTTGTGTGCCTTGTTGTGTTTTTCAGTATGGCTGCATGGTAATTCGGATTTCACTGTACCTTAATTGGTACATGTGACAATAAACTGACCTTGAAACCTTGAAACATTCATCAGGTCAGGCAGCATCTGTGGAGAGCAACAGAGAATTAACTTTTCGGTTTGCCCTTTCATTAGAGCTGGGAATGTTTGGAGATAGACATTTGTTAAGATGCAGAGAAAAATGGAAGTGGAGGAGAAAACAAAAGGTAAGATCTATAACAGGGCGGAAGCATGAGATCCGATGACAACGTGAGATGATAGTGCAAGGTGGTAGGACAAATAAGTAAAGGAACTGCAAGCTAAAAGTGTAAATGGATCATCTGTGGATCCTAAATAAAACAGCGATCTAATAACAATGACAATAACTACCAGTATTTATCTTTTGCAAAGCAAAATATCCCATGGTGTTTCATTTTGTTTAGCATCTTCCCTCTCCGCTCTGATGTAGTTGTGATGTGGCGTTTTAACATGGGCATTATTAACTGCAACTGTTACGTTGTGCTGTTCATTGTGTCCTTAACCTGCGTTCACACAGTCATTCAGTGCTTCACTGTCCAGCCTGTCCTCGAGGAGCAGCCACGCTTTAAGAACAAGCCCGTGCCCGACCAGGTTATCAAGTGAGTATGGCAGCAGCTCATTGGCATTGCTTGAATGGATCATTTCCTGACCATCACTACCATTCCGTCAGCTCTGTCCTGGCGGGCGGTACATGGGGTATGATTGATGTAGTACAGCTCTAACTGAGCTGAACCACTGGATTTGGGATTCAGGGATCTCCCTCTTTGGCTCTTATCCTCTACTGAGAGAGAAACAAAAAAGGTGTGTGTGTGATTAGGATGGAGGGGATCTCCATTGTGGTCGGCTGAGACTAAAGACCATGTTCACTTCAGGGGGATCTTGAGCTGGAGGCAGTGTAGAAGAAACGTTGATTCACACTCGTCTCCTTTCCCTTCACCTGAGCCAATTGCTGGTAAATGGGGTGTGCCCTTCAACTGTGTAGGGAAGACCTGCAGATGCTAGTTTAAACCTAAGGTAGACACAAAAAGCCGGACATAGACACAAAATCCCTTCAGTCCTGAAGAAGGGTCTTGATCCTAAACGTCACCTATTTCATTTCTACAGAGTGACCCGCTGAGTTACTCCAACTTTTTGTGTCCATCTTGTGTTCTTCAACTCTCAGAGGTCATGAGTAAAGTGCCTCACCATTGATCGGAGAGTTCTGGTGTGTTCAGTCCCCTCGCACAGTACTCCTCTGGGTCTTTAAGCACCGTAAATGGTAACATCATGGAAGTCTGTTGAGGCTTATCTCAGGCTGACGTGCCAAAGGGGTGTTGAGGGGCGGGCAAAATTGTGGATGAAGCGTTCAAACCCTGCATTGTCACTTGGGTGGATATCAGGTAACCCATGCAAATTAAAGAATAAGAATAAAGGGGAGGCCATTTAAAACTGAGGTGAGAAGAAACTTTTTCACCCAGAGAGTTGTAAATTTGTGGAATTCTCTGCCACAGAGGGCAGTGGAGGCCAATTCATTGGATGAATTTAAAAGAGAGTTAGATAGAGCTCTGGGGGCTAGTGGAATCAAGGGATATGGGGAGAAGGCAGGCACGGGTTACTGATTGTGGATGATCAGCCATGATCACAATGAATGGTGGTGCTGGCTCGAAGGGCAAAAATGGCCTCCTCCTGCACCTATTTTCTATGTTTCTATGTAAAATGCTGAAGATGAGCAAGGTTGTTCTTTCTATTGCTGTGTTGGAAGCAGTTCTCCAGAGTCAGAAGGCAATTAAAAGTCCTGTTTTTTATTTATTTTGATTTTTTGATAATTGGCTATGATAGAACACATTTGCCAACCGAAAAACTATTGTGAATCTAGACCCCAGTCCAGAACCATTTAGCTGGATGCAGGGGCTATTTCCCAATTTAGTTGAATTTATTATTGTTGTCATGTGTAGCAAGATACAGTGAAAAACTTTATTTGCATGCTGTCCATTGAAATCATATGCTATACGAGTACAAACAAGCCATACACAGGCCATTAAAGAGAAAAATATCAGAGTGCAGTTATAGAGAACGTGCTAACAACAGAAAATATGTGCATAGTCTGCAAAGAATTAGGTTGGGAGATCAGGACTACACCCTAGCTTCTGGGAGTACTATTCAGTCGTCTGATAACAACTGGGAAGAAGTTATTCCTGAACCTGGTGGAATATGCTTTCAGGTTTTACTATATTCTGCCTGATGGGAGAGGGGAGAAGAGGGAACAACCAGGATCAACAAAGTCCTTGATTACATTGGCTGCTTTTGAGAGGCAACAAAAAGTGTAGATGGAGTTATTGGAGACGGAGACAGGTTTATGTGATTGACTAGGCTATGTCCACATCCCTCATCAATTCCTTGCTGTCTCTGCCGACAGAGCTGTTGCAAACCGAGGAATACGTATCAAGGATACAATGATAGGAAGTGCATGGGGTTGTAAAAGGTTGAAGACCACGTGATGGAATGTGGACATCTAAGCTGGGGCTCCAGGAGGACTGTGCTCTGTGGATCCAAAGACCTTTGTCATTTTGCATCCACCTGCAGCTCTCTGTACATGGTTTATGTGCCAGGATCTTGCTTCCCTTCTCACTGCCTCTGACAAAATGGGGTGGCTTGACATTTGGAGTAGGAGGTTTTATCACAATGTCGACATACTTTTATCATGAGGGATGGTTCTCACTTTTAGATCTGCGCTGCCCCCTTGTGCTCACTCTGTTAATTATTTTTACAAACCCTTTGTGCTGGTTGGACTTGGGGCAGCGAGGAAGGTGACTCTGGCTGTTGTCCACAGTTAGCAGTATCAGAGTGGCTTCCCATCAGAGTGGCTTCCCATCATAATTAGGTTTAGGGAACTCAACATCAATACAGCATAAACTGGGCTATACGATACGATATGATAGAACTTCATTTATCCAAGGAAGGAAATTGGTCTGCCAACAGTCATAAAACACAACAAGATACATGAAACATGAAATTAAACATATAAAAATTCTTAAGGGCTGGATAGGCTAGATGCAGGAAAAATGTTCCCAATGTTGGGGGAGTCCAGAACTAGGGGTCACAGTGAAAGAATAAGGAGTTGGCCATTTAGGACTGTGATGAGGAAAAACCTTTTCACCCAGAGTTGTGCATCTGTGGAATTCTCTGCCACAGAAGACAGTGGAGGCCAATTCACTGGATGTATTCAAGAGAGAGTTAGATTCAGATCTTAGGGCTAACGGAATCAAGGGATATGGGGAAAAAAGCAGGAACAGAGTACTGTCTTCCATGCTACACAGGGTTCAGCCAGGTCTCTGTTCGAATCCATATAGGTATCTGTTAATATCTGTTGATAGCTGGTAGGTCATAAGGTCATAAGTAATGAGCAGAATTAGGCCATTCGGCCCATCAAGTTTACTCCACCATTCAATCATGGCTGATCTATCTCTCCCTCCTAACCCCATTCTCCTGCCTTCTCCCCATAACCTCTGACACCTGTACTAATCAAGAATCTATCAATCTCTGCCTTAAAAATATCCATTGACTTGGCCTCCACACCCTTCTGTGGCAAAGAATTCCACAGATTTTTTTGTTTTGTTTTGTTTTGTTTGTTTGTCTTTTTCTTTTCTTCCCCTTATACTGCGCATAATTGTAAAATGAATTCTCATTTGTATTTTTGTGAAGCTCAATAAAATAATTTAAAAAAAAAAAAGAATTCCACAGATTCACCACCCTCTGACTAAATAAATTCTTTCTCATTTCCTTCCTAAGAGAACGTCCTTTAATTCTTAGGCTATGATCTCTCGTCCTAGACTCCTCTCCCACTAGTGGAACCATCCTCCCCACATCCACTCTATCCAAGCCTTTCACTATTCTGTAAGTTTCAATGAGGTCCCCCCCCCTCATTCTTCTAAACTCCAGCGAGTACAGGCCCAGTGCCGTCAAACGCTCATCATGAGTGAACCCACGCATTCCTGGGATCATTCTCATAAACCTCCTCTGGACCTTCTCCAGGACCGGCACATCCTTCCTCTGATATGGTGCCCAAAATTCTTCACAATACTCCAAACGCGGCCTGACCAGCACCTTATACAGCATCAGCATTACATCCCTGTTTAACAGTAGATAGACAATAGACAATAGGTGCAGGAGTAGGCCATTCGGCCCTTTGAGCCAGCACCGCCATTCAATGTGATCATGGCTGATCATTCTCAATCAGTACCCTGTTCCTGCCTTCTCCCCATACCCCCTGACTCCGCTATCCTTAAGAGCACTATCTAGCTCTTTCTTGAATGCATTCAGAGAAATGGCCTCCACTGCCTTCTGAGGCAGAGAATTCCATATTTACAACTCTCTGACTGAAAAAGTTTTTCCTCATCTCCGTTCTAAATGGCCTACCCCTTATTCTTAAACTGTGGCCCCTGGTTCTGGACTCCCCCAACATTGGGAACATGTTTCCTGCCTCTAACGTGTCCAACCCCTTAATAATCTTATATGTTTCGAGATCCTCTCTCATCCTTCTAAATTCCAGTGTATGTTTGACAGTGCGTGTTGGGCGAGTGAAACCACATGCGTTGACTGGCGGACAGCCCAGTGGGGTGGATACAGGTAGTTTCTTGCGGTGGAGCTTGACTTGGTTCAGGTATAGCACACCCCCAGAGGAAAAATCCCGGATGCATCCTCTACAAAGATGGGCATGAACTGTGTGGAAATAAGGACATCACGACACTGATTCCAATCTCCTGGTCACTCATTAATCTAGTGAAGGTCTCTGGTCAGGAAGTCCCTGAATTATTCGATCTATATTTCTCCTTACCTTTTTTTATGAAAATCTCTTACAATCAGTCCTCCCTTTTCTTTCTCTGTGTGATGGATAGAATCTTCTCCAGGTCCTCTCCCCCTTCTTCTTCTTCTTCTTGCGTTTGAGGCAGCAGAAGTTATGTAACGCCCTCCAGGCGCTGTAGCCAGTGCAATGTGCTGTTGTCAAGGGCCGTGAGGTCTACCCCTCCACCAGGGGGACGGAGGACAGTGCAGTTGATAATGCCGTGCTGCGCTGTTTGCTGGTCTGCTCCACACACGCCGGCTGCTGATGGACGCAACCCCCAACGATGCATATTGGCGTTGAACCGGCCGACCCCTGTGCGGAGCCGGTTCAGGGCGACCCACTCTTTGCGGGACATGTCCGAGCCGGGTGGGGCTGTGGTGTTCGGTGCGACAGTGAATTGAGGAGGTGGCGATGTCTGTACCCAGCTGGTTCTCTATGCTCCTAGTATGTTGAAACCGGAGCCACAGAGGGTCGCTGCATGACGGGAGAAAGGGTGACGAGATGACAGGCGTTGAGGTCCCAGTTGCTGTTAATCCTGGGCGAGGTGGTGCAAAGGATGTTTGGCGTCCAATGGGGCCTTGCACACCAGCCTGTGAGTGAAGAACTCTCTGCGAAGCTTGGCGGGTGCGATACCTGCGAGCACCGGCAGGAGATCCGTGGGAGTAGGGTGTAGGCAGCCGGTGATGATCCGCATGGTGTCGTTGAGGGTGGCGTCTAGCTTGCTCTCTCCCTTTAAAACACTGAGATCTTGTGCTGACACAACCAGTCATCGAAGACTGTAATTATTATCTCTATTGATGTCAATGAAAGTTAGTGGGGTGGCTCCACACACAACAGCACCTCAGGAATGCAGGCACTCTATTAATATTCAACTGGCTCACAACACAGTTGACCAGCTCCATTGCCCCGGGTCAGATCTGTCACTGGTGATAATTTTGTGGTGTGCTTACCTGCTGTTTTATTTCTGTATTTATTGCAATAAAAGCTAGTTTGGATGCGGCTGAAGTCTGTTAATAAGCATCAACATAACCCATGAATCAGAGACAGTATCTATAACAGGATTACAGCAGTGTATCCAAATAATGATTAAATCGCAAGATCAGATTAAAGTTTGAGTCTACTAACATTACAGATTTTCCACTTTCTTCAAAATTGCCTTTCTCACCTCTTGAAAACGGAAGCATGTCATGTTGATAAAATTCAACGTGATTCCCCCCTCTTCACCACAACTCCTTACATTTTAACCTCTGGCTACAAAATAAGGCAGTGGAGAACAAGAAAAGGCTTCAAATAGTGACCACTTCAAATAGTGGCTTCAAATAGAGGCCACTCACACATTTCTGCAATTGAACTACTGTAGGACTGAGAGAGGACAGGAGTAATGGCAAAGATGAGAGAGTGGGGGGCTCGGAAAGCGGAAGTCTTGAAAGAGACGAAGGGCGTGTGAGGTATCTTGGGCATAGGACCAGGGGGGATAGGATGGAGCCGAGGTACGAGGAAATGATTTCAGTGGGACAGGAGCAGGCAGAAACAATGGGTCTGCCAGGGCAGTTGTGTTTGTGGATTTTGGGGAGAAGGTAAGTGAAAATACTGAAACATTTGACTTGTGAAAATTACCTTGCCTCATGTTTTTGTGTATTTGTCTTTTTTGTCACATTGTAGTTATGTTTTTTTTAAATTTATTTTTATTTATTTATTTGTTTGTTTTTGTTTGTTTGTTTTCATGATTTTGTAGGGAAGGGGAGGGGTGGGGTTTACTGCTGTTGTTATATGCACTGTAATTAATTAAATGAAATTAAAATTTTTAAAAAGAAACATTAAATTTTTTTAAAAAGAAGGTAAAAACGGGCCGTGCGCGGGGCTGGGAAACGATAAGGTTGGAGGCTGTGGAGGGCAAACAGCTGGGAGTGATGAAATCAGAAATGGTTTGAGAGATGATGGCCTGGTGCCCATCTGCGGGATCGTGGTCCAAGGATAAGTCGGAGGAGGAGTCTAGAGAGCTGGTGCCCGGCATCAGTGCGGTTGAGGTCAGCTCGCCTGAAGAAGGGTCTCCACCTGAAACTTCACCTATTCCTTTTATCCAGAGGTGCTGCGTAACCCGCTGAGTTACTCCAGCTTTCTGTGTCTATCTACTGTAGGATCGATACCGCCTCAAAGTAATCAAATAAGGTTGTACAAGGCTCTTCCATCCCCGTCAATCTGATCCTACCTACTGCACAGTGACTCAATATTTTCCAGTGGCTTAATGTATAACTCCCAGCGATTGACGTGCTTCCCACCTGCTCCAAATAAACAGCGATGCCATTGCCTGCAGCCATTTGTACTCCAAAGATTTAAAAGCACTCATTCAATCTACTTGTATACACATGAAAGCGGGAGTGGTGAGAACATCCCATTCACACAGAACTTCAGCTGAAGAAAGCCTGGGAGAAGGCGGATTCAGCACAGGGCAATTAATTCAAAAGACGAGAGGACCCTCGAACTGTTTGTTGCTGCTTTAACTTTCCACCCATGGGCCTAAGTGTATGGGAAGTCCTGGTGGGAGGGCAAAAAATGAATTTTATCAGCACAATTTGTTTGTTTTTTTTAATCCCACGTCTATTTATCCCATGCATTAATAATAGATGGGAACTGATCCATTAATAACAACTGAATGCCTGTTTCAAGAGGTGCCGGTACCATGGGGTTAGCTATGTGTTGTTCCTGCAACATTGTGCTTCACTGTATGCATCTCCTCGTGTCTTTGATTTCCTCAGCTTCTACAAAGCAAACTACGTACAAAAGTTCCAGTACTCAAGACCAGTCCGGAAAGGAGTAGTGGATCCTGACAACGAATTTGCCGTAAGAGACATGTATTTATTATGTTCATCAGTATTAAGTAAGTTTGTAAAGAAACATGCCACATTATAAAAAAAATTTTAGTCAGAAAAGAGGCCTTTGTTTCTTTTTTCTTACCAAATCTGGTGTTCCCCAGTAGAAAGATAAACTACAGAGCTCAAAATATTGCTAAGGAAAGACAAGACACAAAGATCCTCTCTATTATCCTGTGTAGGAAGGAACTGCAGACGCTGGTTTAAACCGAAGATAGACACAAAATGCTGGAGTAACTCAGCGGGACAGGCAGCATCTCTGGAGAGGAGGAATGGGTGACATTTCGGGTTGAGACCCTTCTTCAGACGGGTCTTGACATGAAACGTCACCCATTCCTTTTCTCCAGAGATGCTGCCTGTCCTGCTGAGTTTCGCCAGCATTTTATGCCCATCTCTCCTGTATCATTCTGCTAAGACAACAGTCACTTCTACAATTGGAAAATAAGTAATTAATTTATCATTCATTTATTTCTTTCAGTCCATGTGGATAGAGAGGGCCACTTTCATCACTGTCTACAAACTACCTGGCATTCTCCGTTGGTTTGAAGTCAGTTCCATTTCTCCTGTGAGTACAACATTGCTCATATCAATCCTCATAGACTTGTGAATATCCTTGAAAGGTAGCAGTGCACTCACCTGTTAACTGTGGTTATAATATGATACCCAACTGGTAACCATGCCTATAATACCCTACCCAACTGGTAACCATGCCTATAATACCCTACCCAACTGGTAACCATGCCTATAATACCCTACCCAACTGGTAACCATGCCTATAATACCCTACCCAACTGGTAACCATGCCTATAATACCCTACCCAACTGGTAACCATGCCTATAATACCCTACCCAACTGGTAACCATGCCTATAATACCCTACCCAACTGGTAACCATGCCTATAATACCCTACCCAACTGGTAACCATGCCTATAATACCCTACCCAACTGGTAACCATGCCTATAATACCCTACCCAACTGGTAACCATGCCTATAATACCCTACCCAACTGGTAACCATGCCTATAATACCCTACCCAACTTGTAACCATGCCTATAATACCCTACCCAACTGGTAACCATGCCTATAATACCCTACCCAACTGGTAACCATGCCTATAATACCCTACCCAACTGGTAACCATGCCTATAATACCCTACCCAACTGGTAACCATGCCTATAATACCGAACCCAATTGGTAACCATGCCTATAATACCCTACCCAACTGGTAACCATGCCTATAATACCCTACCCAACTGGTAACCATGCCTATAATACCCTACCCAACTTGTAACCATGCCTATAATACCCTACCCAACTGGTAACCATGCCTATAATACCCTACCCAACTGGTAACCATGCCTATAATACCCTACCCAACTGGTAACCATGCCTATAATACCCAACCCAATTGGTAACCATGCCTATAATACCCTACCCAACTGGTAACCATGCCTATAATACCCTACCCAACTGGTAACCATGCCTATAATACCCTACCCAACTGGTAACCATGCCTATAATACCCTACCCAACTGGTAACTGTGCCTATAATACCCTACCCAACTGGTAACTGTGCCATAACACCACAACCAACTGCTAACTGTGCCTATTATACCACACTCACCTGTAACTGTGCGTATAATACCAAACCCACCTGTAACTGTGTGTACAACACCACACCCACCTGTAACTGTGTGTATAACACCTAACCCACCTGTAACTGTGTGTACAACACCTAACCCACCTGTAACTGTGTATATAACACCAAACCCACCTGTAACTGTGTTATAACACCACACCCACCTGTAACTGTGTGTACAACACCACACCCACCTGTAACTGTGTGTACAACACCTAACCCACCTGTAACTGTGTGTACAACACCACACCCACCTGTAACTGTGTGTACAACACCTAACCCACCTGTAACTGTGTGTATAACACCACACCCACCTGTAACTGTGTGTATAACACCACACCCACCTGTAACCATGCCTATTATACCACACCCACCTGTAACTGTGCAGGTAATACCTAACCCACCTGTAACTGTGTGTATAATACCACACTCACCTGTAACTGTGCTTCCATACCTAACCCACCTGTAACTGTGCCTATTATACCTCACTCACCTGTAGCTGCGTATAATACCACACTCACCTGTAATTGTGCAGGTAATACCTCACTCCATGTAACTGTGCGTATTATACCACACTCACCTGTACCTGTGCAGGTAATACCTCATTCACCCAGTATCTGTGCCCATAACATCATACTCACATAGTAACTGTGTCTGCAACAAAATACTTACGTGATAACCATGTCCGTAACATCACACTCACTTGGTGACTGTATCTGCAACAACAAACTCACCCAGTAATTGATGGGAACATCATCACCCGTGCCCACAACACTACACTCACTTGGTAAATGTTTCTGTAATCACCGATCACCATCTCCGCAGTAATGACACTAGGTATAAACTTGTCTGTGTTCAAATCCACTCTACACATTCACATACATGCCGTGATCACATTAGCATGAGTGTACATAACAGCATCACAATCAGTGTGAGAATCTGAATGTCATTGTTAGTTCTGAAATTACCAGAGAGTAGAAATAAGGAACTGCAGATGCTAGATTACAAAAAAAAGGCACAAAGTGCTGGAGTAACTCAGCGACTTCTCTGCAGAACATGGAGGGGTGATGTTTCAGAACAGGACCCTTATTCAGACTCCCCTTACCAACTTTAATCTCATCCCCTCTGAACGCACAGCCCTCTGAGTCTGAAGATGGGTCCAGACTTGAATCATCACCTATCCATGTTGTTCAGAGATGCTGCCTGACCCGCTGAGTTACTCCAGCACGTTGTGTCTTCTTCTCAAATTACCACTGCAGAGATGGATCATCTTTAGCCTGCAGTTTAGTTCATTAAAAATGTAAGACTGGGGCATGATTATGTCTGTTTGTTGCAGTTACATGACAGCTAGATTTATTCTTATGAGATAACATCAGATGCTCTGTAAGATTAATAGTCTCTAACAAACTCTTGCTCTCTATCTGAGATCACCTTTGTTTCTCACCATAAATACCTAATTGCACGCACTTAATACAAAAGCTAAAAAGTGAAGTTACTATAAATGAGAAATAAATACAGAAACTAACACAGTAATACTGAGCAGCATCTGAGGGGAAAGAAACAGAGCTAACTTTTCAGATTGGTCTCCTCTCCTTTGCCCCTTTGCAAGGTGCACAGACCATTAACTAATACGCTGAAAATGCTGAACCCTAGCCCTAATGCGCAGGAACGAACTGTGTATAATCTCGGATGGATAGTTTCTACACTCCATCTTCCCTGGTGTACCCGATGAAAGCCGAACGCCAGTTTATTTTGCTGTGTTACAGAGTACCATTAGCCCCCTGGAAAATGCCATTGAGACGATGGAGAAAACTAATGAGAAGATCCTAACCCTGATCACCCAGTACCAGGGTGATGATCACCTCCCCATCAACCCGCTCTCCATGTTGCTCAACGGCATTGTGGATCCAGCAGTCATGGGAGGATTTGCCAAATACGAGAAGGTAAAGAACATATTGGTTTGCTCTAAAAGCTTGCTTTAGTAACGTAATCAAGGAACGAGCAAATTGTAAAAGTCCGTCTGGTTCACTGAATGCTTTTAAGGAAGGAAATCCTTCCAGCAACTCACTAGGTAAACCATCTGATGGGGATAGGCACAAAAAGCTGGAGTAGCTCAGCGGGTCAGACAGCATCTGGGGAGAAAAGTGGATAAATGTGGATAAGTGTGAGGTTATCCACTTTGGTGGTAAGAATAGGAAGGCAGAGTATTATCTGAATGGTGTCAAGTTAGGAACAGGAGACGGACAACGAGGTCTGGGTGTCCTAGTGCATCAGTCACTGAAAGGAAGCATGCAGGTACAGCAGGCAGTGAAGAAAGCCATTGGAATGTTGGCCTCAATAACAAGAGGAGTTGAGTATAGGAGCAAAGAGGTTCTTCTGCAGTTGTACAGGGCCCTAGTGAGACCGCACCTGGAGTACTGTGTGCAGTTTTGGTCTCCAAATTTGAGGAAGGATATTCTTGCTATTGAGGGTGTGCAGCGTAGGTTTACTAGGTTAATTCCTGGAATGGCGGGACTGTCATATGTTGAAAGACTGGAGCGACTAGGCTTGTATACACTGGAATTTAGGATGAGAGGAGATCTTATCGAAACGTATAAGATTATTAAGGGGTTGGACACGTTAGAGGCAGGAAACATGTTCCCAATGTTGGGGGAGTCCAGAACAAGGGGCCACAGTTTAAGAATAAGTGGTAGGCCATTTAGAACGGAGATGAGGAAAAACGTTTTCAGTCAGAGAGTTGTGAATCTGTGGAATTCTCTGCCTCAGAAGGCAGTGGAGGCCAATTCTCTGAATACATTCAAGAGAGAGCTAGATAGAGCTCTTAAGGATAGCGGAGTCAGGGGGTATGGGGAGAAGGCAAGAACGGGGTACTGATTGAGAATGATCAGCCATGATCACATTGAATGGCGGTGCTGGCTCGAAGGGCCGAATGGCCTCCTTCTGCACCTATGGTCTATTGTCTATTATCTATAAAAGGAATAGGTGATGTTTCGGGTCGTGACCCATTCTCAGAAATTTCACGTCAAGTGAAGAATGGCACTGGAGATCCGACTGAAATGTAAAAGAACAAGGCAGCCAAATTCAATTTTCGAGCAAGCGTTTGCATTATTCCTGCTCCTACGTGGGCTCATTGTGCTAACCCCTGCTTCGTGTTATTTTATTACACATTTATTTTTTAAGATTGTGTGCTTATGTTTTAAAAGCAGCTGCTAGACCAGAGGCACCCACAGATGTCTGTTGTATAGCATGCACAGTGGTGGTCTAAGTTAAATGGTTATTGAAAATGCACATGGAATACTCAACTGAAAAACAAAGAAACATTACTGACGATCCGGTTGGACTCAGCTGGAATCTTACATTCATTTCTGGCCAGCGCTTTCGAAGGATGTCAAGGATGCAGAAGAGTTGCAGCTTGGAGGGATGATTGGAAAGACAGGGCTTGTATTCACTGGGGTTTGGAGGGATGAGAGGGGGATCTTATCGAGAAGTAAAAAATTATAAAAGGACTGGACAAGTTTGATGCAGGAAAAATGTTCCCAATGTCGGGGGAGTCCAGGACCAGGGGTCACAGTCTAAAAATAAAGGGGAGGCTATTTAAAACTGAGGTGAAAAGAACACTTTTTCACCCAGAGAGTTGTGAATTTGTGGAATTCTCTGCCACAGAAGGCAGTGGAGGCCAATTCACTGGATGGATTTAAAAGAGAGTTAAACCTCTGTCCCACTTAGGCGATGTTTTAGACGACTACAGGTGACTAGGCTGTCACCACACGGTCGCCGGGGTGTCACCTGTACGGTCGTTAGTCGTCTCCAAAGAGTCGTAGCGTTTTTCTGGTCGCCGCTGGATTTTGAAATGTTTAAACTTTTTCAGCGACTGTTGGTTTGACGCCAATGATCGTAGCTTGACGTCTCCTGACATAGGCGCTGCCGTAGGTTGTCGCCAGGTTGTCGCCAGGTGATGTAGGTTGTCGCCCGTAATGAATTCCATTGGCGACTACCTACGTCAACCGGCGACAGGTACCGGCATCAAAACCAGAGGCCAAAATGACGTGAATTGTCTTCAGTTGTCGCAGACACGGTCGTAGCTTGTCGCTGGTAGACGTAGGTTGACTTCAGTTGTCGTAGGTTGCCGCATGTGTGGTCAAAGGTTGTCGTAGGTGCGGTCGTAGGTGGACGTCCTAAGTCGCGACGATTGGGTCGCCGGTTGTCGGTAGCTTGCCGTAGCTTGACGTTGACTCGGTGGTCGGTTGTTGTAGCTTGTCGTAGACATTGTCGTAGAGGGGGGTCCAGTCACCGTTTTTTTTGCGAACTGTTACAACTATGACAGTCGCCGTCAGTCCCCTAAAAAAAATGCCTAAGTGGGACAGGCCCCTTAGATAGAGCTCCAGGGGCTAGTGGAATCAGGGGATACGGGGAGAAGGCAGGCACAGGTTACTGATTGGGGATGATCAGCCATGATCACAATGAATGGCGGTGCTGGCTCGAAGGACCAAATGGCCTCCTCCTGCACCTATTTTCTATGTTTCTATGTTTCTATGAATGAGAGACCTTGAGAGTATGAGAGGATAGTGATCGGGGGAGGATGAAGTGACTGAGGGTACGGGGGTCAAACAAGGATGGAAATTTCTGAATCAAAAAATAATTTTTAGCATAGAATTAGTTTGAAAACACACACACACACACATACACTGACACAGATACTCACACACACACACAACACATTCACACACATGCATATACATAGAGATGTACACATGCATATACAGGCATACACATAACACACATTCACATACATTTCACACATACATCCACATGTGCACACGCACACACACACTCAGATGTGCATGCATTTGTGTGTGTGTGTGAAGCCAGACATGCACTCACGCATAATGTATCTAGTGTGCAATAAAATGTATTTATTTTGATGTGAGCTATGAAATGCTACATGACATTAGGTGGATATAAGCTCATAGGGACAGATGAGTGCAACATTAGTTTCTTTCACGCTTTGTTAAGGAGAGAATGGGATACTATTACAGGTGATAACAAAAATGTAATGTGAAAATGCAACAGAGTACATCAAATGTCCTGTTGTTGCTCAGGGTACAGATGATATAAGAGCGCTGAAGGAACATGATGATGATTGATCAGATTTTATTCAGATTTTATTGAAAATCACTGGTAAATCTGTGGAATTCTCTGCCTCAGAAGGCAGTGGAGGCCGAGTCTCTGAATGCATTCAAGAGAGAACTAGATAGAGTTCTTTAGGATAGCGGAGTCAGGAGGTATGGGGAGAAGGCAGGCACGGGGTACTGATTGAGAATGATCAGCCATGATCACATTGAATGGTGGTGCTGGCTCGAAGGGCCGAATGGCCTACTCCTGCACCTATTGTCTATTGTCTATTGGTCATTAAGTCATCTGTGAAGCATGGTATACAAAACACAGCAGTATATAAAATGCACATAATTGAAAACACTCTCCAACAAAATATACGTGAACCCAAAAGAAGGCACTGGTGCTCCTAACCAATTATGGGACATTAAGTCATGTCATTCAACCGGGTTACAGCAAAAGAGTCAGCCATCTCGACAGACCCATTGCTCGTGGTAATCTAAAGGTCCAGCCGTTTTCACGAGTAATATGCAGATAATGCTCAGAATGAGCAATGGCATTGAATGGAGACTTAAGCAAGTCACTGCAGGTCCTTTGGGGCGGGGACTTTAAATTCAGCTGAAGAAATATCCAACATTGCAACAATAATTTTGCAAGAAATAATTCCTGTGTAGCAAATATCTAATGGGGAAGCACAGTGTAGAAAAGCATCACTTCTTTCTTCCCAATATTGTTTTATCTGTGTAGGAAGGAACTGCAGATGCTGGTTTAAACCGAAGAGAGACGCAAAATGCTGGAGTAACTCAGCGGGACGGGCAGCATCTCTGGAGAGAAGGAAAGGGTGACGTTTCGGGTCGAGACCCTTCTTCAGACCTGAAGAAGTCTGAAGAGGGGTCTCGACCCAAGAAGTCACCCTTTCCTTCTCTCCAGAGATGCTGCACATCCCGCTGAGTTACTTCAGCATTTTGCGTCCATCTTTTTATCTGTAACAGCTTATAATATGCCCGGAAGGTACACGTGCTGGATTTTATTGAAAATCACTCAGTATTTGCTCTTTTGCGAATCAATGCCTCTTTTTTGTTTGTTTTAAGGCTTTTATTCTCTTCGACATTTTGATAAAGGTTTAATCTATCTTTCATTTATTAAAAGCTGCTTAATGCTAATTCAAGTTTATGCATATTATCTGCTCAATAATTATCTCACAGCCACATCTGCTCAATAATCATTGAATGAGGGATGGAAACTTTAACACAACGTTCTCTAATGTGCAAACCCTCGCCCCCATTAGATTGACAGTCCATGTTAATCCAGAATGAATATATTTTCATTTTAAGCAACAAGAGGATTATTGTATGTTGACCTTCAGTCATGGAGGACAGAGTAATGTCACACTGGGTACCACAGTTATGTCACATCCAACCAGCAGATCAAGAGCTCAACCTGTGACCATAGGTTCATAAGTTCACAAGTGATAGGATCAGAATTAGGCCATTCGGCCCATCAAGTCTACTCCGCCATTCAATCATGGCTGACCTATCTTTCCCTCTTAACCCCATTCTCTTGGCTTCTCCCCATAACCCCTAACCACATTGAGGGCAATGAAAAGTGTGCAATAGATACAATTGTTGCCCCACATGCTCACAAACATCCAAACATTTAGAATATACCACAAACTAAAAAGATATCACCTAATGTTGACATAATTGCAATCTCTTTCAGGTGGAGATGTCCCAACTGTGAAATTGCACAGTGTTGTTGAAGTGCTGGTTCTTGGCCTTTTCCTGACATCAGGTGCTCACTCTTGATATCAGTAGTGGCACAACAACAATTTTTATCCTTAATGACATAATTTTTTTTAGTTTACTTTAGTTTAGAGATACTAAACAGTTAGAGATACTAAACAGGCCCTTCGTCCCACCGGGTCCACGCCGACCAGCGATCCCCGCACATTAACACCATCCTACACCCACTGGGGACAATTTTTACATTTACCAAACCAATTAACCTACAAACTTGTACGCCTTTGGAGTGTGGGAGGAAACCGAAGATCTCAGAGAAAACCCATGCAGGTCACGGGGATAATGTATAAACTCCGTACAGGCAGCACCCCTAGTTGGGATGGAACCCGGGTCTCCGGCGCTGCATTCGCTGTAAGGCAGCAACTCTACCGCTGCGCCACCGTGACCGTCCAAATTAGAGCGGAAAGCTTCAATTTACAACCATCATGGAGAAATCTCATCCAAACTCAGAATATGCTGAGCTAGCTAATTGTTACTTTGCTATTTAAGGAGACACGCTACTGACATCAGGAGACATGACTGGGCAGCCACAACCCAGACACCTTCCAAAGTCCACCTCTGTCATTTATCTGCCGAGACATCAATCGCCATGGTAATCCCTCTAGTGGTAATTCTGCCAGAGGTGGTCTACCACTGGAGCTACTACTGAAGCCCTGACAGGGAACTCAGTGTGGGTTGAGAATCTCAGAAGCAAAGGCATCCCTGGAGAATCTCGAGAAACATTGGACCTCACAGATGAACAATGCATTTGGTGCCTCAGGTCTTCCAAGACTGTTCTCACTGAGATGTATGATCTTCTGCAAGAGGCTCATTAGTCACACTTTCCATACTTGGACTGCTCCCTCCATCGAGATCAAGCACACTCTCAACTTTCACGCCACTGGATATTTCCATGTGCCCTAAGCAGATCTCAGCATGGTCTCCCAACACTCTGCTCGCCACAGCATCAGAGTTCACCCAAGCATTATATGTGTAGAGAAATAATCCCATCTCCTCGGTGCAATGATAGCTCAGGTACTGGGATGTGCCAGCATTGCTGGTTAATATTAGCACCTGGAGTACTGTGTGCAGTTGTACAGGGCCCTAGTGAGACCACACCTGGAGTACTGTGTGCAGTTGTACTGGGCCCTAGTGAGACCACACCTGGAGTACTGTGTGCAGTTTTTGTCTCCAAATTTGAGGAAGGATATTCTTGCTATTGAGGGCGTGCAGCGTAGGTTTACTACATTAATTCCCGGAATGGCGGGACTATCATATGTTGAAAGACTGGAGCGACTAGGCTTGTATACACTGGAATTTAGAAGGATGAGAGGAGATCTTATCGAAACGTATAAGATTATTAAGAGGTTGGACACGTTAGAGGCAGGAAACATGTTCCCAATGTTGGGGGAGTCCAGAACAAGGGGCCACAGTTTAAGAATAAGGGGTAGGCCATTTAGAACTGAGATGAGGAAAAACTTTTTCAGTCAGAGAGTTGTGAATCTGTGGAATTCTCTGCCTCAGAAGGCAGTGGAGGCCAATTCTCTGAATGCATTCAAGAGAGAGCTGGTTAGAGCTCTTAAGGATAGCGGAGTCAGGGGGTATGGGGAGAAGGCAGGAACGGGGTACTGATTGAGAATGATCAGCCATGATCACATTGAATGGCGGTGCTGGCTGGAAGGGCCAAATGGCCTCCTCCTGCACCTATTGTCTATTGTCTATTGTCTATTGTCAAAGACAACCATTGATTACACTCTGCTGCTGATAAGGATCTCAAGCAGAACTCATATATTTTCGTCAACACACCACCAGGAAATGTCTCCACACCTGCCATGTGCAGCTCTTTGTAGGTATGAGAAGAATTTCATATTGGTGAAGGACAATGTTCTAGGACGCTCCTCATGCTGAATGAGTCTACACTGCTGGGCATTTTCAACATCCATCACTGCCCAGGGTCGATGAATCCCAGGGAACAGAATTTACTTTCACCCCTCCTGGCTCCTCACACCAAGGTGCTCCGAGACGATAGCAGTTGGGCACATAAGGTCATAAGGAACAGGAATTGAATTAGGCCATTCAGCCCATCAAGTCTTCTCCGCCATTCAATCACGGCTGATCTACCTCTCCCACCTAACCCCATTCTCCTGCCTTCTCCTCATCACCTCTGACACCTGTACTAATCAAGAATCTATCTATCCCTGCCTTAAAAATATCCACTGACTTGGCCTCCACAGCCTTCTGTGGCAAAGAATTCCACAAAGAATCTGTGCTTTCTGTGGCAAAGAATTTGAACAGATACAAAAGACATGCCTGTACTGGTGCAGGAATGGAAAATGTCAATGGATTCGCCGTGGTGGGATTCTGCCACCTGTATCACTTGGGGGTCAGCTTGCAGTACCCGGAGGTTTCATTATTGTGTCCTGTACACTGACCAATGCTGCAAACCATAGGCAGTAGCCTAAGCAGGGCTTAGAAGACCGAGAGCTTTAGGGTCAAGAGGTAAAGACTGGGCAAGGGATGTCCTTGCTCAATGTCCTTGGAAGCAAGTATTACCAGCACTGATAATGAGCCACTCCAACAGAAAGTGAGGCTTCTCTTAAGGAACCAGACAGAATACTGTCCCTAATTCAAACTGTGTGATCCTCTTATTACGCCAGTCAATACTGTCACAGTAGATTAATAAAGCACGGAGCCCAGGCCATGCATAATGTCTCTCTCATCGTGCAATGAATATAACACATGAAGCTATAAATCTCTGCTCTGATTATGGCAATGATAATATCTCCATGTCTCCCAAAGACTGCCACCTGACTTACGACGCTCGGCTCTCCACTCCACAAAGAAGTTGTGGATTGTTGTGTGTAAATCGCGCTAACCTATCCTGCCAGGAGATGAGTTACTTGTCAGCAATCCCCAGTCCTGGAAGACAATACTCCTGCCTGGATCGTATGGTGGTGCTATCAGGATTTATGACTCCCCATCCCACCAAACCTCTTGCCACTTGGGACCTTGCGCCGGCCATGTGTCTCATTGAACAAGGCTCTAATTTTAATGAATGCAAGAACTTTTTCCTGCCTGCCTTCTTCATTGCAACCATAGTGCTTGCTGCAGTTGTGTGGTTACCATGAAAAGTTTGCCTTTAAGGCCTCTTGCACTTGTGCAAGACTATTGACTATTGACTATTCACTATTGTACAGCAAAGTGTGGGAACCCATACTAGAATAACTGATGGCCCACTGAGAATTTTGTATGATCTGTTTCTGGATGCAAACTGTCTTAATGCAGTGTCACCATAGGTTTGTGTTAATTTTACTTTTTTTTCCCCACTCATAATTTTTCATAGCAATATTTTAGCACATTGGCAACAAGTACCGGCCAGTTTTTCTGGCAGGAGTATTTAACATGGGCTATCTTACCAAAACACTTTGATACTATTTAGGTAAAAGGCAAATGTGTGGTTTTGAATCCATAATTAATCTGTTCTTTTAGGCTTTTTTCACAGAGGCTTATTCAGATGAGCACCCTGGAGATTGGGAGAAACTGGCTCGATTAAAGGATCTCATAGCATGGCAGGTAAGAATGGAGCGTGGATCAGTGCATCGAATCCTTTTATATCTTGCGCAAACTCCTAACTCTTTAATATACACATATTTTCCATATGGATTCCACTAACACTCATCACACAGTGGATAGATACAAAGTGCTGGAGTAACTCAGAGGGTCAGGCGGCAACTCTGGAGAAAATGGATGGGTGAAATTTTGGGTCGAGGCCCTTCAGACTTCTTCAGTTTGAGGAATGGTCCCGGCCCAAATTCTCACCCATCCTTTTTCTCCAGAGATGCTGCCTGACCCATTGCATTATTCTGTGTCTTTTTCAGTGTAGGATATTTGTTTTCTTTAATTCCTTGTGAAATCCTTGCACAGATACTGTGTTGACATGTTACAAATCAGAACTGGCCCCAAGATGACTTGCCTCAGCTGTCAGAACATAGTTTGTCGCCAACTATTTTAATTGAACGAGTTTGTATTCTCATCCATTCATCTTCAGATGTTTATATTGATCCAGCAATAATTCTTTCTGCAACTATGCTATTCTTTCATCAAGAACCCTGTATTTACATGGGTAACACAGCATAACTTAGTTGGTGGTGTGAGCCACAGGGTGTTGCATGTGTTCAGTGCCCTGGTATAAATCCAGATACCGCTGGCTAGCAATCTATGCGAGAAAGTGAGCGGAGTGCGTGAGCCTCCCCTTGCCAGTACACAACCTCTGCATCATCAAGACTCTCGCAGTGCCTCCTCGTGGCAACACATGGTAACTGCGGCCACCTTCAGTCCCAGGCTAAACTGCGCAAGGATCTCGGAGGAACTCTGGCCCCCAGAGATGCGACGTGCCGGCCCCACCAGCGTGTGGACACGCCCTGACGTCCATCACCCAGGTCCCAACTAAGGGGTTAAATAGCAGCCCACTGCCTTGTGGGTAAGGCTCAGGAGAGCCAACGGCACTGGAGCTGGAGTCCCTAGAGACGGTCGGCTGATCCCTCGTGTGTCCGCCTTCCGGCAACTCCTGCAACCGCGTAGGCCCCAGACGCAGCAGCCAGGCCGTTCCTCTGGAATCAGCCTACTAGGCCGAGAGGGGAACGCAGATGCCGGGCAAGTTTGTATTCCCATTTATCTGCCCAGGCTCAGAGGCCAAATCAAATGGAGAGGACACTTCATCCTTGCTGGGCACAGTGAGATGTAACCACAGATGAACAATCCCCCTCTCCAAGCAGGACAACGCCAAGCCACACCATCATCCCCCGCAGATGGACGGAAACCAGAAACAGCATAACTGGTAAAGATTCACAATCACTGATATAATATCTAATTATGCAACAACGCTTCAGTGATTACGAATCAAACCCCCTCTTCTAAAACAATATAATGAGGAGTGACTGTAAGTAGACAACTTTCAGATGCTAATTCTGATAACCACTGAACAAAAGTGTTATAGAACCACAGTAGCAAAAAACACACTTGATAATATCCCCTTGATTTATTTTCAGATTTCTTACTACAGTGTTCAAAAATTAATGCTTAGTTCCTGAAAACTCCAGGATAATCCTTTCTCCTGGAGGCTTTGTGAATGGGAGCAAAAGACAAAGAGATTTTGCTGCATTTTTTGGACTGCATTCCTGTTTGAGAAGATTTGGTGATTTTTGGTGAAGGCATCAATAAAATATATTTTCCGAAAAGGATAATTAGTATAGAAGTTGAGAGGTCATGTTGCAGTTATATTAGACATTGGGGAGACCACATTTAGAGTATTGTGTTCGGTTCTGTGCATCATGTTATAGGAAAGATGTTGTCAAGCTGGAAAAGGGGCAGAGAAGATTAACGAGGATGTTGCCAGGACACGAGGGCCTGAGCTATATGGAGAGGTTGAGCAGGCTAGGGCACTATTCTTGGAGCGCAGGAAGATGAGGGGTGATCTTAGCTGGAATAGATCGGATAGACGCACAAAGTCTCTTGCCCAGAGTAGGCGAATCAAGAACCAAAGGATATAGGTTTGAACTGAGAGGGGGAAAGATGGATGGATTTAAGAGAGAGTTAGATAGAGCTCTAGGGGCTAGTGGAATCGAGGGATATGGGGAGAAGGCAGGCACGGGTTACTGATTTGGGACGATCAGCCATGATCACAGTGAATGGCGGTGCTGGCTCGATGGGCCGAATGGCCTCTTCATGCACCTATTTTCTATGTCTCTATATTTCTATGTTTCAATGTAATAGAAACCTGAGGCATGACCTTTTCAAACAGAGGGTGGTGGGTGTATGGTACGAGCTGCTGGAGGAGGTAGTTGAGGTAGGTAGTATTGCAATGTTTAGGAAACATTTGGTCCAGTTACATGGATAGGACAGGTTTAGAGGGATATGGGCCAAACTCAGGCAGGTGGGACTAGTGTAGATGAGACATGTTTGTCGGTGTGGGCAAGTTGAGCCAAAGGGCTCTTTTCCACACTGTATGGCTCTAAGACTCTATGACTCTATGACTGTGATATAAGAAAATAACTGCAGATGCTGATACAAATCGAAGGTATTTATTCACAAAATGCTGGAGTAACTCAGCAGGTCAGGCAGCATCTCAGGAGAGAAGGAATGGGTGACGTTTTGGGTCGAGACCCTTCTTCAGACTGACTGTGATATTAGCTGTTGACTGTTTGTCTCATGACGAGTTGTGCTGTGAATGATCCTACATGACCACAAAAGAATAAGATAGCTTGTCCCGTGTTTGTGGCACTCAGGTTACAAAGTGCAAACTTAAGCTTGTTTTTATACATATCGAAGCAGAACATTTCGGGATCAGTGAGCTTGGTCCTTAGCTCTGTCACCACCCTTCAACATACAGCAGTAGCATTTACCTTTCACCAGATGGCACCTGGTGACTGTGATTTGCTGTTATTAACTCACAGGAGAAAAAGCATTTCACATCGATAGGCACGAAAAGTTGGAATATCTCAGCGGGACAGGCAGCATCTCTGGGGAAAAGGAATAGGTGACATTTTGGGTCAAAACCCTTCTTCAGACTGAGAGTTAGGAGAAAGGGAAATGAGAGATACAGACAGTGACGTAGAGAGATATAGAACAAATGAATGAAAAATATACAAAAAAGTAGCGATGATAAAGGAAAGGCCATTGTTCGATGTGGGCTAGGTGAAAACGAGTTACAGACAATGAGACTCAACAAGACGGCTTTGAAGCTGGTACAATGATGTGGGTGGGCGGGATGGAGAGAGAAGGGATGCAAGGGTTAATTGGTTAGAGAAATCAATATTCATACCGCTGGGTTGTAAGCTGCCCGAGCAAAATATGAGGTGCTCTTCCTCCAGTTTGAGTTTGGTCTCACTCTGTTTTCACGCTGACTGGTTCTCAGCTGTTACTCAGTAACGCTCCGTCGCAATCTTGCTCAGAGCTGCTCTCTCCATCATGGTGGGATCTGACCCGGTACCTGCGATTCTCAACACATTGAGCCCCAGGTTTTAGTTTTGACTAGACCAAGTGGACCCGTTGGCACCAAACCTCTCCTGGATTGGTGCAGCACCCTCTCCTCCTCCCCTCTCCCCTCTCCCCTCTCCCCTCTCCCCTCTCCCCTCTCCCCTCTCCCCTCTCCCCTCTCCCCTCTCCCCTCTCCCCTCTCCCCTCTCCCCTCTCCCCTCTCCCCTCTCCCCTCTCCCCTCTCCCCTCTCCCCTCTCCCCTCTCCCCTCTCCCCTCTCCCCTCTCCTCTCTCCTCTCTCCCCTCTCCCCTACCCCCTCCCCATCCCCTCCCCCTTCCCCCTCCACCTCCCTCCTCCCCTTCCGTCCCCCCTCCCTCCACCCCTCCTCCCCCTCCATTCCCTCTCCCCCCCACTCCATCCCCTCCTCCCTCCCCCCTCCCTCCCACCCTAGGAGATAGATTTAAACTTTAAAATGTGAACAACTTTAAAAATATTACACCGATTTCAATGAAACTTCTTCCATTAGCACCAAAGGGGGACGACGGTGAGTAAGGTGGGCCTAAAATTGTCGCGCTATGGTGTACCGTTTAGGCTGTAGTTCAGGAACAAACAAACAAACAAACGAGAGATTTAGTATATAGATGCTGAGAGCAATGAACCAGGCCGTGGCCCAGTGTTCAGATCCAAGGCCCAGATCTAGAACTGTGATAGGTTATGGATGGGGACCATAGGGAAAGAAATATGCATAAAACTGCCAAATTCTCCAAAAAAAATCCTTTAAGGTCATAAATATTTTTAACTGGTCTGAAACCCATTGGATTTCATTCACTTTCTGTGGTTAATGTGACGTCTTTGAAGATAATTTTGCAAATGAACCAGTCTCACTCATGAAGAAAATATAAAATTTCAAGCCGACATGAGATGGTTAAAGACAAAATCCCAAGGCAACTAAACATGATAACTCTTTTATCCCCAAATTAAATGAAAGTAATTTGGAAGCCATTCACCGAATTTTGCAGAGCTGGGATATTACCCCTTCGTGAAAGCCTTCTTCCTCAAACAGGCACCAATCCCACTGTGATAGTTGCAATAATCTGGGGTTCCAGTGAGGTATTTGAGTATCAGTGTGCTGAGAATGTTCTCCTCTTCATCTTCACCAGCTGCCGCTGCTCGGAGCAGGGATAAAACTTCATGGGAAGAGGGTGACGGACGACCTGCGGCCATTCCAAGATCGGATGGAGGAATGTTTCAAGCAGCTAAAGGTCAAAGTAGAGAAGGAGTATGGAACAAGGGAGTTGGTAAGAGGACTTGAGTCAAGGCAGACACACAATGCTGGAGTAACTCAGCGGGTCAGGCAGCATCTCTGGAGAGAAGGAATGGGCGACGCTTCGGGTCGAGACCCTTCTTCAGACAGATGTCAGGGGAGGGGGTGGAACAAAGATAGGATGTAGTCAGAGACAGGAAGACTAGTGGGAGAACTGGGAAGGGGGAGGGGATAGAGAGGGAAAGCAGGGACTATCTGAAGTTAGAGAAGTCAATGTTCATACCGCTGGGGTGTAAACTGCCCAAGCAAAATATGAGGTGCTGTTCCTCCAATTTGCGCTGGGCCTCACTCTGACAATGGAGGAGGCCCAGGACAGAAAGGTCAGATTGGGAGTGGGGGGGGGAGTTGAAGTGCTGAGCCACCGGGAGATCAGGTTGGTTAAGACGAACAGAGCAGAGGTGTTCACCGAAACAATCGCCGAGCCTGCGCTTGGTGTCGCCGATGTAGAGAAGTTGACACCTGGAAGAGCGGATACAGTAGATGAGGTTGGAGGAGGTGCAGGTGAACCTCTGCCTCACCTGGAAAGACTGTTTGGGTCCTTGGATGGAGTCGAGGGGGGCGGTAAAGGGACAGGTGTTGCATCTCCTGCGGTTTCTGGGGAAAGTACCCCCTCCCTCCACCCCTCCTCCCCCTCCATTCCCTCTCCCCCCCACTCCATCCCCTCCTCCCTCCCCCCTCCCTCCCACCCTAGGAGATAGATTTAAACTTTAAAATGTGAACAACTTTAAAAATATTACACCGATTTCAATGAAACTTCTTCCATTAGCACCAAAGGGGGACGACGGTGAGTAAGGTGGGCCTAAAATTGTCGCGCTATGGTGTACCGTTTAGGCTGTAGTTCAGGAACAAACAAACAAACAAACGAGAGATTTAGTATATAGATGCTGAGAGCAATGAACCAGGCCGTGGCCCAGTGTTCAGATCCAAGGCCCAGATCTAGAACTGTGATAGGTTATGGATGGGGACCATAGGGAAAGAAATATGCATAAAACTGCCAAAGTACCTGGGGAGGGGGTGGTTTGGGTGGGAAGGGACGAGTGGACCAGGGAGTTACGGAGGGAACGGTCTCTGCGGAAAGATGAAAGGGGTGGAGATGGGAAGATATGGCCAGTGGTGGGGTCCCGTTGGAGTTGACGGAAATGTTGGAGGATTATATGCTGTATGTGACGACTGATGGGGTGGAAGGTGAGGACAAGGGGGGCTCTGTCCTTGTTACGAATGGGGGGAGGGGGAGCAAGAGTGGAGCTGTGGGATATTGAGGAGACCCTAGTGAGAGCCTCATCTATAATGGAAGAGGGGCACTCCCGTTTCCTAAAGAATGAGGACATCTCCGATGCCCTGGTATGGAACACCTCATCCTGGACGCAGATGCGGCGTAGACGGAGGAATTGGGAGTAGGGGATAGAGTCTTTATGGGAAACAGGGTGGGAAGAAGTGTCGTAAAGATAGCTATGGGAGTCAGTAGGTTTGTACTCACCAGCTTGAGTCAAGGCACCTTGGTTCATTCTTGGCAAAAATGAGCAATGTTGCAGGACCTTCCTTCCACTGGATTTTTGATCGCATAGCCCAATGGTGTGGAGGGGCAGGAACCATCACTTACGAGGTTCAACTCTTACTCTTCCCTGAAAATGGAGATCCGTTGTAGAGCCATGGCTTCAAAATAAATGCTCTCGATTCTTTTTGTAATCATCGGCCAAGGGGGCAGGATGCAAGATGCCCCAGTAGAGGGAAAGCCCATCACAATCTTCTTTAGCTCCACAGTTTTCAGAAGAGTAAATAGAGGTTGTGTTGATTTTGAGTAACAAAGGTACTGATGTGTTTGGAGGGAATTCTCCTGCTCGGCATGTTAACAAAAGTCATAATTCAGGCAGCACATTTTTTGGTCCAAGCCTAAATATTGATCTGGACACCAGAAGGTATTTGTGCTTAATGCCAGTATGTGGGGCATGCATTTTGTTTGCATCAGGCCTGAAGAGCAAGCCATGTCTTGCTCTACTGAGCGATGCCCCGTAGAGTGCCCACTCGTTCAGCACTACACCGCTGAGGCAGTTAGGATCAATGGGGTCAAGGGTGTGGGGAGGGATGTCAGGCATCGTTAGCGATCCAAAGTTGATTCCCCCGTGACTTCACACGCCTGCTCTCCTGGATTTATCTTGCAGCCAGATATTGATGACAAGCGGGCAAGTCGGCCAAGATCCATGCTGAGGTCCTACCGACAGGTGTCCATGATCTCCCTCTCTTCCATCAACACGGAATGCAGCACACCGACCAAAGCCAGTGCTGAGATGTAAGGCACAACCATCATGTCATTGCCATTACTGGCAGTAGTTGGTCAGCACACTATTAACTGTTACATTTGCAGAAGCCGAGATGCTAGCTGTCTATAAGATGCTTATTGTGAAAATACATAAAGTCGCGGTAAGACTTGTCACAATCCCCAAACTCTGAACGTCAAGGATTAATATCTATGTAATTATTGAGAGAATCAGAGATACAGCAGAGATTCTCTGCCCCAGAAGGCAGTGGAGGCCAATTCTGTTAATGCATTAAAGAGAGAGCTAGATAGAGCTCTTAAGGATAGCGGAGTCAGGGGGTATGGGGAGAAGGCAGGAACGGGGTACTGATTGAGAATGATCAGCCGTGATCACATTGAATGGTGGTGCGTACAGGCTCGAAGGACCGAATGGCCTCCTCCTGCACCTATTGTCTATTGTCTATTGCCAAGAATTTATATAAAAATTAAGGGCAAAGGTATATTTTGTAATTAGATATAATCCACATACATACTCTCACCATCTTTCATTCCATCCGAACAGTCTACTCGTCTAACCCATGCCTAACTCAAAAGTTACCACATATCCCCACCTGAGCTCAGTTTCTGGTTCATCCCATTCTCTCCCACAACCACCTCATTCCATACTCCCCACTCTGTCCCACTCTCTCCCATCCCATTCCACTCTCTCCCACGAAATTCCACACTCCCTCATCCATTAGGAACACCCAATCCTATCCCAAGCTCCCCTAGCTTATCCCACTTCCCCCCATCCCTCCTACTCCCTATTCTACACCCTCCCCATTGCATAACCTACCGCACACTCTCACACACCCTATCCAACAATCCCACACCCACCCTTTCCCACACTTCCCCTACCCTTCCCCACACCCTCCCTATACCATCCGCACCCCATACCACAGTATCCCACCCTATCCTATTCTCCCCACTTATCCCACACCCACCCTAACCCACATCCCTACACCATATCCCACACTCCCGCTCCCATCACACTCTTCCCACCCTACCCAGCACTCTCCCTACCCAATCCCATACACTCCACCCTATTCCACACTCCCACTGGCCACACTATCTGCCATTTTTCACTGTCACCATTTCCACATGCACCATTCCTCTGGGCAGTTCAACATCCCTGTCTGACCCTACACTAAAGGTCACAAAGTGCTGGAGTAACTCAATAGGTCAAACAGCATCTTTGGAGATCATGAACAGGTGACGTTTCGGGTTAGGACCCTTCGTCGTGAACCAATCCAGGTTCCCCAGAGATGTTGCATGACACGCTGACTTATTCCAGCACTTTATGTCCTTTTGTGTAAACCAGCATCTGTAGTTCTTGTTTCTCCGCCCTGCAGCTCCCACTCCTCATCCTGTCAGTCTTTATTTCTTCAAATTCAGTCAGTTCCCTTGTGTGCCCATTGAAATCATTCGCTTCTCATCTCCATGTGGAATGAAAATCAACTTCCCACCCTGCTCCTGACTCCCCTCCTCAACCCTGCCAGACATTGTAGAACTTTTATCAGCGGTCTAATTCCAACGTGTAGATGCAGGATGCACTTGGCAAGCCGGAAAGGGTTCAGAGAAGATTTACGAGGATGTTGCCAGGACTCGAGGGCTGGAACTATAGGGAGAGGTTGAGCAGGCTGGGACTCTATTACTTGGAGTGTGGGAGGATGAGGGGTGATCGTATAGAGCTGTACAAAATCATGAGAGGAATAGATCAGTGAAACGCAGAGTCTCTTGCCCAGAGTAGGGGAATCGAAAAATGAAGGACATGGGTTTAAGGTGAGGGGGGGAGATTTAATAGGAACATAAGGGGTAACCTTTTCACACAACGGGTGGTGGGTGTGTGGAATGAGCTGCCGGAAGAAGTAGTTGAGACGGGTACTATTAGAACGTTTAAGAAACATTTAGACAGGTACATGGATAGGACAGGTTTAGAGGGATATGGGCCAACTGCAGGCTGGTGGGACTAGTGTAGATAGGACATGTTGGTCAGTGTGGGCAAGTTGCACTGAAGGGTCTGTTTCCACACTGTTTGACTCTACAACTGTAGCTGATGGAGTCTGCATTTTATGGCAAGCCACCTGTCGATAAAATATGTCGATGGTCCCCATTTGCTTCTGGCAGGGAAGAATTGGCCTCCTGTCCTCAATCCAGATGGCCCATGAGAGTGCAATGGTCTTTGGTAGGGTTAATATCATTGATGATGCCCTGCAGAGGCATACAGGCTACTTGTGTTCACTAAATGGTCTCACACAGAATGGCTCTGAGCTAAATAAAGTTGGATGAGCAAAAAGCAAGGTTTTGCTGAGAGTAGGAATGGCCTCGACACATGTTTGGTGAAACTATGCATCAAATGTCTGCCAAATGATAGCACCAAACATTTTAAAGGACCCACAGGGCTAACGGTGCAGATGCAATCAGATCTGAACAGACAGTGAACGAAAATAAGCAAAACGTGTTCCAAAACTGCAGGCCCATCCATTGTTCACACATTGAAATTCCAACAAAATCAGTAGCTGATCAGTTGGGTGCTGAGGTGGCACAGTGGTAGAGTTGCTGCCTTACAGCGCCAGAGACCTGGGTTCGATCTTGATTACGTGTGCTTATCTGTACGGAGTTTGTACGTTCTTCCTGTGACTGCATTGGTTTTCTCTCGGTTTCCTCCCACACTCCAAAAACATACAGGTTTGTAGGTCGACCACAGAACCTACCTTCGATTTCAACCAGCATCTACAGTACTTTCTTACACAGGCTTGGAGGTTAATTGGCTTGGTGTAAATGTAAAATTGTCCATAGTGCTAATGTAGGATACTGTTAATGTGCGGGGATCGCTGGTCGGCGCGGACTCAGTGGGTCAAAGGGCCTGTTTCCGCAGGGTATCTCTAAACTCTATCACCATCCATTCACAGCCAGTAACCTTCCCTCAAAATCAATCAGTACCAATTCTTTACAATCTGGAATCACCAAACTTGTAGCCCGTGTAATCATCCTTTCCTTCACAGCTAGTATTCCACACACGCACAACTAGTGAACATCCTTTACAACCAGTAACCATTCCTTTTCAATCAATTACTCTTCTTTACAGCCAGTACCCCCTCACAGCCATGAGCCTCTCTCATAACCAATTACCACCCCTTTACAAACAGTACATGCACCTCATAACTGATAATGAACCCACATAGGCAGTAATCATTCACTTACAACCAATAACCTACACCCTCGCAACCAATTACAATACAATACAATACAATACAATATATCTTTATTGTCATTGTACAGGGGTACAACGAGATTGGGAATGCGCCTCCCATACGATGCAATAAATTAATTAGCTAGTCAGTATTAATTTAAACAACCCAATGAAACAAATCAGAACAGTTTTAAAACAGAATAAAGTGCAAGTAGATCTGTGCTGGATCACTGTGCGATGTGACCATCCGGCTCAGCAGGACCGGTTCATAGCAGCTATGGCCCTGGGGATGAAGCTGTTCCTGAGTCTGGAGGTGTGGGTGTACCATTCCATACAAGCTGTAACCATCCCTTCATTACCAATAACTACTCCCTTATGGCAGTAACCATCCCCCCACAACCTGTATCATCCTTCACAACTAGGGACTCACATCCCAACATCCAACCTCATTGCCAGCCATTCAGCTTGATCTACTTACGACCTTAATTTCAGACTCTCTACTTTTCAATCATTCCTGGGCCCTCTTCTAATCCCCACTGCTACCTCCTACAACTGGACCTTTCTGTGCATCAAACCCCTCAATGGCCTACCTGATCTCCTGGTTGCCAAACACTTTATCTCTACTTCCCATTCCCATACTGACCTTTCTGTCCTGGGCCTCCGCCATTGTCAGAGTGAGGCCAAACGCAAATTGGTGGAACAGCACCTCATATTTTGTTTGGGCAAAATACAGCCCAGCGGTATGAATGTTGATTTTTCTAACATCAAGTATCCTTTGCATCCCCTCTCTCTCCGTCTCTCCCCCAAGTCATTGTATTAGCTTCAAAGTCATCTTGTTGAGTCTCATGGGTAGACACAAAATGCTGGAGTAACTCAGCAGGTCAGGCAGCAGCTCAGGAGAGAAGGAATGGGTGACGTTTTGGGTCAAGACTCTTCTTCAGACTGATATCAGGGGAGGGGGCGGGACAAAGATAGGATGTAGCAGGAGATAAGAAGACTAGTGGGAGAACTGGGAAGGGGAGGGGAAAGAGAGTGGCAGAGGAGCTATCTGAAGTTGGAGAAGTTAAGTCACATTATCTGCAACTCATTATCACTTGGGCCACAGCAAACAATGGCCTGTTTCCTTTTTTGCATGTCCTTCATTCATTCATTCTATATCTAATATATCACAGTCTCTACCTCTCGTTTCTTTTTCCCTTGGCTCTCAATTTGAAGACAGATCTCGACCCTAAACATCACCTATTCCTTTTCCCCAGAGATGCTGTCTGACCCGCTGAGTTACTCCAGCTTTTTGTGTCTAACTTCAGTTTAAACCTGCATCTGTGGTTCCTCCCTACACCCCTCAATCAATCGTTTGTTGACCCAATGCAATTCTCCTCTTGAGCAGATATCGTTCAACTTCTGGTCAAAGTACATGCACCACAGGGCTCACAGGTCTTGTTTGCTTTTTCTGTGGAAGAAATTAAGGTATAATATATCTTTAACTTAACTCCCACCAGCTGCACTCTTGTCTACTTCAGCTACAGAAAGAATGTCCAAAATATTTTGCCAGTTGAACTCTTTTATTAGTTTGATTAACCCACTGGGAGTAGACTTTATGTTTATTTGTCCAATTGAAATCAACTGATTGAACGTGGTGCTTACCTTACACATGTGTTCCTTATGCTCTTACAGCAGCATCATTCCAGACAGCCCGAGAACAAAGACACCAATCCTGAAGGTGGAAGAGAAGGCACCTGAAAGGCCAGTCAAGGAGGAAGGGGAGATCAAGTTAAGGAAGGAGAGAAAGCGGCAGAAGAGGAGCAGTGTGGTGTTTGCAGATATGAGGACAGAGCCGACAGAGTCCAAAAGGGTAAGCCGTGCAGGCAGCGTACACTGCAGGAGGAAGAAACTAGCTTCACATAGTCCTGAGCACAAAAATAAAAATGCTGGAGTAACTCAAAGCGGCAGAGGACATCTCTGGAGGGAATCCACAGATGGCCTTTAGGGTCGGGATCCTTCCTCAGATCAATGGGGTAGAGGGGAGAGAGCTGGAAAAGAGAGGTGGACACCATCCTGTTCATCTGCCAGGTGCCATGCTGAACAGTGTCAGCACAGAACGTAGACACAAAACCTGGAGTAACTCAGCGGGACAGGCAGCATCTCTGGAGAGAAGGAATGGGTCGAGACCCATTCGGGTCGAGACCCTTCTTCAGACTGAACAATTGGAGTCTACACCACAGGAAGCAGGCGTGACATGTAGACAAAGATTTTTTTTTGATCGGAGGCATCATGTTCATATCCTTAACTGTTGCACACAGTCCAAACTCCAGCCAAAAGCATCTCAAGATGCCAGTGAACCAATTCACCTGGTCTCTCCATAATCTGATAATCTTGTAGTGTCCTTTGAATTAGCATCAGTGAAACTTTGCTCTGTTCTGGGCACCTGTCAGTCATGCATATCTGCAGGTTAAAACCTCATGCAATAACTCTGTGACCAAGTACCTTGAATCAGGTCCAGGGTGGCAAGTTCGTTAACCTTCACCAAGTCACCTTTTGCACACTGGTGTGGGAATGGCATATGCAGTGCATGCAACTCTCAAGTAACTGATGAGTTAAAGTTGTAATGATGGTACAGGCAAAGATGAGTTGATGTCCTTGGATAAGACATAAAGAAGAGACCTGTGATGTTTGGTGGACCGTGTGGGGTGGGAGGACCCGTTGCTCCTCCCGTGCAGCAGGTGGCGCTGCACAGGACAAAGGGAGATAGAAACATAGAAACATAGAAAATAGGTGCAGGAGTAGGCCATTCGGCCCTTCGAGCCTGCACCACCATTCAATATGATCATGGCTGATCATCCAACTCAGTATCCCGTACCTGCCTTCTCTCCATACCCCCTGATCCCTTTAGCCACAAGGGCCACATCTAACTCCCTCGTAAATATAGCCAATGAACTGGCCTCAACTACCTTCTGTGGCAGAGAATTCCACAGATTCACCACTCTCTGTGTGAAAAAAAACTTTCTCATCTCAGTCCTAAAAGACTTCCCCCTTATCCTTAAACTATGACCCCTTGTTCTGGACTTCCCCAACATCGGGAACAATCTTCCTGCATCTAGCCTGTCCAACCCCTTAAGAATTTTGTAAGTTTCTATAAGATCCCCCCTCAATCTTCTAAATTCCAGCGAGTACAAGCCGAGTCTATCCAGTCTTTCTTCATATGAAAGTCCTGCCATCCCAGGAATCAATCTGTTGAACATTCTCTGTACTCCCTCTATGGCAAGAAAGTCTTTCCTCAGATTAGGAGACCAAAACTGTACGCAATACTCCAGGTGTGGTCTCACCAATGCCCTGTACAACTGCAGCAGAACCTCCCTGCTCCTATACTCAAATCCCCTCGCTATGAATGCCAACATACCATTCGCTTTCTTCACTGCCTGCTGCACCTGCATGCCTACTTTCAATGATTGGTGTACCACGACACCCAGGTCTCGTTGCATCTCCCCTTTTCCGAATCGGCCACCATTCAGATAATAGTCTGCTTTCCTGTTCTTGCCACCAAAGTGGATTTATCCACATTATACTGCATCTGCCATGCACATAGTTGTACATAGTTATCTCTGTCTGTACATAGTGTGTGAGTGTACAGTCAGATTGTGTGGTTGCAGCCATTTTTAGTTGTCTTGCTGCCAGCATTGAGTTAATGTATTAAAGACTTCTGTTGTACCCTGAAGACTTGTAAGTTTTATACAGACATAGACTAAGAACGCAAATAGACCGTGTGGTAGAGGTGTTTAAATTCAGGCACCCAACAGAGTACGTGAAGAGAAAGTTTCCAATGGTTTTAGGATTAATAATCAGCAGGCACATCTTTAGTTGATAAGTAGAAAAATCAGAGATGAATTGAAAACCTACCCAAAGTGCGAACATTGTGATGCAGCTGTACATGTGGTTGGTGGGACCACACTTGTAATATTGTGTGCAGTTCTGCTTGGCCAGATATAAGAGGAAGGATGTAATTAAGTTGGAAAGGGTACAGTAGTGATTCACCAGGCTGTTACCTGAACTTGTGTTTTTTTATTGTAAGGAGAGACTTTGTAGGCTGAGACTTTTTTTCTTTGGAGCGTAGGAGGATAAATGATGAGCTTAATGAAACAAACAAAATCATTCGGGGCATCATTAAAGTGAATGCTCACAATCTTTTTCCCAGATTAATGGATTCTAAAACTGGGGTTACATAGGGTTAAGATGAGTAGGCAGATATTTAAGAGGGGGCAGCTTTTTCGCTCAGAGTATGGACCCTATCTGAAAAAAAGCTGCTAGAAAATGCTAGAGCAACGAATATATTTATGTTTTCCAAGGAGATTTGTGCAGATATATGGATAGGAAGGGTTGAGAAAGATATGGGCCAAATGCAGGCAAATAGGGCTCACCTAGAATGCTAACCTGGTCGCCATGGATACGTTTGACGAAAGGACTGGTTTCCATGCTGTATGACTTCATGATCTTCAGCAGTTTAGTTTAGTTTAGTTTAGGGATACAGCACGGAAAAAGGCCCTTCGGCCCACCGCGTCCGCTCTGACCAGCGGTCCCCGCGCATTAACACCATCCTACACACACTGGGGACAATTCACAGTTATACCAAGCCAATTAACCTACAAACCTGTACATCTTTGGAGTGTGGGAGGGAAACCAAGATCTCGGAGAAAACCCACCGGTCACAGGGAGAACGTACAAACTCCGTACAGACGGCGCCCGTAGTCGGCATCGAACCCGGGCATCTGGCACTGGAAGCGCTGAAAGGAAGCAACCATGCCACCCTGTACATATTCAATGGGCTAAATTTCATCCATACAATCTGTTCCTTTACTTCAAGGGTTCCCAACCTGGGGTAAATTTCCCCTACCCAGGGGATAAATTTGTTGATTCTGGATTTGTACATATTGACTGACTGTGTTTGGTTCTGGTATCTGTTCATCATTAGTTGTTCATAAATAAGTGAAATAACATTGTTATCTGCTATTATTATTGTTATTAGAACTTAAAATAATAATATTAAAAACAGTATTTTTAAATTTCCCCTTTGTCGGTTGCTTTATTATGGTAGAAGTGTAAACTCAAATTACTGAACAAAACCGGCTGGGGGTAAATTTACTTTCGAAAAGTTGCAAAGGGATAAACGGGACAAAAAAGTTTTGATACCCCTGCGGCACGGTAGCGCAGCGGTAGAGTTGCTGCTTTACAGCGAATGCAGCGCCGGAGACTCAGGTTCGATCCTGACTACGGGTGCTGCACTGTAAGGAGTTTGTACGTTCTCCCCGTGACCTGCGTGGGTTTTCTCCGAGATCTTCGGTTTCCTCCCACACTCCAAAGACGTACAGGTATGTAGGTTAATTGGCTGGGTAAATGTAAAAAAAAAAAATTGTCCCTAGTGGGTGTAGGATAGTGTTAATGTACGGGGATCACTGGGCGGCACTGACTTGGTGGGCCGAAAAAGGCCTGTTTCCGGCTGTATATATATGATATGATATGATTACTGACTTCTCTCTCGCCATATGGGTCTACATTGCCGAGAAGAAATATACTCAGTTGCTTATCAACAATGGAATTAAAGAGTGGAAATACAATTCATAGATCACCGATGATGAGACCAAAGCAACTGTAAGCTGTATTCTGCAGTCCCGCGGACTCTTCCATGTCTTCAGTTTTTTCCATTGAGAATGTATTTCCCCGGCTTTCCCCTCTCAGACCCAGCCCATCCCAATGTGCCATTTGTGTGCACAGTGTTATATAGCAGGGGAAATGCCAGCAACTACAAAAAGCAAAAAATGAGTTTGCAATGGTCTCAACTAGTTCCTACTGGATTCGTTGGACTACAGTTCAAAAAACTGGTTTAAGGTTCAACACCCCTTGACAATCTGATGATATGATTAGTGTTTGAAGGCACTGGGCCTGCAGTCGCTGGAGTTTAGAAGGATGAGGGGGGGGGATCTCATTGAAACTTTCCGAACAGTGAAAGGCTTGGATAGAGTGGATGTGGAGAGGATGTTTCCACTAGTGGGAGAATCTAGGACTAGAAGTCGTGGCCTCAGAATTAAAGGATGTTCCTTTAGGAAGGAGATGAGAAGGAATTTCTTTAGTCAGAGGGTGGAAATCTGTGGAATTCTTTGCCACAGAAGGCTGTGAAGGCCAAGTCATTGGATATTTTAAACACAGAGATAGATAGATAGATTCTTGATTAGTACAGGTGTCAGGGGTAATGGGGAGAAGGCAGGAGAATGGGGTTAGGAGGGAGAGATAGATCAGCCATGATTGAATGGCGGAGTAGACCTGATGGGCCGAATGGCCTAATTCTGCTAATTACTTATGACCTTATGACCTACCAGCTATCTACAGATATAAAGTCTTCTGCAATTTGAAATAATTTATTTCACAATTGTTTTAATGGGAGGGGTTGGCTGCAGGCTGGAGCAGCGTGATAGACTTTAACGTGTGTGCATTACCGCAGTGCCCAGGGAAGGTACTGTTGGTAAAATACGCAATGTGGGCAGAGCCTCAACAACTTTCCCTCAGGAGGCAACTTCAAATAAAACTAACTATTGGGGCAAAAAAGCTTGCAGAATGAACCTTATCACCCAAGTATGGGATCACACAGTCCCTTAACACAGGGAGAGGGGATACGTAAGGGCTTTATATACTGACAGGCTTAACAGGGCCTGAAGAAGGGTCTCAATGCAAAACATCATCTATTCCTTTTCTCCAGAGTTGCTGTCTGACCTGCTGAGTAACTCCAGGTTTATTGTGTCTGTCTTAGGCATAACATATTCCTTTTACACGGAGTCAACAACACTACCGGAATGTTTCTCAGTAGTTTGTAAAAGAGCCTAGAATCCCCAAGAGTGTTTGCTAAAACCTATATGGATTCGAACAGAGACCTGGCTGAACCCTGTGTAGCATGGAAGACATGACTTCTAACGTCAAGCTAATTTCTTTCTGGCAGGCCTCATTAACAAGAAGGCTGTGGAGGTCGTTAATAGATATTTTTAAGGCTGAGATAGATAGATTCTTGATCAGTACGGGTGTCAGGGGTTATGGGGCAAAGGCAGGAGAATGGGGTTAGGAGGGAGAGATCGATCAGCCATGATAGAATGGTGGAATAGACTTGATGGGCCGAATGGCCTAAATCTGCTCCTATCACTTATGACCTTATGACAATCCCATTAAAAGACCATGGCTTGGTTGGTTTGGGAAGCAACTGCGACATAGATGGAGTTTTCTTCTCTGTGTTGCCTGCCCTTGGAGTGTTTGCTGGGATAGTGGAGAGGGAGCTTCACTTTTTAATGAACCCCTGTGTCGTGAAGAAGCTTTACTCTACAATCTGTCATAAGATCACGGATCAATAATATTGTCAGCTATACTGACAATAATCCTGACCTGTTGAATCTTCCCAGCATTTTCCGTTTTTATTTCAGTTTTCTGTTACGTGCAGTTATTTTCTTTTGCTTAGTCATGTATTCTGACACATTTGATCAAGTCAAGTCAAGTCAATTTTATTTGTGTAGCACATTTAAAAACAACCCACGTTGACCAAAGTGTGATGGCACATTGCACAAGATGCTTGTTCGTATTTAAATGCAAAGTTCCTGATCTGGACTGAGAAGAGTTCCCTCAACATGTACCCATTTTCTGAGATGAACACTGTCTTCTTAACAACTCCCACCCTACGTACCGCAGCCCTCTAACCCTTTGACATGAGTGTTTATTTTGCCTTTTTTAGCTGTCAAGGAAGCAGGAGTTTATGAGTGACACAAACCTGTCGGACTCTGTCGAGAAGCGCCCATCTTCAATGCTCAAACAGATGAGTTTTGCAAGCAGATCCATGCCAACAATCCCAGGTACAGTACAGAGAGATCAAGGTACTACTAACACAGTGCTATTTTATATAAAAAGAGCCCACTCTATCTTCGTAAAGCGTCTTGGAATTGGTAGATTAAAAATCCCCAAGATCCATCAAATTTGCCTTCTCTCGTCTCAATGGTCCATGCAATACAATAACAGTCGAGTTGCCAACTGATCAGAGCACACCATCTCCATTTATTTCACAAAATGCAGGAGTAACTCAGCAGGTCAGGCAGCATCTCCTGAGATGCTGCCTGACCTGCTGAGTTACTCCAGCATTTTGTGAAATAAATACCTTCGCTTTGTACCAGCATCTGCAGTTATTTTCTTACACTATCTCCATTGATTCATCTGCAAGAGATGTAGATATAAAGCTGGAAAAGGCCATGTGAAGGCAAGCATTGTGAATTACACAGACAGACACAAAATGCTGGAGTGCCTCAGTGGGTCAGGCACAGTGGGTCAGACTGAAGGAGGGTCTCGACCCAAAAAGTCACCTATTCCTTTTTGGCACATTCTGTTACTCCAGCATTTTGTGTCTATTTTTGGTGTAAACCAGCATCTGCAGTTCCTTCCTGCACATTGTATTACATTGTAGGTCCAAAGTCACCAGACCTTTTCAGGCATGCAGTTCATGCCTCAAAATACTCACAAATAACAATACGGTTAATTCACAAGCTCCTCCAAGACCAATTACACTTCAAATGACAACATTTGCCACATATCTGTGCAGTTTGAACTGACAAATTCTGATTCCAACAATCCTGACAGAGTCAGAGTTGACAAGACAAGTAGCAATTAAACGCAGGGGATATGTGCAGGAAGGAACTGCAGATGCTGGTTTAAATCGAAGATAGACACAAAATTCTGGAGTAACTCAGTGGGTCAGGCAGCATCTCTGGAGAGAAGGAGTGGGCGACGCTTCGGGTCGAGACCCTTCTTCAGACTGAAAGTCACGGGAAAGGGAAACGAGAGATATAGATGCTGATGTCTAAAGAGAAAAGAACAAATGAATTAAAGATACACAAAAAGGAGGAGCAGCGAGAGAGGGTGTCGCAGAACTGTTGGTGTTGGGCAACAGAGGTGTTGGGCGGCACGGTGGCGCAGCGGTAGAGTTGCTGCCTTACAGTGAATGCAGCGCCGGAGACTCAGGTTCGATCCTGACTACGGGCGCCGTCTGTACGGAGTTCGTACGTTCTCCCCGTGACCTGCGTGGGTTTTCTCCGAGATCTTCGGTTTCCTCCTACACTCCAAAGACGTACAGGTATGTAGGTTAATTGACTGGGTAACATGTAAAAATTGTCCCTAGTGTTAGTGCAGGATAGTGTTAATGTGCGGGGATCGCTGGGCGGCGCGGACCCGGTGGGCCGAAGGGCCTGTTTCTGCGCTGTATCTCTAAATCTAAAAAATCTAACTCTCTCTCGAGAGAGAACCTTCAAAACCTTGAGAAGATATTGCAGTGGAGCAGATGAAATGTGTAGGAAGGAGCTGCAGATGCCGGTTGGAGATAGATAGAGTGGCAAAGTATGTTTGGATTCATTAATTGAGGCATTGAGTATAAGAGCCAGGAAGTCACATTGCAGCTTTATAAAACTTTGGTTAGGCCACATTTGGAGTGTTGTGTGCAATTGGAAATAGTGCCAAAGCATAGCAGTGCCTGCATGTATATTATATGCAAACAGAATAGACAATAGACAATAGGTGCAGGAGGAGGCCATTCGGCCCTTCGAGCCAGCACCGCCATTCAATGTGATAATGGCTGATCATTCACAATCAGTACCCCGTTCCTGCCTTCTCCCCATACCCCCCTGACTCCGCTATCTTTAAGAGCTCTATCTAGCTCTCTCTTGAAAGCATCCACAGAATTGGCCTCCACTGCCTTCTGAGGCAGAGAATTCCACAGATTTACAACTCTGACTGAAAAAGTTTTTCCTCATCTCCGTTCTAAATGGCCTACCCCTTATTCTTAAACTGTGGCCCCTGGTTCTGGACTCGCCCAACATTGGGAACATGTTTCCTGTGTCCAATCCCTTAATAATCTTATATGTTTCAATAAGGTCCCCTCTCATCCTAAATTCCAGCGTATACAAGCCTACCTAAATTCCAGTGTATATAAGCCTATAAGAATGTTACTGTACAGTTGCCCATGTGTCAAATAAAGCACCATTGTACCATTGCATTCTGGTCAAATATTACAGGAACGATATGGAGGCTTTAAGGGGGGATCTTATAGAAACTTACAAAATTCTTAAGGGGTTGGACAGGCTAGATGCAGGAAGATTGTTCCCGATGTTGGGGAAGTCCAGAACAAGGGGTCACAGTTTAAGGATAAGGGGGAAGTCTTTTAGGACCGAGATGAGAAAGTTTTTTTTCACACAGAGAGTGGTGAATCTGTGGAATTCTCTGCCACAGAAGGTAGTTGAGGCCAGTTCATTAGCTATATTTAAGAGGGAATTAGATGTGGCCCTTGTGGAGAGAAGGCAGGTACGGGATACTGAGTTGGGTGATCAGCCATGATCATATTGAATGGCGGTGCAGGCTCGAAGGGCCGAATGGCCTACTCCTGCACCTATTTTCTATGTTTCTATGCTTTGGAGAGGATGCAGAGAGGCTCACTGGGATGGTGCCTGCTTTAGAGGGCATTAGCTGTAAGGAGAGCTTGGACAAGCAGGGATTGTTTTCTTTGGCATTGGAGACTGAGATGCCACCTGATCGAGGTTTATGAAATGATGAGAGACATCAGTAGGGTAGACAGTCAGAACCTTTTCTCCAGGGTGGAATTGCCAAATATTAGAGAGCGTAAGGTCAGCGGGAGAAAGTTTAAAGGAGATACGTCAAGCAATTTTTTTTAACATACACTGTGGCATTGGCCTGAAACACAATGCAGGGATGTCAGTGGATCAGATATAAAAGACATTTAAGAGGCTTTTAGATAGACACATGAACACACAGTGAATTGAGGTTTTTGAGGATTTATTTAAGTGGGCTTCATGTTCAGTATGGACGTTCTGGGCTGAAGGGCCTGTTCTGCTGTTCTTGTATTCCATGTTCAATGCTATTGTCTATTGTTAACACTAATCCAGACTCTAGATTGTTACCCTGGCCTATGAGATGTCAGTTTATCGACCACTTTGGCTGTTGGCTACTGACTTAGGACTGAAGGCTCTTCATCGATTACAGTACTTGCCCTTTCACAGAGATTACCTATCCTTTGCAGCTCTAATTTTTGCTGTGGCAAATGGAGGCGAAGAACAGACCTTTGAGCAGAATGCAATGAAGAGGATGAGTCAACCGATGTTTGTGCTGCCCCCAGAGGAGAATGATGGAGACAAGAAGGGCACTCTCAGAGGCAAAAAAGCTTCATTTTTTAAGAACCGGGTGAGTTTTTGTTACCTCAGATTGAATTCACGGGATTCTCATTCCTGGACTAGTAATGTGTTTAGTTGGTGTTTAGTTTAGTTTAGTTTCGAGATGCAGCACAGAAACAGGCCCTTCGGCCCACCAAATCCGTGCAGACCAGCGACCCCTTCACACTAACATTATCCTACACACACTCGGGACAATTTTCATTTATACCAAGCCGATTAATCCACATACCTGTACGTCTTTGGAGTGTGGGAGGAAACTGAAGATCTGGGAGGAAACCCACGCAGGTCACGGTGAGAACATACAAACACCGTACAGACAGCGCCCGTAGTCGGCAATGAACCCAGGTCTCTGGTGCTGTAAGGCAGTAGCTCTACCGCCGCGCCACCGTGCTGCCCACTTATTGAAGAATCTGGCTGTCACAATCAACTTCCATTACACCCAACATGAACGTCATCATGAGCTATGCACGTTCTATCCACATTAATCTGGCGGGAGCGATTTCTCCAACTCTTAAACTCTATGTGCTTTGGTAGCAAGTCTTAACTGAGAAATTGTCCAGTTAGACAGGAATAGGAGAAACCTGTTCAGCCATTTATTCAGCTCATGGCTTCTCTGTGTCTCAATTCCTGGTATCCATTTCTTGCTAAATATCCCGGACTTTCATTCCTGCCTATTCCCACATCTCTTAATACCGGGAAATACATTTATCTCCGTTCTCAATTGACTCAGTGAAAAAATCTCCACAGCCTTCCAGAATTGAGTATTTCTGTGAGATTTACCTCTAAGAAACCATTGACCTTAGTGTCTTGAGAGCGTGTGCCAAGATAATGTGAAGAAAAGATTCCTAATTATACTCGAAGCTGTGAGATATCTGTGACTGGGCCACAAGATCCAGGTGCCTCACTCCCAATCTACTCCAACACCCTGCACCACCAACATAATTCATTATCAGGGTGCTTTGCTGCTTAGAAGGGAGCCTGCAATATGTATCTGCTACCCTTGTGTTCCTTGGTGGTAGAGGCCACAGGTTTGAGAGCTGCAAATGGAGATCCTAACCAAAGTGGTCCATTTGATCGGTATCCCATCCCACCTCCCTGTCCGTCGTCATGGGCATTCTGCAGTTGTAGTGTGTTGTATTTACAAAGGGCACTGCACCAACCCTCCAGCCCAGTTTTGGCAACTCCACCCAAATCAGGATTCCCACCATCTAGAAGGACAAGGGCAAAAAGGCATCTGGTGAAAGCACCTTCACGATGCACGCAACTGGTACATGGGAGCTTGTCAACCTACAGGCTCCCTTCCAAGTCACTTTCTCCATTTGGAACTGCGTCACCACCGTCTTGAGTCCAGGGCCTGAAACTGCCTCCCGAACATCATCGCGAAGGTGCTTTCACCAGAGCCCATGAAGGTGGCTCATCTTTACCTTCCCCGGGGCTGGCAAAGGGGGTGCCCATAAATTACCACTCTCACCAGAGAAGCTAATGTGTGAGGAAGCGAAATAAAATAATGTAGGAATCTGCACCATGCCTTCCACCTTCGTTTTAATTTCAGAAATGTGATTCATTTATGTCTTCTTTTTTTCAGCTGAGCTCAAAAAGCTCAGAAGACAAGTAGTCCAGCGATAAACATCCTTCACAGGTCGGTGAAGTGGACGTGTTGGTGTGGTCTGCCTGACTGAGGAGATGCAGCTCCTGTGCCTCTGTCTTCTCAACACAAACACCAATATATATTTCTAAACATTGTCGGTGTACCATTTATGCAGCAAATGTAAAATTTATTTTTGTTTTACAAGCTCGTGTTCAGTAACATTAACCCCATTCTGCTGGGATACTCAGAAATAAATCATGTTGAACCGTTGTGGTTTGGTTTGGTCTCTCCTCCAGTCTCCGTTTTCCAGAGGCAGTGGAGGTTGCTATGGCAATACAGAATCAGGAATGAATCAGTGGGCCGTTTCGACAAAATTAATTCCTAAAGGTTTGGGAATATGAAGCACGAAACACACACGAGAGTCCGTCTTGTTTCGTGACTAAAGAGGAAGCCAAAGGTTAGACACAAAATGCTGGAGTAACTCAGCGGGTCAGGCAGCATCTCTGGAGAGAAGGAATGGGTGACGTTTCGGGTCGAGACCCTTCTGAAAGTCATGGGAAAGGGAAACGAGAGATATAGACGATGATGTAAAGAGATGTATAGAACAAATGAATGAAAGATATGCCAAAAAGTAATCACAGAGGGTAGCAGTGTGAGAGGGTGTTGCGAATCTCCTCCTGAGAGAGGAGGAGAACGTCTCGGACGAAACATCACCGATTGTTTGTCTCCAGAGATGCGTCTTGACCCGCTGAGTTACTCCAGCATTTTATGTCTTATCTTCGGTGTAAACCAGCATCTGCAGTTCCTTCCTTCACATGAGGCCAAAGGTTGTTGATTTGATGTTCTTTATCTGCACTGATTAAGCCGTACTGTCTGATTAGGATGTCTCTGCTTCGGATGTGTTGTCAAAAGGACAGGACATTCCTGACACAGTGATTGATACTGCATCCAATTAGCAGGAGGCAATTTCGATGGCCTAAATGGGCAGGCAACAGGTCACCCAAGACCATGGGACATGGGAAATTTGGCCGCTTGGAAAGTGGACAAATGGGAACTGATGGGGGCCATTCAGCCCTTCAGCCAATCCTCCATTCCTTTAGACCAGATCCTCTGTGCAGCTCAATCTCATTTTCCTGACTTTGCTTCATCTATAAACTGAAATTCTAATTTGTTTGTTTGTTTGTTTGTTTGTTCCTGAACTACAGCCAAAATGGTACATGATAGCGCAACAATTTTAGGCCCACCTTACTCACCATCGTCCCTTTGGTGCTAATGGAAGAAGGAGGGAGGGGGGAGGGGATGGGGAGGGGAGGGGGAGGGGAGGAGGGAAAGGGGAATGGGGGGAGGGAGGGGGAGAGGGGGGAGGAGGGAGGGAGGGGGGAGGGGATGGGGAGGGGAGGGGGAGGGGAGGAGGGAAAGGGGAATGGGGGGAGAGAGGGGGAGAGGGGGGAGGAGGGAGGGAGGGGGAGAGGGGAGAGGGGGGAGAGGGGGGAGGAGGGAGGGAGGGGGAGGGGGGAGGGGGGAGGAGAGGCTGCTGAACCAATGCAGGAAAGGTTTGGGCCCAACAGGTCCACTTGGTCTAGTATCCTTTGAAACCAACCTACAAAATATATCTCATTATCAACAGCTAAGACCGATTGCTGACCCTTCAAGGGTCGAATTTCCACCATTCCTCCTGCAAAATATTCCCTGATTTACATCCAGAATGTGCTGACCCTGAATATCATCTTTGTCTTGAATCTCCCCACAGGCAAATGGATTTCATTATCTTCTCCAACAAATCTGTTCAACATACATTGTTTTGATCATTCGTCGTACATTAGAAAATGTACAAACGTTATTGAAATAGAGCGCGGAAATAGGCCCTTCGGCCCACTGAGTCCGTGCCAACCAGCGATCACCCCCCCCCCCCCAACACTATCCTACACACTAGGGACAATTTACAATTTCGCCTAAGTCAATTAACCTACAAACCTGCATGCCTTTGGAGTGTGGGAGGAAACCCACACAGTCACAGGGAGGACATACAATCTGTACACAGACAGCACCCGTGATCAGGATCAAGCCAAGTCTCGCACTGTCAGGCAGTAGCTCTACCGCTGCATCACCACGCCTCCCTTGAGACAAGTTGTAGAGGACAATCCATCGTTATGCAACTCATGCTCAGAATTTAAACTCTTTAAACAAGAATATTACTCAACGGACAATGCTATAAAATTGATAAATTCTATAATCATACACAAACAAGTTTTGGTGTGTTGGATCCACTGTTAGCTTTTGGTAGGCTACAATTGTTTACACAGGGAACAACTGCAGTCTGAAGAAGGGTCTCGACCCGAAACGTCACCCATTCCTTCTCTCCACAGATGCTGCCTGTCCTGCTGAGTTACTCCAGTTTTTTTGTGTCTAACTGCAGCCAAGGCAAGGAAACATAGAAACATAGAAAATAGGTGCCAGGAGCAGGCCATTCGGCCCTTTGAGCCAGTACCGCCATTCAATATGATCACGGCTGATCAGACCCGAGTAGAACTAAGCTGGTGCACAGAAGCAGCTCAAGGCAGTGAAGGTCCATGCACCACGTGCATGTCCACTGGAAACACTCGGGGTTCAAATTTGAACGAGGTGAAGAAATAGTTGGATTTTTATCAAATTTCTAAAAACACTCCACACCTGCTGCAGTTACAGTTGTAAAGTAATCACAAGAAAACACATCCAGTTTCCTTGAAACTCATCAAATGGTGCCACGATTCTGTTTTTTACATACGGACCGCTTCCCACTTTAGCAAATCGTCCGAAAGGCAGCACCTCCAATAGTGCAGCAGTCCCATGGTATTAAAATTGTGTGTTAGCCTGAACTGTGAGCTCTGAAAGGGCACTTGAATCATCAGAGCTTTGGGATATAATGGAGTTATCTGAAGGTTTATCTTCGATGTACCTGGTAATTCACCTCAAACGATGAAATACTTCTCTTCATACAACTCCTCAAACATCGATCCCTTATTCCCTTTGCATTTAACTTTCTTACCTTTCCGCAAAATAGCTTCTATCTGATTGGGACACTGGCAAATCGCATCCCCCCTGTAACCACGGCAACCAGCGTACGGACACATGTTGAACTCGGCCATGGCTGGCCTTTGAAGTGGGAATCTGCTCTGCCGAATCAAACTTTACTGGAAGAATGATTCACACAAGAACAGCTCAGCCACCAAACTCAGCAATCACAAGGTTGAAGAACTGCCAGGGGATGAAGGGAGGGGGAGGAGAGCAGAAATTAAACAACATCCAGCAAGAGAACGAAGAGTAATTCACTAAAGGATACAATATAGAAACAATCCCCTTGGTCAACCGAGTCCACACTGATCATTGATCACACATTCACACCACATCTATGTTATCCCACTTCTGCATCCACTCCCTACACTCCAGGGACAATTTGCAGAAGCCATTTAATCTGCGAACCCACATATCCTTGGGATGTGGCAGGAAACTGAAGCACCTGAGAAAACCCATGCACCCCAGGCCAGGCTCAAACCCGGGTCTCTGGCGCTGTGAAGATTCAGCTTTACCATTGTTCCCTATTCACTCAAAGATTACCTTCCAAATTTTGGGACATAGAAATGAGGAGCAGGAGTTTCCATCTTGTGGTTCTCCATCTTTTAATATGATCACAGCCGGATATCAACTTTCATACCATGCCTCCACATTCTCCCCATCTCCATTGATATTATTTGCAGTGAGAAATATACCTATTGCCTTCTTGGATAGAGTCATACAGTATGGAATCAGGACCTTTGACCCAACATATCCCTGCCATCCAAGATGTCCATCTAAGCGAATCCCATTTGCTTGCCTTTGACCAAGATTCCTCTAAATCTTTATGATTTATTCACCGGTGAAAATATATATATATGTTCCATACATGTACCACCTTCTATGTGAGAAAGTTGCCCCTCAGGTTCCTATTAAATCTTAAATTTATTAAAAGCTTAAATCTTAAATCTATTAAACTGTTTTCACGTGAATATGTGAATATCTATGTGAATATTGAGTGAAGTGAAATCCCTACCACCATAAACATCTTTCTCTTTTTTTTGCTACCTTTCCTTGAAGAATCATCTGGAGTAATCTTCATCTTTACTACAGTAATGGAGTCCTAAATCATCAAAGCAATGCCACCTGCTCTTTAATAACTCCCTCCATCACGCCTGAGGATGCTACACTCTGGAGCGCTGAGACGTCAGTTCTGCCTTTCCTTCGATCATGTCTCAGTGATGGACTCGGTATCATAATCCCACGTGTTCACCGGCACTTTAAGTTCATCCACCTTTACAGCCAGACTCCTGGAAAGGCAGATGAAGTGACCTCTTGCATTATTGTAGATGTAATTGAGCTTCCCCATCCTGTTACTGATGGGTTCAAGTCTCAGTGGTCCAGTGGGCAGCAGCGATTCATGACCTCCTACATGTTAACTAACAGGCTTTCATAGAGCATCTTCACCCATCAGCATTCTGAGATTCTCCATTGACCAAAAGCTTAAGTGAACAGTCTATTTAATAATAGGGCTACAAAACGAGATCAGAGCTGGGTATATTTTTGATTAATTTAATTTAATTTAAAGATACAGCGCAGAAACAGGCCCTTCGACCCACTGAGTTCACACCGACCAGTGATCCCCGCACACTAACACAATACCACACACTTGGGACAATTTATTATTTTTACCTAAGCCAATTAACCTAAAAACCTGTACATGTTTGGAGCGTGGGAGGAAACCGGAGCACCCGGAGAAAACCCACGCAGGTCACGGGGAGAACGTGCAAACTCCACACAGACAGCACCCACGGTCAGGTACATACCCTGGTCTCTGCTCTGTGAGCCGCTGCGCCACCGTGCCGCCCTAGTACAGAGTGGCGTGACTTTCCTGGGCTCTAACCACCAGGCACAAGTCAGGAGTATGATCAAAGACTTGCCATTTGTCAGGATAAGCACAGCTCTAAAAACAAACAAAATTATTTGGCACACAATGTCTGCTTGGATATATTAGATGTTGCAGATGCTGAAACCTTGAGTACAAAATAAAATGCTGGAGAAGTCAGGTAGCATCGGTGGAGGGAAAAGGAATGATGATGTTTTGGGTCGGGAGCATTCTTTATAGCGATTAGGTCTGTTTGTGTGACATCCCATCCCATCCACCACCCTAAATGTCCACTGCTTCCACCATCAGTGCACCGTGAGTGACTGGAGACTAGACCTGGCTTGTGCTCAGGCAGTTACATCCACACACATGCAAAATATGGCAAAGCTTCTTGAACTACTTTCCAATCCTCACCACTGGCTGGGTTGAGGCAGGTGGGCAGATGGAACACCATAAGATCACAAGATCATAAGTGATTGGAGTAGAATTAGGCCATTTGGCCCAATAATTCTATTCCGCCATTCAATCATGGCTGATCTATCTCTCCCTCCTAACCCCATTCTCCTGCCTTCTCACCATAACCTCTGACACCTGTACTAATCAAGGTATTTATTCACAAAATGCTGGAGTAACTCAGCAGGTCAGGCAGTATCTCAGGAGAGAAGGAATGGGCGGCGTTTCGGATCGAGACCCTTCTTCAGACTGATCAACAATCTATCTCTGCCTTAAATATATCCACTGACTTTGCCTCCACAGCCTTCTGCGGCAAATAATAGACAATAGACAATAGGTGCAGGAGTAGGCCATTCGGCCCTTCAAGCCAGCACCACCATTCAATGTGATCATGGATGATCATTCTCAATCAGTACCCCGTTCCTGCCTTCTCCCCATACCCCCTGACTCCGCTATCCTTAAGAGCTCTATCTAGATCTCTCTTGAATGCATTCAGAGAATTGGCCTCCACTGCCTTCTGAGGCAGAGAGTTACACAGATTTACAACTCTCTGACTGAAAAGGTTTTTCCTCGTCTCCGTTCTAAATGGCCTACCCCTTATTCTTAAACTGTGTTCTGGACTCCCCCAACATTGGGAACATGTTTCCTGCCTCTAATGGGTCTAATCCCCTAATTATCTTATATGTTTCAATAAGATCCCCCCTCATCCTTCTAAATTCCAGTGTATACAAGCCTAATTGCTCCAGCCTTTCAACATACGACAGTCCCGCCATTCCGGAAATTAACCTAGTGAACCTACGCTGCACGCCCTCAATAGCAAGAATATCCTTCCTCAAATTTGGAGACCAAAACTGCACACAGTACTCCAGGTGCGGTCTCACCAGGGCCCTGTACAACTGCAGAAGGACCTCTTTGCTCCTATACTCAACTCCTCTTGTTACGAAGGCCAACATTCCATTGGCTTTCTTCACTGCCTGCTGTACCTGCATGCTTCCTTTCAGTGACTGATGCACTAGGACACCCAGATCTCGTTGAATATCCCCTCTTCCTAACTTGACACCATTCAGATAATAATCTGCCTTTCTATTCTTACTTCCAAACATGGACTTCACAGGCCGAGAAACTGAAGACTGTGAGGAGAGACTGTGAAGGGGGCAATGGCAGAGTTGCTGCCTTACAGATACAACGTCACCCCCCCCCCCCCCCCCCGTCCCCCGTCCCCCCCCCCCTCCAGCCTTGCGGCTCAAATGGATTAAAAAAAGATCAGAGTTGATCCTCTATTCTTCTTCATTTCCATCTGGTTCTCATTTTCTTTGATTCGTTTAGTATCAAAAATTCATTCATCTGAGCCTCGAAAACAATCAGACACCAAGGATCTCTCAGTTAGAGTTTTCCAAAGATTCACAATCCTCCAAACAGGGAACCTCCAACAGAACAATAAGCTACAGGAACAGTCCTTTCAGCCCATAATGTTTCTGCCAAATATAATGCCAAGTTATACTCTCCCCTGCCTGAATGTGATCCATATCCCTCCATACCCCTCCATTCCCTGCATATTAATATGCCTATCTAAAAGCCTGTTAAACACTATTCTCATATCTGCTTCTGCCACCACCTCTGGCAGCAGGCCCCAGGTATGTGCCACTCTCTGTGTAAAAATCTTTGCCCGCACATCTCATTTAAACTTTGCCCCTCTCGCCTTCTAGTTAAGCCCACCAGTGTTTCACATTTCCACGCTGGGTAACATCCCATCTATGCCCCCCATCATTTTACAGACCTCTATCAAGTCTCCAAACTCTAGAGAAAACATTCCAGGTTTGTCCGAATTAAAAGATTTCTCCTCACCCCATTCCTAAATGGGCAGTCCTTCGTACTGAGACTTCAACAGAAAAATCAACCTCTCAATATTTATACTGTAAAGCCTACCCCTGTGTGTTTAAAGGGGATTATATCTTGTTCTAAATTCTACCGAGTAAATGGTAATCTTTATTAATCTTCTTCTGAAGCCAAACTTCCTCATCTAGGAGGACATCCAGTGAACCAAGTGGGCTGCCTTTAACTAAGGAAGTTTCTCTGTCTTTTGGTATTAAGTGTGGACATTGCATGCAAAGTTGCTTATTTCTAACTGGTGAAGGTCAAGCATGTGAAACCCACCAATTTTCTCACACACAGCAGGATGATGCTCGTATCAGATGGGGATGACTGTAGAATGTCACTGGTCTCCAGCCGATGAGGTTTGCCAATGGCCTGAGAACAGACCAAGCAAACACCTTATCGCCAGGTACTGCATGCTGCACATCGCAGCAATGCATGGACTGCAGCCGTGCTGGGGGAGGAGCAGAGAGGACAGCAAGAGACAAAGGAACCCGACGTAGAGACTGGAGAGCAGATGGAGCAAGAGGAGTAGGAGGAAGAGCAAGGCTGCAGGGAGACATGTCTACTCAGCGCCCACATCCTCATCTCCCAGGTGCATGGGGAGGGAGGTGTTGTCGACACAGACCATAGGGCAACCTCTGATGCAAAGTTGGCGTGCAGGTACAGCAGGCAGTGAAGAAAGCTGGCCTTCATAACGAGAGGAGTTCAGTATAGGAGTATAGGAACTTTTTCACCCAGAGAGTTGTGAATTTGTGGAATTCTCTGCCACAAAGGGCAGTGGAGGCCAAATCACTGGATGGATTTAAGAGAGAGTTAGATAGAGCTTTAGGGGCTAGTGGAATCAATGGATATGGGGAGAAGGCAGGCACGGATTATTGATCGTGGATGATCAGCCACGATCACAATGAATGGCGGTGCTGGCTCGAAGGGCCTAATGGGCTCCTCCTGCACTAATTTTCTATGTTTCTAAAGGCACCCCCTGAGGAGCTTGCAAAGTCCCCAATGCAAGCTGAACGATGCTCTCCAAGATCTAATCATTACAACAAATTTAGAGCATTGCGTTCAGTTCTGGGCACCGTGTTATAGGAATGATGTTGTCAAGCTGGAAATGGCACAGAGAAGATTTATGAGAATATTGCCAGGACTAGAGGGTGTGAGCTAAAGGCAGAGGTTGAGTAGGCTGGGGCTCTATTCTTTGGAGCGCAGGAGAATGAGGGGTGATCTTATAGAGGTGTATAAAATCATGAGAGGACTAGATCAGGTAGATGCACAGAGTCTCTTGCCCAGAGTAGGGGAATCGAGGACCAGAGGGCATAGGTTTAAGGTGAAGGGGAAAAGACTAAATAGGAATCTGAGGGGTACATTTTTCACACAAGGGTGGTGGATGTATGGAACAAGCTGCCAGAGGAGGTAGTTGAAGCAGGGACTATCCCATCGTTTAAGAAGCAGTTTGACAGGTACATGGATAGGACAGGTTTGGAGGGATATGGGTCAAATGCATGCAGGTGGGACTAGTGTAGCTGGGACATGTTGGCCAGTGTGGGCAAGTTGGACCGAAGGGCTTGTTTCCACACTATATCACTCTATGACTCTATGACTCTATGCCAAATGGAATACACCAATAATTATATGGGGGATCTGAGATGCTGCTCATATATATCCCTTGCTTCCTGACCTACAGGTCCACATACATTGCATGCAACACATGATTGAATGTATCCTCTGCACCAATTATTTAAAAACCTAGCTGTTCCATCTCCACGTTTCCTGAAGAGTGGCGGATCCCCCTGTGCTGTTACAAAGAGCGGCGCACAGAGCACTTTGGCGTATCTGTGACAAAATGATATTTCTTTCTGCATTGCTCCATTGCAAGGAGATTCTGGAGGTGATAGTTGTAGCTAATTCTCACCATGATGGAAATCAGAGAAAAACTGCAGAAGCTGCAATTTAATATTTTAAAAAACTAATAATACTAGAAATACTCAGCAGGTCAGGCGTAACTGCAGATTTAATTTAATTTTCACTAACCCCATGAATGGGTGGCATGGTGGCACAGCGGTAGAGTTGCTGTCTTACAGCGCCAGAGGCCTGGGTTTGATCCTGGCTATGGATGCTGTCTGTACGGAGTTTGTACGTTCTCCGCGTGACCACGTGGGTTTTTCTCCGAGAACTTCGATTTCCTCCCACACTCCAAAAAAAGTAAAGGTTTGTAGGTTAATTGGCTTGGTATAAATGTTTTAAAAAATTGCCCCCAGCATGTGTAGGATAGTGTTAATGTGCAGGGATCGCTGGTCGGTGCGGACTCGGTGGGCCGAAGGGCCTGTTTCTGCGCTGTGTCTCTAAACAAGTTGCAGGACCGAATGCCAAAGGAGATCCTTCTTCCCTGTGGCTATCAAACTGTCCAACTCCTCACCCTTCTGTCATGGGGTAGACTGACTCCTCCCCCCCCCGACCCCCCCCCCCCCCCCCTATCTTTGCACATCCCCAATCTTCTCCACTCATTGCTTTAATTTCATGTTTCATGTATTTTGAGTTTTACGACTGTTGGCAGATCAAGGGATAAATAAAGTTCTATCGTATCGTATCCTAACTAACCTGGTTTAAATTACTTCCACTTGACTTCCAGGAATGCCTAACGTGAAGAAGCCCTCCTCTTGGATTAAAGGGTAACCGACTATTTGCATTGCTAATGATTCTCAGGGAAATTTCAGAAACAGCCAAGCAAGGATAACATACCAAGTCTGGAGACTGCACCACTATTGGTTGTATACAGGCCACTACTCAATTTTATGTTGGTGATCATTAGGCAAAGGTGAATTTGCTCTTTAAATTTAGGTCTTCAAAGAGAATAATGTTTTGCCTTTTTTTGGTTTGTGTCTCCGTGGCATATTAAGAGCCAGTGAATGAGGGATATGTTATTACTTCAAACATCAGGCAAGCAGCTACCGACACCAGCTGCAGGTGGATGTGCTTTTTTTTGCCAAACACAGCATATCCCAAAATATTTCAGTGTGCTTTGAAGGGCACAGAGGTCAGAAAATGCTTTGCAAATTCTTCACTGTCATTTTATATGTCCGGTGGCTTCAGGTACCCTCAAAGCAGGAAGAAGTAATCACAAATCAAGAGCTCGGGAAATGCAAATTCTCAAAAACATTTCCATTCAAAAGATACACACTGAGTGGCGCAGCGGTAGAGTTGCTGCCCTACAGCGCTTGCAGCGCCGGAGACCCGGGTTCCATCCCGGCTCAGGATGCTGTCTGTACGGAGTTTGCACGTTCTCCCTGTGAGTGCGTGGGTTTTCTCCGAGATCTTCGGTTTCCTCCAACACCAGAGACGTACAGGTTTGTAGGTTAATTGGCTTGGTGTAAATGTAAATTGTCCCTAGTGTGTGTAGGGTGGTGTTAGAGTGCAGGGATCACTGGTCTGTGTGGACTGGGTTGGCCGAAGGGCCTGGTTCTGCTCTGTATCTCTAAACTAAACCAAAGGCCAAAGGAGAACTTCTTCCAATGTTAACTCCTGGGTAGGGATTAATTGAGCTCAAAATTAGAATCTCTTAAATGCTGTTTTATTTTTTCCCTTCTGCATAATGTTATGGAGCAACAAGGAATTGAAACGTATCCTTGGTGATAGGTGATTATCACACAGTGTAGGAGAAATGTCCATGGAACCCAGCATCGAAACATTGGTTCCATTGAATTCAATGGATTTAAGAAATGGGTTAAGAACTGAATTTAAGCATGGGTGACCACAAAGAAACTGCTACTGCAGAACCTCTTCTCCAAAGAGTTTGCCACGACCACTATCATCACATATCTCCCTTCCCCAGCCACCAATGTCTCCCTCACCGCCCCATTCAAATACACACACACAGAACAGACCAATTACAAATCTGGGTAAATTTGACATGGCTGTTGGACGTCACAACGTGTTGATTCTTTACTTCCCCTGTAGTTCCTTCATGGATTTTCCAACAGGTGGCAGTGAGAATCCACCATAAGCTCAAACATTAAGCTAACAATATGGTCTGAGAAGGGTCCCGATCCAAAACGTCACTTCTCCATTCCCTCCACAGACCTGGTCGGACCTGCTGAGTTCCTCCAACACTTTGAGTTTAAGGGTGGCACGGTGGCGCAGCGGTAGAATTGCTGCCTTGGAACCCGGGTTCGATCCTGACAACGGGCCCTTGTCTGTACGGAGTTTGTATGTTCTCCCCGTGACCTGCGTGGGTTTTTTCTTTTGTTATTTCTTTTGTTTCCTCACACACTCCAAAGACGTACTGGTATGTAGGTAAATTGGCTTGGTAAATGTAAAAACTGTCCTTAGTGTGTGTAGGAGAGTGTCACTGTGCGGGAATCGCTGGTCGGCTTGGGTCTGGCCTGTTTCCGTGGTGTATCTTTAAAACCAAAACTAAAAACTAAAAGCTCTTGTCGCTCAACTGATAAATTGACCAAGAGCAAAGATTAAACCTGGGATCTTCTGGTTCCTGCACCCACAATCCGAAGCTCCTTCAATGATAAAGACCACAGCAAGCTCCTTCCCATACACTAGAAACACTGCTCATATCCTATTGTGCCATGGAGGCCAGGTTACGGCCAGAGCATTTCAAGGACTAGAGAATAATTAATTTACAAATAAAAACAGTCAAAATTAATTAAATGAGCTTCAAGAAAATTGTCTTTGCTTGATTCATACATACTCATTTGCATCTTACCAAGTGTAACTGCGAAATTAAATAATACTTTAGACTTTAGAGATACAGGGCAGAAATAGGCCCTTCGACCAGCGGTCAGTGGGGCCTGACCAGTGATCACCAGTATACTCACACTATCCTACACTCTAGGGATCATTTACAATTTTTACCGGAGCCAATTAACCTACAAACCCGTACGTCTTGGAATTTGTGGGAAGAAACCGGAGCACCCGGAGAAAACCCACATGGTCACAGGAGTGTGTGAGTGTGGGGACCCAACACAGACAGTGGAGCACATAGTCACCAGTTGCCCCAAATACCGCCCACCGAATGGTGAACGAGGTCTGATTGACCTGGACGATGACACGTTGGCCTGGCTCGCCTCAATGGAGCTGCAGGTCTAAAAGACACACGACAGAAGAAGAAGAAGTCACGGGAGAATGTAGAAACTTCATGCAGACAGCAACCGTAGTCAGGATTGAACCCGGGTCTCTGGCGCTGCAAGGCTGCGCCACCGTGCCACACTGAATACAATTGAGCAAAGTTTCAGAATGCAATTCTTCTCAAAAAATTGCTTTTGAAATGTTTATTAATCTAGTTAAGAGCTTTGATTTAGAATGGCTTTACTACAGAGTTAAAAGTAATAAAGGATGATCACAAAAGAAGAGAGAATAAAGTGATTTTTAGTTTTAGTATTAGGTGTACAGCGTGGAAACAAGCCCCTCGACCGACCAAGCCAGGTCCACGCTGAATATTAATCAACCGTTCACATTACTTTATGTTATCCCACTTTCTCATTCACTCCCTACACATCCGGGTCAATTTAATTTACAGGAGTTAATTAATCTACAAGCCCAAGCATCTTTGGAACGTGGGGGGAAACTGGAGCACCTGAAGGCCACCCACGTGGGCACAGGGAGAACGTGTAAACTCCACACAGACGGCATCCAAAGTTGGGTTAGATCTGGGTCTCTGGCTCTGCATGCACCAGCTCCACCAACTGTGCATTGAGCAACCTTAAAGTATTGCACTGATACCTGGTGGGACTATGATATTTTTTCACTCATGTTTTACAACTCTAGGCAGACAGGGCTCCAAATTCATGCTTCTGCATACTATCAGAATGTCAGTGTCTGCTAACTGAGCTGCACCGATCAGCCAAAACATTTTGACCTGATGAGCCAAACCATTATGGCCACCTGCCTAATATGCTGTTGGTCTCCGTGTGCAGCCCCATATGCAGCAGGGTGCGATGCACTGTGTATAGGTCTGTTTCCGTGTTGAACAATTCTGACTTTAGGGCAAAACGACAATAACAAAGGAAAAACCCAGCAGGTCAGGCAACATCTGTGAAGAAGGGTTATTAATGATTCAGACCCAGGACCCTTTGAGTGGCTTCTCTTCCCACAGGTACTACTTGGCCTGCTGAGTGTTTCCAGCATTTTCTGTTTGCATTTCGGATTTCTAACAATGACATTTTTCAGCTTTCAAACAACCACATTAATTATCAAAGTGAAGATATTCCAATTTGGTCACGGTGATTAAACATTTGAGCACAAGGTAACACCTCAGTACACGTGACAAACTATATACCAAAACTCTCGTTTGTTTGTTTGTTTGTTCCTGAACTACAGCCAAAATGGTACACGATAGCGTGACAATTTTAGGCCCACCTTGCTCACCGTCGTCCCTTTGGTGCTAATGGAAGAAGTTTCATTGAAATCGGTGTTATAATTTTTAAGTTATTCACATTTTTAAAATTAAATCTATCTCCTAGGGAGTTAGAGGGGAGGGAGGGAGGGGGGAGGATAAGGGCGGAAGGGAAGGGGAGGGCGGGGGGGAGGGGGGGGGAGGAGAGGGTGCTGCACCAATGCAGGAGAGGCTTGGGCCCAACGGGTCCACTTGGTCTAATAATAAGCTAAAACTAAACTAATCCAACTTCACGGCTTTCATATCCACCTAGGAATCTACGCTACAAATTCACCACCCACAACCTTAATAAATAGTCCAGCTTCTGAACTCATGACGATTAGTATTTTGCTCAATTGCCATGGCTCAGGTACTCTCCCACCTCTGGGTCAGAATGAAGAGGCTTCAAGTGCCAGTGTGAAAACTTGAGCTTCTCTTGATGTCCTTGCCAGAGTTGAGGAACCACTGCATTTTTGGCTCTGCTTCCCAGGGCCAATGTCCTTGCAAGTGGGTGCCACTCATTGACATTTAGTGGGAAATCTCCCTTGGTATCTGTGCAACACTGAACCTTCAATGATGAGCCAAATGGCCTAATCCCACTTATCAACTTATCAACTTCATTAATGCAGTTGAATAAATTAGTATAGTGAGCAATCGGTGGGACAAAATGGTCACTTTATTTCCTAAATTATTCAGGAGACCGCACTTCATAATCAAGCAATTAATTAGCCACAAAGCACTTTTAGATGTCCTCGATGGGAAAAAAAACTGCAGATTCTGGTTTAAATCGAAGGTAGACACAAAATGCTGGAGTAACTCAGCGGATCAGGCAGTATCTCGGGAGAGAAGGAATGGGTGACGTTTTGGGTCGAGACCCTTTGGTCTCGACCCGAAATGTCATCCATTCCTTCTCACCCGAGATGCTGCCTGACCCGCTGAGTTACTCCAGCATTTTGTGTCCATTTTAGATGTCCTGGAATAAGTTAAATTAAAGCAATTCTTTTTACAGCCATCTAAAGCAATTTACATTATAAATTCACCATCTGCGAATATTATAAAAGGCCCACCTCATCCTTTTTGAACTCCTGAGGATTAGCTGAGAAAGTATTTTATTTTTCAACCTACCTTATTTTAAGGACAGATTTGTTTGGTTTAGGTTTCCATCGAAGCACTGTTAACAGAGGCAGACTTTCTTCAGCACACCTGTGCTTAACATTCCCAGTGGATCTACTGCTTGGGTACTTGCGATTAACAACTACAGATCATTTAAAATGTTAGCGGGTAACTATAGATAGAAAACATTGCTTGTTGCCTGGTTATATCATTCAGCTCCTCCTGTAACAGTCATCAGCACAATCTGGGGTATCTCTATAAGCAGGTAAATAAGCCATGACTGTTGACAATGATAATATTTTATTCCAAAATAGTCTTTTTTCCTGTATTTTCTTGCATTACACGAGACCTCCAGATGTTAAAATACCTCTTTTATTTGTGCCTTACTCTCCCCAATGAATGATTATCAAGCAGACAATTGTGGATTATAACCTTCCAAGGAGAATAGCTTGGCAACATTTGTCTTATCGATGGTGAGTATAACGTGAAAAGGAAGATTCTCTTGTTTCTCTGCCTCTGTTTGCCTGGTTTTGTTTCAGCTTCCAGCTGTAGAGTAACATGTTCCTGACTGGTGGCTCTGTGACTTTGGTGTACAGTGTACAGTGCGGGGGCCTGCAAGTCTATGAACAACCTCTGCACTGCACTGATTTTGTTCATCACCACCAAGATAACATTCGGCGGCTGGAAGAGCAAAGATCAGCTCCATCTCCACCAACCTCCCCCCCCCCCCCCCCCCCCCCCCCCCCCTGCTTCACCCTTGAGTGAAGCTCACAAATCGACGTGGACAGGGGTTGAATACTGGGCGAGGGCAGGACTGGATGTGTGCACAAGTTCCTCAGCTGGCTCAGGGCAGCATGAGACCAAAGAATGGGATCTGGCACGGGTGGTTCTTCCAGTGGCTGTGAAGTTATTCGGGGCAGCGTGCACGGAACTGTCTGGTAGTGAGCCAGCTGTGAGGGATCAGCACCCGAGTGCCTGTGCTGCCCTGCGGTCTTGGAATTTGCCTGAGCATGAACCAGCCCCATGAGCTCAGCACAGACAGAGGGTGTGGTCAGAAAAACAAAGGGGTTTCAAATTTGCTCAATTCCACCGTGCCTATAGAGCTCCCAAAACTGGACAATTAAAATGCAAGCCATCCCCATGAACGTTAACAGTGGAGAGTTAAAAGGCTTACAAAATTATCATTAGAATTCAAAATGTTTGGAATTCAGGGTTTTAAATCTCTTCAGCTGCTGGTGCTTCTATTGCTTGCAGATCAGTTTGTGGCAACAAATGTCATTCTCATTTCTAGTTGGATTGTTTCCCCTACTAGTTTACTGACTTTTAAGTGACAAAGTGAGATATAAACTCACTTTCTTTGGATTATTGAGCTGGTCCGATAGTTAACAAGTCCAGTGACATCATTGCAATATATAGTGCCCCGGCATAGGTTTACCTTTAATTATTCTTTTGATTAATCTACTATTCTGCAACAAATTCCACAATATGGGAACTGCTGGCTCCATTATGATGATGATGCATTATTGTCACATGTACCTAGGTGCAGAAAAACTCTTTGTTTTTGCATACAAAGTGCACAAAAGTCACCACAAAGATGTCAATAAAGTTACGTAAAGTACATCATTCTGAAGAAGGGTCTCGACCCGAAACGTCCATCAGTCTGAAGAAGGGTCTCGACCCAAAACGTCACCCATTCCTTCTCTCCCGAGATGCTGCCTGACCCGCTGAGTTACTCCAGCATTTTGTGTCTACCGACTCTTTAAGTAATGTTGGTCCCTTCTTCGTTAGCCCCCCCCTCCTCCCCCATCTTTAGTTCTAAAGGTTCCCCTTAGTTCTCAGAGACTCCCCCACGCTGGGACCTCCTTTGTTCTCAGCGGCCCGCTTTTGGTTCCCAGAATTAACATTAAATAACATAAGATACCTATTGAGGGACAGAGTCCAGCAGGGACATCCTTCAAATAAGGGAAAGGAATATCACCCGGGGGGGTCACATGAGTGGAAAGGGTGTTTTGTTTAAAGACAGGTGCGAACACTACTGAGTATGACACAACTGAATGTTTAGACGTGGAGAGATTTTGCACATTTATTTGTTTTATATATATTTTTATTCTGACTAATGTTTAGTTTTGTAAAAAAAATGTCTAAGCTTCATAATGGGCCGGTAATGTGAGGCTTCTCACCTTGGGTGGTGGGAGGGGGGGGAGCAATTTTCAGTGTTCAATCAGCCTTTGTGTTTTAAAAATTAATTCATTCTGAACTCAGCCCCGAGTGGTCAGGTTCAAAAGGTAAGTGTATTCTCGTTTTTGATCGAGATCCTTTCCAGTCCCACCAGGGAGTGTTACTGGAGAAGGGAATTACCAGCCACAGCAGTACTTTTCATTGATGGGTGATGGTCCTCAGGAATTCCCTATCCCGAGAGGTTGTGGCAGCTGGATCATTGGAGCGAATTTTATGGAAAAGTATATTCCAGGGAATCGAGGTTCTCTGGGGAACTGACACAGAAGTGTGTTAAAGTATGGGGCAGATCAGCCATGTTCAAATTAAATGGCACGGCAGATTTGAAACATATGAAAACAGGTGCAGGAGTCGGCCATTCGGCCCTTCGAGCCAGCACCGCCATTCAATATATTCATGGCTGATCATCCAAAATCTGTACCCCGTTCCTGCTTTCTCCCCATCTCCCTTGATTCCGTCAGCCCGAAGAGCTAAATCTAACTCTCTCTTGAATACATGTGACATTTGAGAGGTGGTAGGGGCAAAGTGGCCCACTCCTGCTTCTATTATGTATTTCCGTGGATTCTTTGCTTCTGGGAGTATTTTTGTAGAGGGACAGATTAAAGGAATGGATATTGAGTCATTATGGAAGAGACCATAATGGTGCAGCGGTAGAGTTGCTGCCTTACAGCGAATGCAGCGCCAGAGACTCAGGTTCGATCCTGATTACGGGTGCTTGTCTGTATGGAGTTTGTACGTTCTCCCCGTGACCCACGTGGGTTTTCTCCGAGATCTTCGGTTTCCTCCCACACTCCAAAGACATACAGGTTTGTAGGTTAATTGGCTGGGCAAATGTAAAAATTGTCCCTAGTGTGTGTAGGATAGTGTTAATGTGCTGGGATCGCTGGGTGGCGCGGACCCGGTGGGCCAAAGGGCCTGTTTCTGCGCTGTATCTCTAAATCTAAAAAATCTAAAACCAGAGAGGTGGGCAGAAGAGTTAGTTGACCAGCGGGGCAGGCATCTTCTCTGGATGTACACATTCCTTCTCCCCAGAGATGCTGCCTGTTGAGGTGTTGAATGCTGAGTTACTCCAGCATTTTGTGTCTCTCTTCGGCGTAAACTAGCATCTGCAGTTCCTTCCTACAGTTGGCCGATGGGCTTTGGGAGACTTTCTAAAGGTTGAGTAGGAATTGACAAATTGGAGGGTCTTCAGGCTGATGGAGGAGATTAGAGAATGCAAAAGGCAGAGGACAAGGGGTTGCTATCACTTAATTGAAGGGCAAAGGAGGTAGGGGTGGTTACGCAAAGATGCTAACAAGAATGATGTAAGGTTAAAGACCATTAGAGAAAACAGGTGAATCAGGGATTTGAGGATAAAGATCAAGTCAAGTCACATTTATTTGTCACATACATATACAAGATGTGCAGTGAAATGAAAGTGGCAATGCCTGCGGAACTAACTACAAAACAGAATATAATTTTTTTTTTAACACAAAAAATAAATTAATACAGTAAATTAAATTAGTCCCTGGTGATATGACAGTTAACAGTCCTGATGGCCTGTGGGAAGAAACTCCATCTCATCCTCTCTGTTTTCACAGCGTGACAGCGGAGGTGCTTGCCTGACCGTAGCAGCTGGAGCAGTCCGTTGCTGGGGTGGCAGGGGTCCACATAATGTTGCTGGCTCTGGATTTGCACCTCCTGATGTATAGGTCCTGCAGGAGGGCGAGTGTAGTTCCCATGGTGCGTTCAGCCGAACGCACTACTCTCCACAGAGCCTTCCTGTCCTGGGCAGAGCTGTTCCCAAACCAGATTGTGATGTTCCCGGACAAGATGCTTTCTACAGCCCCAGAGTAGAAGCACTGAAGGATCCTCAGAGAGACTCTGAATTTCCTCAACTGTCTGAGGTGGTAAAGGCGCTGCCTTGCCTTACTCACCAGTGCAGCAATGTGTGTTGTCCGTGTCAGATCCTCTGTGATGTGGACTCCCAGGTATTTAAAGCTGCTCACCCTATCCACAGTAGACCCATTTATCTCCAGTGGCGTGTACGTCCTTGGATGTTGAGCCCTTCTAAAGTCCACAATCAGCTCCTTAGTTTTTGTGACATTCAAGAGGAGGCTATTGTCCTGACACCAGAGTGCCAGATCAGCCACCTCCTCCCGTTAGGCCTTCTCATCGTTATCGGAGATCAGGCCCACCACCACAGTGTCATCAGCAAACTTGATGATGGAGTTGGAGCTGAACCTGGCCACACAGTCACGTGTGTACAGGGAGTACAGTAGGTGGCTAAGGACGCAACCCTGGGGGATCCTGTGTTCAGGGTGAGGGGGTTAGATGTATGTCTCCCCATCTTGACCACTTGGGGCCTGGCGGTGAGAAAATCCAGGACCCAGGCACACAGAGGGGTGCTAAGATGAGGGACTGTCAGTGGGGTCAGTCATGAGCTACAAGTTTAGTTTATTGTCAAGTGCACTGAGGTGCAGTGAAAAGCTTTTGTTGCATGCTAGCCAGTCAGCGGAAATCAATACATGATTACAATCGAGCCATCCATAGTGTACAGATACATGATAAAGGGAACAATGGGAGGAGATAAAGGGCCCTACATGGGGCGGCACGGTAGCGCAGCGGTAGAGTTGCTGCTTTACAGCGAATGCAGCGCCGGAGACTCAGGTTCGATCCTGACTACGGGTGCTGCACTGTAAGGAGTTTGTACGTTCTCCCCGTGACCTGCGTGGGTTTTCTCCGAGATCTTCGGTTTCCTCCTACACTCCAAAGACGTACAGGTATGTAGGTTAATTGGCTGGGTAAATGTAAAAATTGTCCCTAGTGTGTGTACCCAGTGTTAATGTACGGGGATCGCTGGGCGGCACGGACTTGGTGGGCCGAAAAGGCCTGTTTCCGGCTGTATGTGTATGGTATGGTATGGTATGGTATGGGATAGGATGTCATCAGCTGAAATCTGTAAAAGTTGCTGTTTATTAGTACATTGCAAAATGTCAATCCATTGATAACAAAGGCAGTGAAAAAGATTTCTTAACAACCAGGTTGGGAGGGGGGGTGGGGGTGGAGAGGGGATGGAGGGGAGCATTGTGGATTGGCAGTCTCAAGATAAATCAAAATACTGAAGCTCCTTGCCAATGGAAATCCACTTCCTCGCTGATTCTGCTCCAGTGCCAGACTCCATCTCTGCCCAGCAGTCTTCTCATTGGTGAGAAACAAGAGACGGAATGGGATTAGTAGTAGAGATTCAATGCTTCTCTGCATCGGGAAATGTGAAAGTCTGTAGACTAAACATTGGAGGGAAGTGGGTCATGAATGAAGGGTGGGAGAATTGCCTGGCCTTGGGTATATTTTACCACAGAGTGGTAGTGCTAGAGATCTGAACGAAAACTTGTTCCTCAATCACAGGATAGCCAAATGAGCCAATCTTTGACAGGAACCTGCAATATTTCACTGCACCCCAGTGGAAAGCAGCAATGGGGCGACGTTGTAGTGTACAAGGTTCGAGGTTCTGCACCACCAATGGAGCCCAGCAGCTGAATGAAGGACAAGCTCCACAAGGGTGGCAGAAATGGCCAATCGAAAGTTGCTGAGTTAATGGGCAACACAAGTGCAAAGTTTAGTAAACAGGCTGCACCCAGGAAGCAGCTGACGGACTGTTGGAAACACATTGGCCCTTTGAAATGGAAAATATTGCACAAAATGTTTGTTACCACAACAGAGAAGACTAGCTCAAAGCCACTTCCATTGACCTTTGGAGTCGAATTTTTGGGTACTTTCCATTCCCTTGTGCATTTTCTTTCTCTTATTTATTTAAGGTAGCTCAAAAATAAAAGATACCTTCAATTGCTTTTCAACGGTGCTATTTTTGAGTGGCGGGGACAAGGAGGGAGAGGTTTGTCTCTCATCATTAGCAAAAGCATGTGTGTGAATTCTAATTGCTTCATGGATTCCACTCTGCACATTCAGCTGTTTTTGATTTCTATAAAATGCTATTGAAATTGGGGGTAAGATGCCAATATGGATTGAGAATTAGTTAACAGAAAGACAAGCTAGAGCTGGAATGAATGGGTCTTTCTCTGATTAGCAGGCTGTGATTAGTGGAGGTTCCACAAGGAGTGGTGCTTTGTCCCAATAACATCATTGATTCAGCTGAGGGACCAAATGTTCTTTAACCTCCTTCATGGAAGCATTTGGGAAATATAAAAACACTACATCTTTTTTTTTAATCCCTACATCCTGCTCAAACTTATATTCATTTTGACTCCATTTATACCTCACGCTGCCTCGGCAAGGCCAGCAGCATAATCAAGGACGAGTCGCACCCTGGCCACTCCCTCTTCTCTGAGGAAGGGTCTCGACCTGAAACGTCACCCATTCCTTCTCTCCCGAGATGCTGCCTGACCTGCTGAGTTACTCCAGCATTTTGTGAATAAAAACCTTCGATTTATACCAGCATCTGCAGTTATCTTCTTATATTCCCTCTTCTCCCCTCTCCCATCAGGCAAAAGGTACAGAAGTGTAAAAATGCACACCTCCAGATTCAGGGACAGTTTCTCCCCAGCTGTTATCAGGCAACTGAATCATCCTGCCACAGCCAGAGAGCAGTGCTGAACTACTATCTACCTCTTTGATGACCCCTCGGACTATCCCTGATCAGACTTTGCTGGCTTTGCCCTGCACTAAACGTTATTCCCTTATCAGGTATCCATCCATACAATGTAAACGGATCGATTGTAATCATGGATTGTCTTTCTGCTGACTGGTTGGCACGCAACAAAAGCTTTTCACTGTACACGTGACAATAAACTAAACTGAACTGAAGAATCGATAACACATGATTTAATATTAATCACATAATAATCACACATGATTTCCCTTTCATTAATTCACGCCGACTCTGCCCATTATTTTCTTCTTGATTTCACATCCTTTAACATTCCATTGTTTTCTCAACTGTCAATGTCAGTTGTGGTCTGTTTCTATGTCTGGTCTGTGGATTAACTCTGAGTATCAACAACTCGAAACCATCTAGATTATATCTGCAAAAGCAAGTTTATTTCATCCTTATAATTCTTCTCTTATAATGGTTCCAATATGTCAGCATGAATCTCACTGGCGTTACGTTGCCTGACCGCATGAATTGACTGAGAATCAAAGTGGAGTGGATCCTTCTTGTTCTGGCCTCTCAATAGTTGAACAGACTAAAGTAGTTCTGTTACAACGTGTTAACTGTGTTCCAAAGAAAACTCACGTTATAGAATAGTATGTTATCAAGAAAATGGTGTAAATGGGGAAAAGGCGGGGTTAAGGGTTAGAGATTTTCAGATTAGTTTAGTTTACTTTAGAGATACAGCGCGGAAACAATAATAATAATAATAATAATAATAATAATAATAATAATAATAATAATAATAATAATAATATTCATTTATTGTCATTGCAACGAGTACAACGAAATTAAAAAATAACCAATCCTGACGGTGCGTACAAACATATATGCAATAAATGCAAAAACAAATAAATACATAAATACAATTAAATACAATTATATTAAGTACAAGATTTTTTAACGGTGTTGCCTAGTGCAAAGGTAGTGTTCAGTTCTCGTATGGCCCTGGGGTAAAAACTGTTCTTAAGTCTGTTTGTTCGGGATTTGATCGACCTGAAACGTCGACCAGAGGGCAGATGAACAAACAGACGGTGGCCGGGGTGGGATGGATCTTTTATTATTTTGCCTGCTCTACTGAGGCAGCGTAGGCTGAACAGGTGCTCCAGGGAGGGCAGTGAGCAGCCGATGATCTTCTGGGCCGTCGTGATGACCCTCTGAAGGGCCTTCCTGTCCTTTTCTGAGCAGCTGGCATACCATGTGGTTATACAGTATGCCAGCACACTCTCGATGGAGCAGCGATAGAAGGACAACATGAGCTTCTCCTGCAGGTTGGTTTTCCTGAGGATCCTCAGGAAGTGGAGTCTCTGCTGTGCCTTCTTTACTGTGGTGATGGTGTTGGTAGACCAGGTAAGATCCTCTGCGATGTGCGTACCCAGGAACCTGAAAGCTGGTACCCTTTCCACACAGACCCCATTGATGTAGAGTGGGTCGTAATCTCCACTGGTTTTTCTAAAGTCAATTATAAGTTCCTTTGTTTTGGAGGAGTTCAGGACCAGATTGTTCACTGAACACCATGCTGCCAGCCTTGGATTTCATCCCTATAGGCTGTCTCATCTCCTTCTGAGATGAGTCCAACCACAGTCGTGTCATCCGCGAACTTGATGATGGTGTTGGTGGGATGGGTGGGGGCGCAGTCGTGAGTGTAGAGGGAGTAAAGGATGGGGCTCAACACACAGCCCTGTGGTGAGCCGGTGCTCAGTGTAATGGTGGAGGAGAGGTGAGGGCCTATTTTGACGGTCTGGGGGCGGTTGGTCAGGAAGTCCTTGATCCATTGGCAGATGGTTTGGGAAAATCCAAGGTCGGAAAGTTTGGTGACCAGTCTGCTCGGGATGACCGTGTTAAAGGCAGAGCTGAAGTCGAGGAAGAGCATCCTCACATAGCTCCCCTGGTGTTCAAGGTGGGTCAGTGCAGTGTGAAGAGCAGTGTCGATGGCATCCCCTGTAGACCTATTTGCTCTGTAGGCAAACTGGTGTGGGTCGAAGGTGGGTGGGAGGCTGGCTTTGATGTGCTGCAGGACCAGTCTCTCGAAGCACTTTGTGATGACCGGTGTGAGTGCTACCGGACGGTAGTCGTTAAGACCGCTGATGACAGACTTTTTCGGCAGTGGGATGATTATGGCGGACTTCAGGCAGGGAGGGATGGTGGATTTTAAAAGGGACAGGTTGAAGATTTTTGTGAAGACCTCAGATAATTGGTCTGCACATTCCCTCAGCACTCTGCCCGTCACACCATCGGGGCCTGCAGCTTTCCTGGGATTCATTGCTCTGAGCACGCGCTTAACATCATACTCCTGCACAGTGAAGGTGTTGCTGTCAGGTGCTGGAGAGGGTGTTATGTCTGCCACTGTAGCTTTCACCTCGAAACGAGCAAAGAAACAGTTAAGTTCCTCTGCCAGCGAGGCGTCGCCGTCGGCAGTCGTGCGGTTGCTGGTCTTGTAGTTGGTGATGTGCTGGATGCCTTGCCATACCCGCCGTGGGTCATTGTTGGAAAAGTGGTCCTCAATCTTCCTCTTCGGTCCACCGAGTCCGCACTGACCAACGATCCCCACCCACTAACACTACGCTACACACATTAGGGACAGTTTCACATTCATACCAGGCCAATTAACCTACAAACCTGAACGTCTTTGGAGTGTGGGAGGAAACTGAAGGTCTTGGAGAAAACCCACGCAGGTCACGGGGAGAACGTATAAACTCCGAACAGACAGCACCCGTAGTCGGGATCGAACCCGGGTCTCTGGTGCTGTAAGGCAGTAGTTCTTCCGCTATGCCACTCTGCTGCCGTCCTATATCCACACGAACATTTTTTTTCCTCCAGGATTTTCAAAAATAAATAATAGCTATATTTATTTTTTAACTGCAAGCTTAAAGCATGGAAGGCTGCGTGTTACATTGTTTAATAGCGTATCATTGCAAAAGGTTGATATAAATAATAGCTCCTCAATCACAATGATCACCTGACTGTTATTTGTTTTGCAAGACAGATTTTTTTCTCTGCTTGTCAATTACCAAATTAATTTTTAAATGGTTCTCTAGTTCTCGACTGACATCGCTTTGTAATAATTTTGTCCCGCGAAATACAAACAGCATTCCCTAATTCATCCATCGTGCTATACACCATTTGCTGTGTGGACGCAGGTGTAATAGTAAAACTACTTGTACTGTGTTCTGAGCCAGGCGGCTTAACAGCTGAGGGAGTACTTTATTATATATCCCATCTTGGACTTACAGTCTGTGTGACCAGTCTGTCATGTTAATCCTACTGTCCAGTGATTAGTCAGTGGATCAATGGCAGGCATCAGGTGCACTTCGAGAAAAGCTGGTTGATTTGACACCATTTTGTCTTCTATTTGCTTTCAATACATCCATATACTAAAACTCTTGTTCGTTTGTTCCTGAACTACTGCCAAAATGGTGCACGATAGCACAACAATTTTAGGCCCACCTTGCTCATCGTCGTCCCTTTGGTGCTAATGGAAGAAGTTTCATTGAAATCGGTGTTATATTTTTAAAGTTATTCACATTTTAAATTTATCTCCTAGGGAGGGAGGGGGGTGGAGGGACGGGGGGAGGAGGGAGGATAAGGAAGTTGAGGGGGATGGAGTGGGGGGAGTGGAAGAGGGAGGTGGAGGGGGGTAGAGGGAGGGGTGAGGGGAGGAGGGAGGGAAAGGTTGGAGGGGGAGGGTGATGGAGGGAGGGGTGAGAGGAAGAGGGAGGGGGAGGAGGGAGGGACGGGAGAGGGGGAGGGGTGAAGCGGGAGGGGTAGGAGAGGGTGCTGCACCAATGTAGGAGAGGTTTGGGCCCAATGGGTCCACTTAGTCTAGTTATCTCTAATATTTGACAGCACATGGTTCCCACGTTGCACTCTGTCCATCTTGTTTAGTTCCTTTGCTATTTCCTCGTTCTCCATTTTAAGATTCCTGTCAGTGAAGGGCCCACCTTTGCACTCACAAGTCTTGTCCTTCTTAAAAAAACCTATAGAAGCTCCAACAATCTGTTGTATGCTTCCGGTTAGTCCTCATTTCCTCTCATCTGCAACTTTACCATTATCAAATCTTTGGACGCACTTTGCCCAGTACTAAAATTTTCCCCAATCTTCAGATTTGCTAGCTTTTCATAACATTTCATGCTATGTTAAATTTCTCATATAATACATGACTGGACCACTTTTCCAGCAGTGTTTTATGTGCCTCAGAAGTGTGTACATTTCCCAAGTTTTAAAAAGGAAACTCACCATTTCTTGCTGTCATAAGTTGTATCCCACTTTCGCTTCCAATCCCTGCACACTAGGGGCAATTTACAGAGGCCAATTAATCCACAAAACCCAATGTCTTTGTGATGTGGGAGTAAACTGGGCACAACCCACATGGTTACAGGGAGAACGTGCAAGCTCCACTCAGACAGCACCGGAGGTCAGGATTGAACCCAGATCTCTGGCACGGAGAGGCAACAGTTCTCCCATTAAACCTCAAGTCTTCACTAATGATCGAACAGGTAACCTAAAATCAGCTGGGTTGCCCAAATAATTTCTTCAAAATCTTTCCACATACCTGTGTCCTATTTCCCTTGCATGCATGGCACCCATCCATGTTAGAATCAACTGCCCTTCTTACAGTATAGAATTCTGTTGCTGTCAAGAAGGTGAAACATAGAAACATAGAAAATAGGTGTAGGAGGAGGCCATTTGGCCTTTCGAGCCAGCACCGCCATTCATTGTGATCATGGCTGATCATCCACAATCAGTAACCTATGCCTGCCTTCTCCCCATATCCCTTGATTCCACTAGCCCCTCGAGCTCTATCTAACTCTCTCTTAAATTCATCCAGTGAATTGGCCACTGCCTTCTGTGGCAGAGAATTCCACAAATTCACAACTCTCTGGGTGAAAATGTTACTTCTCACCTCAGTTTTAAATGGCCTCCCCTTTATTCTTAGACTGGGTCCCTTGGTTCTGGACTTCCCCCTACATTGGGAACATTTTTCCTGCATTTAGCTTGTCTAGTCCTTTTATAATTTTATACGTCTCTATAAGATACCCTCTCATCCTTCTAAACTCTAGTGAATCCAAGCCCAATCTTTCCAATCTTTCCTCATATAACAGTCCCTCCATCCCAGGGATTAACTTTGTGAACCTACCTGCACTGCCTCCATAGCAAGGATGTCCTTCCTCAAATTAGGAGACCAAAACTGCACACAATACTCCAGTTGAGGCCTCACTAGGGCCCAATACAACTACAGAAGGACTTCTTTGTTCCTATACTCAAATCCTCTCGTTATGAAGGCCAACATGCCATAAGCTTTCTTCACTGCCTGCTGTACCTGCACACTTACTTTCAGTGACTGATGTACAAGGAAACCAAGGTCTCGTTGCACTACCCCTTTACCTAATCTGACACCATTGAGATAATAATCTGCCTCCTTATTTTTGCCGCCAAAGTGGATAACCTCACATTTATCTACATTATACTGCATCTGCCATGCATCTGCCCACTCACTCAACCTGTCCAAGTCACCCTGCAACCTCCTAACATCATCTTCGCAGTTCACACTGCCACCCAGCTTTGTGTCATCCGCAAACTTGCTGGTGTTACTTCTAATTCCATCATCCAAATCATTAATATATATTGTAAATAGTTGTGGCCTCAGCACCGAGCCTTGCGGCACTCCACTCGCCACTGCCTGCCATTCTGAAAAGGACTCGTTTAAGTCCCAGGTGTTTTCCTGGATTAACTGCAAGAAAAGCCATTCAATCCATGTAAACAATTCTTCACTGCTCCAATCACAGCGTACAGCCTACCTTACTCCAGAGTTTCTGGGTTCATTACTCTGCAGCAAAATCCATACCACATGCCCATCCCTATCTCATCAAAAAATCTCTGATATTAGTCCTAAAGTTAAGTCATAAAATCATACAATATAGAAGCAGGTCCTTCTGCGAACTCATCCATGTTGACCAAGGTGCCTTTCTGAGCTAATCCCATTTGCTTGCATTTGACCCAACTCTCCCTGAACCTTGCCTGTTCATGCACCTATCAAAATGTACTTTAAATGTTGTGATTGTACCTACCTCCACCACTTCCTCTGGTGGTTTATTCCATTTACCTACCACTAACACGGCGGCACGGTGGCGCAGCGGTAGAGTTGCTGCCTTACAGCGCTTTCAGCGCCGGAGACCCGGGTTCAATCCCGACTACGGGCGCCGTCTGTACGGAGTTTGTACGTTCTCCCCGTGACCTGCGTGGGTTTTCTCCGAGATCTTCGGTTTCCTCCCACACTCCAAAGACGTACAGGTATGTAGGTTAATTGACTGGGTAATATTTAGAAATTGGCCCTAGTGTGTGTAGGATAGTGTTAATGTGCGGGGATCGCTGGGCAGGGCGGACTCGGTGGGCCGAAGGGCCTGTTTCCACGCTGTATCTCTAAATCTAAAAAAAATCTGAAAAACAATGTGAAAAAATCTCCTCTCAAATCCCCTTTAGATCTTTTCCCTCTATGCTTAAATCTATGCCATCTTGTCTTAGACTCCCCTATCCTGGTGAAACTCACCTAGGGACAATTTACAGCCATCATCTAACCGAACAATCTGTACACCTTTTGGATGTGGGAGTAAACTGGAGCAACTGGAAGGAGATCCATTGAGTCTCCAGATAAGTTGCATGGAGATCAGTATTGAACTTGGATCACCACAGCGGTGAGGCACTTGCTATGCCATTAGCCCCCCGCCCCTATTTCTGTTCAATTCAGCGATTGCTCAGTTCCGTGTCCTTCAGCTTCTCTCCCGTGACCTTCTTGGACTTGCTGTTTCCAGTCAGGAACAGAGCACTCATACCAAATGAATGTTATTAGCACTTACTCATTTTTCCGATGTTTTATATAAACATGCATCAGTAAGCATTAATTAGGACGCAACCGAAATGACATAGGCAAGGTGATACAATCACATCGACGAGAATGTTCTAAAAAGTCCACGCCAGTCATATCTATCACAGCACTCTCAAGATATTGCCCACAAATTACGGCTTTTAATGTTTACAGAGGTCGGACAATAATTCAGCTTCTTTCCCTAAATCGTGCAATGCAATTATGTTGCTGAATAAATCTTTCAACTGTCTGAACCAGTTAAAAACCTTCCGCACTTGAATGATGCCAGATATAACTCGAGGATGAAAATTTATTGTATCACTATCCCACTACTGAACTGAACTTACCATAGTAGCATGTTCCAGGTCTTTCACATCAGTACTTAGTACTTACCTATATATTAAAATAATTTTCATCTCCTTTTTCTCCCACAGTATGTTTGCAATTCAAACCAAAGTTGTCATTGATGGCATTGCTCAGCTAAACCTTTCCCTCCGCCATTAAATAACAACACGTAAAGGACATTGGAACAGGTACATGGATAGGAAAGGTTTAGAGGGATATGGTTTGATAGGGCACCCAAGTCGACCCCAAGGACTCGTTTCCATGCAGTACGACTCTATGATTCTAGAACCAAATGGTATCCAAAGATGATCTCGACCACCAGGGCAACAGTAAAATTGCAAGGCTGTTGATGTCCTTCAAATGAGATGCGAGACCAAGCTTTCACCTGCTCTCCCAATCCACATGATATGTTAAGCTAGCATTTATTTCGAGCACAGGAATGTAATGCTGAGGCCCTATAAGGCGCTGGTCAGGCCACATTTGGAGTATTGTGAGCAATTTTGGGCCCCATATCTGAGGAAGGATGTCCTGGCTCTGGAGAGGGTCCAGAGGAGGTTTACAAGAATAATCCCAGGAATGAGTGGGTTAACATATGATGAGCATTTGACGGCACTGGGCCTGTACTCGCTGGAGTTTAGAAGGATGAGGGGGGACCTCATTGAAACATGAGGGTGGGATAGAGTGGAGGTGGAGAGGATGTTTCCACTAATGGGAGTGTCTAGGACAAGATGCCAGAGCCTCAGAATTAAAGGACGTTCCTTTAGGGAGGAATTTCTTTCGTCAGATTGTGGTGAATCTATGGAATTCTTTGCCACAGAAGACTGTGGAAGACAATTAAAGGATATTTTTAAGGCAGAGATAGATTCTTGATTAGTACAGGTTTCAGGGGTTATGGGGAGAAGGCAGGAGAATGGGGTTAGGAGGGAGAGATAGAGCCGCCATTATTGAATGGGGGAATAGACTTGATGGGCCGAATGGCCTAATTCTGCTCTTATCACTTATATCTCTTATGACCTTATGTTCCAATTTGGGGGGAAAACCCAGTATCCTGAACAGCAGTTAATGGTCAGTCAACATCACTGAAATATAATAGTTATTGATTGATGGAAAACTACAGCAAGCAAAATGGTCCTTCGGCCCACAGAGTCTATGCCAACCATCAATCACCCTTTCACTCTAGTTTTATGTTGCACACTTTCGCAGTTCCTACACACTATGGGGCAACGTGCAGAGGAAACATAAACCTACAAACCCGCAGATTTCTGGGATGTGGAGGAAACCCGAGCACCTGACGAAACCCACTCATGCACAGGGAGAACTTACAAACTAACTCCACACAGACAGCACCCAAAGTCAGGATCGAGGGGACTCTGGAGGCCTTCCGTGAACGCTGGTCGCCGCGGGGGGTTGAATGTATTGTTGACAGAGATGGCGGGATTTTAATGTGATAATTGTTTATTTTGTAAACTGCCGATACAGGTGGCTTTTGTTTGATCACATTTTGCTTAGTATGTTTGTATGTTTTTCTTTGGAATAAAACTTTTATATTAAAATTTTTTTAAAAAAAAGTCAGGATTGAACCTGGGTCCCTGCTGCTGTGAGTCAGCAACACTACCCGCTGTGCAACCGTGCTGCCCACTTTGTGATCACGTTCATATTTGTGGCATTTAGCTACTCCTGTTAAGTTAAAATATTTAAATAAATTGTACTCCGAGTTGGTGAACAGTATTTGATATGGCGTGGCATGGTATCCACCGGGTGGCGCCGCTGTGGCTGCCTCGCCAACAGTCTGTCTCGTACCTTTCTTCTTTGTTGTTTTATTGTATGTGTTAAACGTATGTTTTAGTGTTCTTGAGCTTTGTTATATGTGGGGGGTGGGGGAGGGGGGGGGGTTGGGGGAAACTTTTTTTAATCTCTTACCTCGACGGTGATGCAATTTCTTTCTGTATCGTATCTCTGTCCGCGCTGCGGCCTAACATCGAGGAGCTGGTGGCCTTTGCTGGGGACCGAGTTTGGGAGCTCCAACCGCGGGAGCTTAACATCGTGGAGCTGACGGTCCCTGGTTAGGGACCGACTTCGGGAGCTCCAAGCCACAGGAGCTTCGACCGCCCCAATCGCGGGGGCTTCGACCGCCCCGACGCGGGGGCTTCGATCACCGGCTGCGGGAGCTTCGAATGCCCCGATCGCGGGAGCTTTGACCGCCCCGATCACGGGGGCTTCGAACACCCCGACGCGGGGGCTTCGATCACCGGTTGCGGGAGCTTCAGTCGCCCCGAATGCGGATGGTTCGACTGCCCCGTCTGCAGAAAAATAAATAGGAAGAAGATTAGACTTTATTGCCTTCCATCACAATGAGGAATGTGGAGTGTGGTGGATGTTTATGTTAACTTTTATGTAGTTATGTGTCTTGTTGCTTTTTTTAGCATGGCTGTAAATCAAGTTTTACTGTACCTTAATTGGTGCACGTGACAATAAAATACCTTTTGAACCTTTTAACTTTCTTTCTCCTTGGAAGCTGCCTGACCCCATAGTCTTGGAGTCATAGAGATATACATCGTGTAAACAGGACCCTGAGCCCAACTTGCCCAGGTCATCTACACTAATCCCACCTACCTGCTTTTGGCCCATATCCCTCTAAATCCCACTTGCCCATATCCCTTTGAACCTGTCCAAATGCTTCTTAAACGTTCTCCCTCAATTACCTCCTCTGGCAGCTTGTTCCATTCACTACCTCCCCTTTGTGTAAAAAAGTCACCTCTCAGATTCCCACTTAATCTTTCCCACTTCACCTGAAACCTATGTCCCCTGGTTCTCAGTTCTCCTACTCTGGGCAAAAGACTTTGTGATCGATTTAATACCCGATCTATTAATCTCATGATTTTGTACACCTCTATTAGATCACTCTTCATCTTCCTGCACTCCATGGAGTAACGCCCTAGCCTGTTCAACCTCTCCCTCGAGTCCTGGCAACATCCTGGTAAATCCTCTCTGAACCCTTTCAAGCTGGAAGACATCTTTCCTATAACATGGTGTCCAAAACTGAACACAATACCCTAAATGTGATCTCACCAATGTCTTATATAACTGCATCATGACTTCTATACTCAATATTCTGACTGATGAAGGCCAATGTGCCGAAAGCCTTCTGGACCATCCTGTCCACCTATGACACCACTTTCAAGGAACTATGCACCTGCACTCCAAGATCCCTCTGCCCTACAGCACTCCCCAGAACTCTACCATTCACTGTGTAGGTCCTGCCCATGTTAGTCTTCCCAAAATGTAACACCACACATTTCTCTGTATTAAATTTGATCAACCATTCCTCAGCCCACCTGCCCAACCGATTAAGGTCCTGCTGAGTGTTTCCAACATTTGTTGCTTTTATTTCAGATTTCTAGCATCAGCGTTTTTATTTTTTGCTTTTCATTTGAAGTACAGCGTCACATTCAAGTGCTTTGGGTTGACTGAAGAGCATGTTGGATGATTTAAAAGCAGAAACCTTTCTTCATCTTTCTAATTAACTCCCCTCAGTATCTGTTCTAATCAACGCTGGCATCTAATATTAATCTACCTTCCTACGGTTTTGTTAAAGGGAGTGATGTCCTGACCTCTTCCCTCAAACGCACTGTGATAAAGTTCACTGCTATTTTTCTACTAATGCGAGAATGCACTTAAATGGCAAGGGAAAGGTATTTGCCATGAATATTTCCGAAGAAAATTCACCATTAAGCTTTTGGATCTTCGAGCAAATGACCAGAACCCAGGTCAAAGGATGTGAGCTGTAATGAGCGTATGAAAAGAAGGAAGGCAAGTAGTGAGGGGGAGAGGGACGGAGAAGGATTTACTGCTGGTGCCTGTCAGTTGAAAGCCCAGCTGCCAATAATAGAATGATTAAAATCATAGATGTGCAAGAGATTGAATATGCAAATGTCTCGGGCGGGAGAACAAAATTGAGATGTAGAGAGAAAGGAGAATCGGGTCATTGGAGAGGTTTCAAAGCATGGATGCAAATTTTCAAGCTGTGTCGTTGATTGACTGGTAGCCAAAGTGCTTGGCTGCACTTGTCCAACTCTGAGATGCTTTACCTCGCTGTTTCCTTCCTCTCCAATCCCAGATGGCGTCTGCCTGTGGATCACTGGACCCACCCTACAGAAATCTCCACAAAATCCTTCACCTTTCCACCTCCCTCAGCATGCTTAAGACCACACTTATAATCCACTCATTTGACCAAGGTTTCATCCAAACATTTTGTGCTCTATTTGCAATGGGCCTATTTTGTCTGCCAATATTACAAGATCTGCCTTGTAACTTTTATTTACATTAAAATCGTCATATAAATATTGTTTCTGTGCTCTACTTGCCCGGGAATTTGCAACCAGACAGTGAAGGGGGAGCTTTTCAATAGACAATAGACAATAGACAATAGGTGCAGAAGGAGGCCATTTGGCCCTTCGAGCCACCACCGCCATTCACCGTGATCATGGCTGATCATCCACAATCAGTACCCCATTCCTGCCTTCTCCCCATACCCCCTGACTCCGTTATCTTTAAGATCTCTATCTAGCTCTCTCTTGAAAGCAACCAGAGAGTTGGCCTCCACTGCCTTCTGAGGCAGAGAATTCCACAGATTCACAAGTCTCTGAGTGAAAATTTCCATTCAATGAATTCATCCTGTTCTTGCCCTAGATTATATTAACGTAATAATACATATAGGTTTAGGTTCAGGTGTAATGAGATACAGTGAAAAGCTTTGTTGTGATGCTCTCCGATCAGATAATACAACGCACAAGTTGGGGTGGGAGCTGCTTTACATCCTCATCGTCCGCCCTGGGTAGTTCTACAGGACTGGCAACATTTGCAGCAAAGCGTTAACTACGGCACTCTGAAGCACCGATTGCCACTTTTGATTGTTGTAGTTGACATACGAAAGAAAGAATACACAAATTCAATCAAGTCAAACTCAAGTACAGTGTAGGAAGGAACTGCAGATGCTGGTTTACACCGAAGATTGGCACAAAATGCTGGAGTAATTCAGCGGGACAGGCAGCATCTCTGGAGAGAAGGAATGGGTGACGTTTCGAGACGAGACCCTTCTTCAGAGCAAATGGAAAGGACAGTAGAGTCACAGACATACAGCGTTCGCACAACCCATCCATGCTGGTCAAGGTGCCCCATCTAAGCTGATCCCATTTGTCAGCATTTGTCCCTTAACCCTCTAAACCTTTCCTGTACCTTTTATGTACCCTATCCAAATGTATTTGAAATGTTGTGATAACTTCTGGCTTAACTATCTCCTCTGGCAGCTCGTTCCATACACCAACCAGCCTCTGAGTGAAAGAAGTTGCACCTCAGGTTTGTATTAAATCTTGTGCCACCCACCTTAAATATATGTCCTTTTCTTGTTCATTCCTCTGTCCTTGTGTAAAAGACTCTGTGCATTCACTCTATCTATTCCCTTCATGATTTAAAGGGAGCTCTATTGTGTATGTAAACAGTAGACAGTAGGCAATAGACAATAGGTGCAGGAGTAGGCCATTCAGCCCTTCGTGTTAGCACCACCATTCAATGTGATCATGGCTGATCATTCTCAATCAGTACCCCGTTCCTGCCTTCTCCCCATACCCCCTGACTCCGCTATCCTTAAGAGCTCTATCTAGCTCTCTCTTGAATGCATTCCGAGAACTGGCCTCCACTGCCTTCTGGGGCAGAGATGTACAACTCTCTGACTGAAAAGGTTTTTCCTCATCTCCGTTCGAAATGGCCTAACCCTTATTCTTAAACTGTGGCCCCTGGTTCTGGACTCCCCCAACATTGGGAACATGTTTCCTGCCTCTAACGTGTCCAACCCCTTAATAATCTTATATGTTTCGATAAGATCCCCTCTCATCCTTCTAAATTCCAGTGTATACAAGCCTAACCGCTCCAGTCTTTCAACATATGACAGTCCCGCCATTCCGTGAATTAACCTAGTAAACCTACGCTGCACGCCCTCAATAGCAAGAATATCCTTCCTCAAATTTGGAGACCAAAACTGCACACAGTACTCCAGGTGCGGTCTCACTAGGATCACTTCCCACTTCCTAGACTGTCCCTCAGAGCTGAAGGTGGCATGCTTCCACTCCAGCTCTCGGCCCTAAAGGTCCTGAGGCCAATCCGAGGCCCTCATTCTGTGTCTCAGTGGAGGCAGGAGGGGTGTGACCAGACAAGTGGATTGGTTATTTGGAAGGTTTTGTGCTCCTTGTGACATCTATCGTTCGCCTTCACACGCCAACACTGGCTACTAAAACTAGAATCAATGATGATCGCTACGTTTTTAAAAAAAACGTTGGAAACATCGAAGCACAAGTAGGCCATTCAGCCCCTCGGAATCTAGTCCATCGTTCAACAGAATCATGACCGATCATTCATTTCAGTGCCCTGTTCTCACCTTATCATCATTTCCCTTAATAGTGTGTAAGATTGTGAGTGGAATAAATAGAGTAGATGCACAGTCTTTTACCCAGAGTAGGGGAATCAAAAACCAAAGGGTATAGGTTTAAAACAAAAGGAGAAATGTGTAATAGGAATCGGAGGGGCACCTTTTTCACACAGAGGGTGGTGGGTTTTTGGAATGAGCTGCTAGAGGAGTTAAGGCGAACACTATTACAACATTTAAAAGATATTTGGACAGGTACATGGACAGAAAATGTTTAGAAGGTTATGAGCCAAGTGCAGGCAGGTTGGACGTGTAGATGAGGCAGGTTGGTCAGCATGGGCAAGTTGGGCCGAAGGGCTTGTTTCTGTGCTGCATGGCTCTGTGACTTTTTTCCATTGGTGTTTATAAAAATCTATCTCTTTCTTGAATAAGTTTAATGACCTGTCTTTCACTGTCTTCAGTGGAAGAGAATTGCATAGGTTCACTACCTCTGAAAGAAGAAGTTGTTCAAAGCATTTTCTCTGTCCTCCTGGAAATCTATTAATGTAATGGAGCTCAGAATAGAGGCATCAATCAGACGTGATCTGCTTAATGGAATATGCTTCAAGAGTTGGCACGGTGGCACTGTAGTCAGGATCGAACCCAGGTCTCTAGTACTGTAAGGCAGCAGCAGAGCTAGCAAACCAAGCGCAGGCTCGGCGATCGCTTCGCTGAACACCTGCGCTCGGGCCGCATTGACCAAACTGATCGAGCACTTCAACTCCCCCTCCCATTCCCAGTCTGACCTTTCTGTCATGGGCCTCCTCCAGTGCCATAGTGAGGCCCACCGGTAATTGGAGGAACAGCACCTCATATTTCGCCTGGGCAGTTTGCAGCCCAGTGGTATGAACATCGACTTCTCCAACTTTACATAGTTCCTCTGTCCCTCTCTTCCCCTCCTCTTACCTTCCCAGATCTCCCACTATCTTCCTGTCTCCACCTATATCCTTCTTTTGTCCAGCCCCCCTGACATCAGTCTGAAGAAGGGTCTCGACCCGAAACATCACCCATTCCTTCCCTCCTGAGATGCTGCCTGACCTGCTGAGTTACTCCAGCATTTTGTGAATAAATACCTTTGATTTGTACCAACATCTGCAGTTATTTTCTTATACTGTCTTACAGCGCCAGAGACCTGGGTTCGATCCTGACTACAGTGCTGGTCTGTATGGAGTTTGTACGTTCTCCCCGTGACCTGCGTGGGTTTTCTCCGAGATCTTCGGTTTCCTCCCACACTCCAAAGAGGTACAGGTTTGTAGGTGAGCAGGCTTGGTTATAAATGTAAAATTGTCCCTAGTGTGTGTAGGGTACTATTACCAGCAGGAATCGCTGGTCGGCGCGGACTTGGTGGGCCGAAGGGCCTGTTTCCCTGCGGTATCTCTACACTAAACTAAAGTCAAGAGTGTTTAATTGGTGTATGCGCCAGAAACAAAACAATGAAATCTGACTTGCTCTCAATTTCTAGGCATATTAACACATCATAACAAATAAATATACAAGGATAGAATAAATTTTCCATCTGAAGAAGGGTCTCGACCTGAAACGTCACCCATTCTTTCTATCCAGAGATGCTGCCTGTCCCGCTAAGTTACTCCAACATTTTGTGTCTATCTTCGGTTTAAACTAGCATCAGCAGTTCCTTCCTATACAATAAATTCTCAGTTATATTAGGTAACCAGACCATAAGAGTGCAAGCTGAAGTACAGAGTGCAGTGAATAATTGAAGTGTTATTGCTGGGGAAGCAGTCCCAGGAGAGAACATTGGCTTCGGTCGACTTCCACCTGTAGAGTACAGATAGATCTGATTGTGTTTCTTGCCCATGCTGTGTTTCATTGATGGGTAGAGCAAAGGCAGATTTACTGTGACGTGCAGAGTATTCCCTGGGAATGGTTCACGAGACAGTAGATGGAGCTTTACTCCATGCGAAACCCTTGTTATACAATGTTTTTTAATGCTTGATAAAACAGTAGAGGGAGTTTTATTCTGTAACTGCACAATGTAAAGTGACATTTAGCGTGTGCTTTACCTGACTGTTGCTGCAGAGCAGAGGGACATTTGTTCTTTTCAACTGATCTGCAAAAATGTGGAATTGAAGAAAATCCCTTTCTGCTGCAGTGGAATCTGTTCCTTTGGTCAACTAATAGCATGCAAAATAACTAAATCATGCCGGACATCCACACAATATTCCAATGCACCAATCCCTTTGTTTTCGTGGTGTGCATTATTTTATTCATTCATTCATTTCACTTATTGTGACTTTGAACAAAACACAACTTGCACAAAATGCAACTTGTCTGGATTTTTGATGGTAAGCTGTCACAGGTACAGTGAAATTCACTTTTGTGTACAATTCAGTACGAGTATCACCATACATAAGCACTGAGATGCATGTTTATTAAGCATCTCAGATACAGTGCAAGTGCATAGCAGTAGTACACTGAGACCGCATGTGGAGTCTAGACACAAAATGCTGGAGTAACTCAGCGGGACAGGCAGCATCTCTGGAGAGAGGGAATGGGTGACGTTTTGGGTCGAGGCCCTTCAGACTGAAGAAGTCAGAGTACCCACATTCCCACATGTCCCACACCACTTTCTGCTGTGTTTCACTGATCAGGATCACTCAATGCCAGAAATCTGTCACAGTTTCAATGTATTTTAATCCTCTGCCCCATGAAAAATAATGGGATTAGCGAAGTATTAGGGTGAATGGGTGGTTGGTGCAAGGCATGGACTCGAAGGGCCAAAGGGCTTGGTTTTCTGCTTTATTTCTCAATGACTCTCAGACTCTCTATGACTTGAGTTACTCCAGCATTTTGTGTTAGCCATCACAACCCTGTTATCTTTCAATGGTACTTCATTACAGCTGACCGAGTTGATTTACATAGGTCTATGTTCACGTAAACTGGCATGCACGTCTTTCTTTTTCATTTCTTTTGACATGAAACTGGAAATTGATGTCCGATGGCTATCCTATACACCTGAACCTCCACCACCCACTCCCCGCCCTCTCACCCCCAAACATCCCTGCCTCACTCGTCTTCTCTAAGGTGAGAAATCGATCCTTAAAAAACCACATTTGGAAAGTGGTGAAATCATCGGACAAAGTCAGCATGGATTTATGAAAGGCAAATCAAGCCTGACGAATCTTATAGAATTTTTCGAGGATGTAACTAGTAGAGTGGATAAGGGAGAACCAATCGATGTGTTATATCTGGACTTTCAGAAGGCCTTCGACAAGGTCCCACATAGGAGATTGGGGTACAAACTTAAAGCACATGGTATTGAGGGTTCAGTGTTGAGGTGGATAGAGAATTGGTTGGCGGACAGGAAGCAAAGAGTAGGAATAACGGGTCCTTTTCGGAATGGCAGGCAGTGACTAGTGGGGTACCGCAAGGCTCAGTGCTGGGACCCCAGTTATTTATAATATATATTAATGATTTGGACGAGGGAATTGAATGCAACATCTCTAAGTTTGCGGATGACATGAAGCTGGGTGGCAGTGTTAGCTGCGAGGAGGATGCTAGGAGGCTGCAGAGTGACTTGGATAGATTAGGCGAGTGGGCAAATGCATGGCAGATGCAATATAATGTGGATAAATGTGAGGTTACCCACTTTGGCCGCAAGAACAGGAAAGCAGAGTATTACCTGAATGGTGGCCAATTAGGAAAAAGGGAGATGCAACGTGACCTGGGTGTCATGGTACACCAGTCATTGAAAGCAAGCGTGCAGGTGCAGCAGGCAGTGAAGAAAGCGAATGGTATGTTAGCATTCATAGCAAGAGGATTTGAGTATAGGAGCAGGGAGGTTCTGCTGCAGTTGTACAGGGCCTTGGTGAGACCGCACCTGGAGTATTGTGTACAGTTTTGGTCTCCTAATCTGAGGAAAGACATTCTAGCCTTAGAGGGAGTACAGAGAAGGTTCACCAGATTGATCCCTGGGATGGCAGGACTTTCATATGAAGAAAGACTGGATAGACTAGGCTTATACTCGCTGGAATTTAGAAGACTGAGGGGACAGGTTGTGTGAGTGGGCGGATACATGGCAGATGCAGTTTAATGTAGATAAGTGTGAGGTTATTCACTTTGGAAGTAAGAATAGAAAGGCAGATTATTATCTGAATGGTGTCAAGTTAGGAAGAGGGGATGTTCAACGAGATCTGGGTGTCCTAGTGCATCAGTCACTAAAAGGAAGCATGCAAGTACAGCAGGCAGTGAAGAAAGCCAATGGAATTTTGGCCTTCGTAACAAGAGGAGTTGAGTATGGGGGCAAAGAGGTCCTTCTACAGTTGTACCGGGCCCTGGTGAGACCGCACCTGGAGTACTGTGTGCAGTTTTGGTCTCCAAATTTGAGGAAGGATATTCTTGCTATTGAGGGCGTGCAGCGTAAGTTCACTAGGTTAATTCCCGGAATGGCGGGACTGTCGTATGTTGAAAGGCTGGAGCAATTAGGCTTGTATACACTGGAATTTAGAAGGATGAGGGAGGATCTTATTGAAACATATAAGATAATTAGGGGATTGGACACATTAGAGGAAGGAAACATGTTCCCAATGTTGGGGGAGTCCAGAACAAGGGGCCACAGTTTAAGAATAAGGGGTAGGCCATTTAGAACGGAGATGAGGAAGAACTTTTTCAGTCAGAGAGTGGTGAAGGTGTGGAATTCTCTGCCTCAGAAGGCAGTGGAGGCCAGTTCGTTGGATGCTTTCAAGAGAGAGCTGGATAGAGCTCTTAAGGATAGCGGAGTGAGGGGGTATGGGGAGAAGGCAGGAACGGGGTACTGATTGAGAGTGATCAGCCATGATCGCATTGAATGGCGGTGCTGGCTCGAAGGGCTGAATGGCCTACTCCTGCACCTATTGTCTATTGTCTATTGTCTAATAACCTAATAGCTAATAAACTTCCCATGAAGTTCCCTGGAAAGTTTTACTTCATGCATTCTAAAGGCCATCCTTATTTGAAAGTATATTAGAAACTTGCAGCCATTCAGCATTGAAATAAATCCTTCAGCCCACCCAGTCCATCCTGGTCATTAAGCTCCCAAGTAAACTAATCCCACACTAATCCTATTTTTATTCTCCCCACTTTCACATCAAATCCCTCCCCCATATTATACAAAAAAATACCTCAGATATTTTACAATGGCCAGTTAAAACACCAACGTACACTCTGAAGTATCACAAAATGCTGGAGTAACTCAGCGGGTCAGGCAGCATCTCTGGAGAGAAGGAATGGGTGACGTTTTGGGTCGAGACCCTTCTTTCGACCCGAAACGTCACCCATTCCTTCTCTCCAGAGATGCTGCCTGACCTGCTGAGTTACTGCAGCTTTTTGTGATACCTTCGATTTGTACCAGCATCTGCAGTTATTTTCCTACACAACTTACACCCTGAGCTCTCTGCAAGACTGCAAGAAATTGCAACGAATTGTGGACACAGCCCAGACTATCATGCAAACCAACCTCCCTTCCATTGAACTCATTTATACCTCTCGCTGCCTCGGCAAGGCCAGCAGCATAATCAAGGACGAGTCGCACCCTGGCCACTCCCTCTTCTCCCCTCTCCCATCAGGCAAAAGGTACAGAAGTGTGAAAACGCACACCTCCAGATTCAGGGACAGTTTCTTCCCAGCTGTTATCAGGCAACTGATCCATCCCACCACAACCAGAGAGCAATGTTGAACCACTATCTACCTCATTGGTGACCCTCAGACTATCTTTGATCAGACTTTGCTGGCTTTACCTTGCACTAAACATTATTCCCTTATCATGTATCTGTACACTGTGAATGGCTCAATTGTAATCATGCATTTAGTCTTTCCGCTGACTGGTTAGCACACAACAAAAGCTTTTCACTGTAGCTCGGTAAACTAAAAATAAAAATAAACTATTTTTGACAATAAACTAAACTGAACTGAGATTGAACTGTTTTGAAGGAACAAGATCACCCAAAGCAATTCCATGCAGTTACAGAGCATACGTGTAAACTGTACGTGACTGACGGCCAGGATTTACTGGTGGGAGGGGGGAGGGGGGGTTTGGGGTGGGTAAGTAGCAGGTCCACCAGCTATGCAAATATGCCACTCCCTCTGGTCACATGTGACAATTGGGCATCATTATGCTTTACTTTATTGACAGCATTTTCATTTGCAACTTATTCCTTCCAAATTGCCCACCTGTAAGTCAGGATGCCCTGGTTACTAATCATCAGGCTACTTGCCCCACATTCCCAATAATACTGAATAACCCTCATCATTGCTTCAAGATTCAACAAGGTAAAGTTCTGATTAAGTTCGTTGACTCGAAATGTTAACTCTGTTTCTTTCTTCGCAGATGCTGCTTGACAGGCCGAGTATTTCTAGCTCTCAATGATTCCGTGATATTTTATTGCCACATGTACTTTGTCACAGTGAATTTTCTTTTGCGTAAACCCGGTAAAATCATGTAGCAGACCTCACCCAGGCAGTACAAAAGTGTGGCCATGTTTTGACACTGACAAAGTTACAAAAGTGACTCTTGTTCATATCTATATACTATGGGGGTGAGGGGAGGGGAGGGGGCAGTGGGGGTGGAGAGGATGCTGCACCAATGCAGAAGAGGTTTGGCTCTGAGCCAGCGCTGCCCTCACAGCTGCGGCTTGCCTGCAGTCCGTTTGTCTTTTGTGTTTTTTGTTGTTTTTGTCTGAATTGTAGTTTTAATGTGATGTCTCTCCCGAACGGAGACCCGACCTTTGTTTTCTGTGTCGTGTCTCCGTTCCCGCTGCGGCCTACCACCGGCCATGCACCTGGAGCTGGCGGGCTCCGGCTGGAACCACCTGGGCTCTGGTTCGCAGAGCCCGCGGCCCGGACTCACCACCTGCGGCCCTGGCTGCCTTCGGATGCTGCGGGAGCGGCTGCGACTCGTCTCCGGAGGCTCCGGCGCGGGCCGTCTGGACGTCGGAGGCCCGCAGCCCCCTGAGTGGTGGCCCACATCGGGAGCTCCGGCAGCGGCAGAGTGTTCGCCCGCCCCGAATCGCGGGGCTTGGGACGGCCCACCGCGGACCTTTCACCGTCCAGCGCGGCCTGAAATAGGCCGCTGGATTTTCTCTGCCCGACGGGGGCTTCAATGTCGGGAGCCCCGACCGCCCCGACGTGGCAACTCCAACAGCCTAACCGCGGGAGAAGACGGCAGGTGAAGAGAAAATACATTCTGGCCTTCCATCACAGTGAGGAGGGGACTGGAGGAGACTCACTGTGATGGATGTTTCTTTTGTTTGGTGTTGGTTTATGATTATATGTGTTATTGCATATTTTTATTGCTTATTTTTATTGGTCTTATTGTTGAACTGTGGGTCATTTTTCATTTCACTGCACATTAAGTGTATGTGACAAATAAATTGACTATTGACTATTGCCTATTGATTGAACGGGTCCACTTGGTCTAGTTTCTACTAAGTTTTCTTTGGCTTGTAACAACTAACCCAAGAAGAAATACAGAAAATGTCCAGGTGATGAACATTGAACTCCTGACTTAAAAATATAAGTCATCACAAAGATATAAGTGGAGCAATGGGACAAAAGGGATAGCTCAATGAGCCAGCATTAATTGATGGGCTGCATGGCCTCCTGCTCTGTCAAGAGAAAATATGAAAGAATATGAAATATGTATTCAATTCCTTTCTAAAAGCTATTGAATCTGCTCCCATCATCATTTCAGGTGGGACGTTCCAGATTGTGACAGAGCATCCAATAAACAATTCTCCTCATTTCCCCCTCTGTTACTTAATGAGCCTGTTTTCCCCGATCCTCGGTCTGTGGCATCAGCCTCTCTTACAGGCTGCTCTGTCAGATTCACGGACAGGCACAGTGAGGAATGGTGGGAGAACAAAGGGGGACCCAGTGTGGGGAAGGGGACTTTAGTTTGTGAATCCTCTGCCCAGGAGGTAAGCCTGCCTTCGTTTGTTCGTTCGTTCGTTCCCGTGAAGGCGCTGTGCACACGGCAGCCAGCCAACAGTCGCTTGTCTATTTAATTTTTTTTAACTTTTCTCTTGTTCACCTTTAATTTAATTTTAATTTCAATTTTTCTGTACCAAATGCTGCCTGGATTAGAGGGTATTAGCTAGAGAACTTAAGAGCAGAGAGCAGTACAGCACAGGAATGGGCCCCTTTGGCCCACAATATCTCCGCCGAACATGATGCTAATGTAAACTAACCTTCACTGCATATCTACACTGCGTGTGCATATGGTCCACACACCTCAATTCCCTACATATCCCTCAGCCTAGCCCACAGTCTCTTAAATCCCACCATCTTAACTGCCTCCACCAGCATGTCTGGCAGTACATTCCAAGTACACACCACTATCTGTGTACAACGTTTGCCCTACACATCTCGTTTAATCTTTGCTCCCCTCACCGTAAAGCTATGCCCTTCAGTGTTTGCCATCTCCATCCTGGGAGAGGCCGTTCCGACTGTCCACTCTATCCATGCCTCTTACGATTCATATACTTCTATCAGGTCTCTCCTCGGTCACCGACACTCCAGAGAAAACGACCCAAGTTTGTCCACCCTCTCCTTGTCGCTAATGCCCTCTAATCTCTAAACATCTTCTGCACCCGTTCTTAAGTCTCCACGTCCTTCCTGTAATGGGACGACCAAAACTGCACTCAATACTCCAAAAGCAGTCAAACCAAATATTGTACAAAGCTGCAACATTACTTCCTGACTCGTATACTCAATGTCTCGACCTCTAAAGGCAAGCATGCCATATGCCTTCTTCACCACTATATCCACGCGCGACCACTTTCAGAGAGCTGTGGACTTATCCCCCAAGATCACTCTGTACATCAATGCAATTAGGAGTCTTGCCATTAACTGGGTTCAGTCCTCTTTGACCTCCCAAAGTGTAACATTTGGATTAAGCTCCATCTTCCATTTCTCCGCCCGCCTTCTTCTAAGGTTGATTAATATTCTGATGTAAACTTTGACAGCCTTCCCCACTGTCGGCAACTACACAGATTTTTGTGTTGCCTGCAAACATACTAACCAGCCTATTTACATTTACATGCAAGTCATTTGAATAATATATACCACAAACAACAGAGGTCCGACACAGATCACAGCCGAACGGAGATGAGGAAAAACTTTTTCAATCAGAGAGTTGTGAATCTGTGGAATTCTCTGCCTCAGAAGGCAGTGGAGGCCAATTCTCTGAACGCATTCAAGAGAGAGCTAGATAGAGCTCTTAAGGATAGCGGAGTCAGGGGGTATGGGGAGAAGGCAGGAACGGGGTACTGATTGTGAATGATCAGCCATGATCACATTGAATGGCGGTGCTGGCTCGAGGGGCCGAATGGTCTACTCCTGCACCTATTGTCTATTGTCTAATACCATTGAACGCAGACCTCCTGCCAGAATAGCATCCAGACAACACAACCCTACGTCTTTTAGTTTTAGTTTTTAGTTTTAGAGATACAGCGTGGAAACAGGCCCTTCGGCCCATCGAGTCCTTGCCGACCACTGATCACGCATACACTAGTTCAGGCCCACTCCCCTGACGTCAGTCTGAAGAAGGGTTTCGACCTGAAACGTCACCCATTCCTTCTCCCCAGAGATGCTGCCTGTCCCGCTGAGTTACTCCAGCATTTTGTGCCTACTTTCCATTTAAACCAGCATCTGCAGTTCCTTCCTACACTAGTTGTATGTTATCCCACGTATGCATCCAACACACCAGGGGCCATTTACAGAAGTCAATTAACCTACAAACCTGCGCATCTTCGGAATGTGGGAGGAAACCAGAGCACCCGGAGAAAATCCACGTGCTCACAGGGAGAATGTACAAACTATGCACAGACAACACCCACAGATAAGATCGATCCGGGGTCTCTGGCACTGTGAGGCAGCAGTCCCACTGTGCCGCCTTCTTCTGTGAGTAAGCTCGTTCTGAATCTAAATAACCAAGTCACTGTGGATCCCATGTATCTTAATCTTACTTACCATGAGGGACTTTGTCAAATGGGCCTACTAAATTCCATGTAGATAACATCCACTGCCCTACCCACTTATTTACATCGGCGAAACCAAACGCAGGCTCGGCGATCGCTTCGCTCAACACCTGCGCTCGGTCCGCGTTAACCAACCTGATCTCCCGGTGGCTGAGCACTTCAACTCTCCCTCCCATTCCCAGTCTGACCTTTCTGTCATGGGCCTCCTCCAGTGCCATAGTGAGGCCCACCGGAAATTAGAGGAACAGCACCTCATATTTCGCCTGGGCAGCTTGCAGCCCAGTGGTATGAACATTGACTTCTCCAATTTTAGATAGTTCCTCTGTCCCTCTCTTCCACTCCCTCTTCCCAGATCTCCCTCTATCTTCCTGTCTCCACCTATATCCTTCCTTTGTCCCGCCCCCCTAACATCAGTCTGAAGAAGGGTCTCGACCCGAAACGTCGCCCATTCCTTCTCTCCCGAGATGCTGCCTGACCTGCTGAGTTACTCTAGCATTTTGTGAATAAATCCCATTGATAACATTCATCACTTCCACAAAACACACACTCGAGTCCACAAGACATGACCTGCCGTGTACAAAGCCATGTTAACTGTCCCGAATTAGTCGATCTTCCTCCAAATGAGACTGTCCGAACAGAAAGAATCCTTGCCAAGAGCCTCCCAATACTTGACGTGAGGCTCACTGGCCTATAATTTCCTGAATTATTTCTCCTTCCCTTCTTAAACAAAGGAACAACATTGGCTTCTCCACAGTCCACTGGGACCTTGCCTCTGGCTGGGGAAGATACAAATGTTTTTGTCAACGTTCCTGCCTGCCTGGAATTTAGAAGGATGAGAGGAGATCTTATCGAAACGTATAAGATTATTAAGGGGTTGGACACGTTAGAGGCAGGAAACATGTTCCCAATGTTGGGGGAGTCCAGAGCAAGGGGCCACAGTTTAAGAATAAGGGTAGGCCATTTAGAACTGAGACGAGGAAAAACTTTTTCAGTCAGAGAGTTGTGAATCTGTGAAATTCTCTGCCTCAGAAGGCAGTGGAGGCCAATTCTCTGAATGCATTCAAGAGAGAGCTAGATACAGCTCTTAAGGATAGCGGAGTCAGGGGGTATGGGGAGAAGGCAAGAATGGGGTACTGATTGAGAATGATCAGCCATGATCACATTGAATGGCGGTGCTGGCTCGAAGGGCCGAATGGCCTCCTCCTGCACCTATTGTCTATTGTCTATTGTCTATTGTCTATTGTCTATTGTCTATTGTCTATTGTCTATTGTCCGTTCCCATTGCCTCTCTAAGGAGAGGTTGGGCTAACTTGGATTGTTTTCTCTGGAGCATTGAAGAATGTGGGGAGACCAGATGGAAGTATAGAAAATGAAAATCAGCATAGATAGGATAGACTGTCAGAACTTTTCTACCAGGGTGGAAATGCCAAAGACCATAAGGCATAGGTTTAAGTGGGAGGGGCAAAATGTAAAGGAAATCTGCGGGGCAAGTTTTTTTACACAGTGTTCAGTGTCTGGAATGCGTGGCCAGTGCTATTAAGAGTGCATTAACATATGATGAGCCTTTGTTGCCACTGGCTAGAGTTTAGAAGAATGAAGGGGGACCTCATTGAAACGTACCGAATAGTGGAAGGCTTTGGATAGAGCGGACGTGGAGGGGATGTTTCCACTAGTGGGTGTGTCTTGGACCGGAGGTCATAGCCACAGACTTAAAGGACGTTCTTTTGGGAAGGAGATGAGGAGGAGTTTCTTTAGTTAGAGGCTGGTGAATCTGTGGAATTCTTTGCCACAGAAGGCTGTGGAGGCCAAGTCATTTGGATATATTTAAGGCAGAGATAGATAGATTCTTGATTAGTACGGGTGTCGGAGGTTATGGGGAGAAGGCTGGAGAATGGGGTTGGGAGGGAGAGAAAAATTAGCCATGGTTGAATGGCGTAGTAGATTTGATGGGCCGAATGGCCTAATTCTGCACCTATTACTTATGACCTTATGATAAGAATCTTTTAGGCAGGCACATGGATGTGCAGGGAATGGAGGCATCGAGGTCACATGCAGACAGCAGGCATTAGTTTAACGTTTATGGCGGCACGGTGGCGCAGCGGTAGAGTTGCTGCCTTACAGCGAATGCAGCGCTGGAGACTCAGGTTCGATCCTGACTACGGGCGCCGTCTGTATGGAGTTTGTACCTGCGTGGGTTTTCTCCGAGATCTTCGGTTTCCTCCCACACTCCAAAGACGCACAGGTATATAGGTTAATTGACTGGGTAAATGTAAAAATTGTCCCTAATATGTGTAGGATAGTGTTAATGTGCGGGGATCACTGGGCGGCGCGAACTCGGTGGGCCGAAGGGCCTGTTTCCGCGCTGTATCTCTAAATCTAAATCTAAACGTAGCTGCATGTTTGGTACGAAAGGGCTGAAAGACCTGTAGCTTTGCTACCACTTCAATGTTCCATGTATCTATGCATGAAAGAAATGGGTTGGTCAATAATAAGCAGTTTGAAACAATATCGTAAAATGCAAATGAAGCTATTAACAAAGACAAATTGTTCCGGCCGCGGGATACTGAAATCATTAGAAGGGTGATCCACACGCTACAAACCCAGTGCAGGTTCCAACCATTAATGGGCCGGCAATTTGTGAGAAGCACATGGCAATGTTTTATTTCAGGCTTCCCCCCTGCGTACGATTGCCCCTGGGCCCTGTTGCTCTGATTAATGGGTTCTGGACGATGTTTGTTTTGAGCACAGGGATGGAAGTTGCTGCTCAGTGCCAGCTCGGAGCTGGGAGCTGCCAGGTGTGAGACATCTGCCCAAACCAGCCCTCGACAGCAAGCCCAGCGCACGCGCTGTGTTTCCATGTAATTACCGCAGGCTGCTGCGACCAGCTGAAAACCAGTCCCAGCTGCACAAGACAGAACAGGAACACCGCCTCCAAAGTGCTTGTTTGGTAAGCTAACAAGGCTGCTCTCTCTGACTGTGAGCTTGCAACCTCACATCAATCACTTGCAGTTATGACAACTTTAAAGTTGCCTGGGCTGTCCTCTGCTTTCTCAGCTCAAATTGTTTTTCTTCCTCCTAGTTAGTTCATCAATAAGTTCAGATTTGCAGAAAGAAGTGTAAAGTTGCGAAACTTCTCTTCATTCTAAGGGAGCAGGATTAATAGAGGGGCTTCAAGAGCAGAAATAATAAACCAGGGCAATTTCTTTATGTGCATTAGTGGGAGAGTCATGAATAAGGAAAACAGCGCTGTAAAATAAAGGGCAGTCATTTCACACAGAGGTGTTTCTCCTCTCATGGGCAGTGAATCCTTCTCTGGAATTCTCTTGCCTCGAAGGTAATGGAAGCCAGATCGCTTAATATATTTAAGTTGGAGATTTTAAAAAGGTATTTGGAAGATTGAGTAATTGAGCATTCTGGGGAACAAAATACAGAAGAGGAGTTGAACTCGACATAGTGGCCAGCACCGTGGCATCATAAGATCATAAGTGACAGGAGCAGAATTCGGCCATTCGGCCCATCAAGTCTACTCTGCCATTCAATCGTGGCTGATCTATCTCTCCATCCCAACCCCATTCTCCTGCTTTCTTCCCATAACCCCTGACGCCCACACTAATGAAGAATCTATCTATCTCTGCCTTAAATCACACTGAATGTTAGAGTCTCCTAAAGGGAGAGTGGGAACCAGAGCTCTGAGGAGTTTTAAGGGAACACAGGAACCAGAGTTCAGGTGAGGTTAAAATTGTGCCTACGTGTGTTGGAGTGTAGTTTTGTTTAGTTAAGATACAGCATGGAAACACGCTCCTCAGCCCACACTGACCATCGATCACCCATTCACATTGAGGTTCACCTGCACCTCCTCCAACCTCATCTACTGTATCCGCTGTTCCAAGTGTCAACCTCTCTACATCGGCGAGACCAGGCGCAGGCTCGGCGATCGTTTCGCTGAACACCTCCATTCAGTCCGTCTTAACCTACCTGATCTCCCGGTGGCTCAGCACTTCAACTCCCCCTCCCACTCCCAATCTGACCTTTCTGGGCCTCCTCCATTGTCAGAGTGAGGCCTAGCGCAAATTGGAGGAACAGCACCTCATATTTCGCTTGGGCAGCTTACTTCCCAGCGGTATGAACATTGACTTCTCTAACTTCAGATAGTCCCTTGCTTTCCCTCTCTATCCCCTCCCCCTTCCCAGTTCTCCCACCAGTCTTCCTGTCTCCGACTACATCCTATCTTTGCATCGCCCCCTCCCCTGACATCAGTCTGAAGAAGGGTCTCGACCCAAAACGTCACCCATTCCTCCTCTCCAGAGATGCTGCCTGACCTGCTGAGTTACTCCAGCATTTTGTGTCTATCTTCGATTTAAACCAGCATCTGCAGGTTATTTCTGTTATCCCATTCCCTACAAAATATGGTCAATTTAATGAGGCCAATTAACCTACAAACCTCCACATCTTTGGGGTGTGGGAGGAAACCGGAGCGCCCGGAAGAAACCCACGCAGTCACAGGGAGAACATGCAAACTCCACACCGACAGACCCTGAAGTCAGGATCAAACCCAGGTCTATGGTACTGTGAATCAGCGGCTCTACCTGGTGTGCCACTGTGCTGAGAAGAGAGAAAAGGGACTTGACTGAAAAATGCAAAATCTTGCTTCAGGACAGAGCAGAGTGTTAGTTCCTCTTTTGGGAAAATGTTGCCTAAAAACAAGGGTTCACCCATTTAAGACAGAGATGAGGTAAGATTTTATTCTCTCGGAAGGATATGACAGCTTTCTTCCTCAAAGTCTTGTTGATGCAGAGTTTGTGAGCAATTCTAAGGATGACGTAGATAGATTCTTGATGAGCAAGGTAGTGAAAGGTTACTATTTGTAGAAGGGATCGCAGAGTTGGGTCACAGTCAGATCGTTCATAATTTTGATGAATGGCAGAGCAGGTTTGGTGGGATGCATGGTCTACTCCCACTCCTGCATTGTATGCTTGTATCGTGGAACAGTTGGACCGCAGAGCTTAGATGACTACAAGTTAATGCAAAGATCTGCAACAGGCAAGGTATCGGAATTATCCAACCTGCAGGTTACAACGGCATGGGTCAGAATTTCAGGCACAGTTACAGAGCTGCGTAAAGCCTATGTGGTCCAAAACTCTTCTCACGGACAGATTTGACAGCAAGTTTGCAAACACTCTGGTTCAGTTTCAGACACTTACAAAGGTGAACGCTCTCTGGCCAGGGATGGAGTAAGTGATGGAGCTGTAAGGAATAGATGCAAGGCCAGTCCCTTAGCCCCATCCTTCCTGTTCCCCCATGCAGAAGTCAAGTCAAGTCACGTTTATTTGTCACATACATATACAAGATGTGCAGTGAAATGAAAGTGGCAATGCCTGCGGATTGTGCTAAAACTACAAAACACAATAGAAAAAAAAATGTTAACACAAAAAATTTATTAATACAGTAAATTAAATTAGTCCCTGGTGATATGAGAATTAACAGTCCTGATGGCCTGTGGGAAGAAACTCAGTCTCATCCTCTCTGTTTTCACAGCGTGACAGCGGAGGCGCTTGCCTGACCGTAGCAGCTGGAACAGTCCGTTGCTGGGGTGGTAGGGGTCCCCCATAATGTTGCTGGCTCTGGATCTGCACCTCCTGATGTATAGGTCCTGCAGGGGGGCGAGTGTAGTTCCCATGGTGCGTTCAGCTGAACGCACTACTCTCCGCAGGGCTTTCCTGTCCTGGGCAGAACTGTTCCCACACCAGACTGTGATGTTCCCGGACAAGATGCTCTCCACAGCCCCAGAGTAGAAGCACTGAAGGATCCTCAGAGACACTCTGAATTTCCTCAGCTGTCTAAGGTGGTAAAGGCGCTGCCTTGTCTTACCCACCAGTGCGGCAATGTGCGTTGTCCATGTCAGATCCTCTGTGATGTGGACTCCCAGGTATTTAAAGCTGAAAGATCATGGCTAACCTTAAACCAAGTGCCACTTTCTTGCTCTAACCCCGTAGCCCTTTAATAACAGCTTTGACATTCCCAATATTTCTTTTGGGACATTTCTGCTCACTCATTACTACATGCTGCAGAAGCATCAGGAGAAGAGAAGTGAAGGGAAGGTAAAACTGTGTTATCAGTGCGTCTGTGGAGAGTGATGTTTGCAGTTGATGTTGTTGGGGACGGTATGTATATGAAACATTGGAAGGGACTTTAGAGTTACAGCATGGCAACAGGCCCTTCGGCCCACAGTCCACATCCTACACACTAGGGGCAATTTACAGAAGCCAATTACCTACAAGCTAGAAACCGAGAAACCTGCACATCTTTTGAACGTGGGAGGAAACCAGAGCACCCGGAGAAAACCCACGCGTTCACAGAGGGAATGTACAAACTCTGCACAGCAGCCCCCTTAGTCAGGATCGAACCTGAATCTCTGGCGCTGTGAGGCAGCAACTCTACCGCTGCACCACTGTACTGCAGTGCGTGGAACTGCTGCCTGACAGTTCCTGTGACATGGGTTCAATCCTGACATCAGGTGCTATCTGTGTGGAGTTTGCATGTTCTCCAGTTTGGTTTAGTTTTTAATCTAGTTTAGGGATACAGCGCGGAAACAGGCCCTTCGGCCCACCGAGTCCGCAAAGACCAGCGATCCCCGCATACTAACACTGTGCTGCACACCCTAGGGACAATTCTACATTCATTCAAGGCCAATTAACTACAAACCTGTACGTCTCTGGGGTGTGTGAGGAAACCGAATATCTGGGAGAAATCCCACGCAGGTCACGGGGAGGATGTACAAACACAGTATGGAGAGCACCTGTAGTCAGGATCGAACCGGGGTCTCTGGAGCTGTCAGGCAGAAGCTCTACTGCTTCACCACTGTGCTGCCCATTACACACCTTTCTTCACAAGTGAGTTCAAAGAATATTGTAGGTATTTCCCGGAACAAGGCCTGGTCTGTGAGGATGGGGAAGTGGATTCAGGAGTCAGAAATCTGCCGAAACCTCAGGTGGAGTTATAGAGCCATACAGTCATATGGTGTGGAAACAGGCAACCTCAGCCCAACCTGCCCATACCAACCAACATGTCCCATCCACACTAGTCCCACTTGCTTGTATTTAGCCCACATACATCTCAACCTTTCCATTCCATGTACCTGCCTAATTGCTTCTTATACATTGCCATTGTCCCTGCCTCAGCTACCTCCTCCGGCACCTCGTTCCATACACCCACCACCCTTTGTGAGAAAAGGTTACCCCTCAGATTCATTCCCCCTTCACCTTAAACCTATGTCCTCTGGTTCTGGATTTCCCTACTCGGGGGATAGAACGTTTATCAGGGCTTTGGTTTGTGTATCAGTGGTCTAATCATGACCTGGGTTAGGAATTAGTAGTCCAATTAAAGCTTGTCTTAAGGGCATAAGTGATAGGAGTAGAATTAGGCCATTCGGCCCATCAAGTCTACTCTACCATTCAATCATGGCTGATCTATCTTTCCCTCCTAACCCCATTCTCCTGCCTTCTCCCCATAACCTCTGACACCGGTACTAATCAAGAATCTATCTATCTCTGCCTTAAACATATCCACTGACTTGGCCTCCACAGCCTTCTGTGGCAAAGAATTCCGCAGATTCACCACCCTCTGACTAAAGAAATTTCTCCTCATCTCCTTCCTAAATGAACGTCCTTTAATTCTGAGGCTATGACCTCTAGTCAGTCCTAGACTCTCCCACTAGTGGAAACATCCTCTCCATATCCACTCTATCCCAAGCCTTTTACTATTCTGTATGTTTTCATGAGGTCCCCCCCTCATTCTTCTAAACTCCAGTGAGTGCAGGCCCAGTGCCAACAAACGCTCATCATAGATTATTCATTCCTGGGATCATTCTTGTAAACCTCCTCTGGACCCTCTCCAGAGCCAGCACATCCTTCCTCAGATATGGTGCCAAAATTGTTCACAATATTCCGAATGCGGCCTGACCAGCGCCTACTCTGAGCTCTGTGTTGGGGAATACTAGTCCTGTTAAGACCTGAGGTGGGGGTTGGTGCTCTGACTGTTACCTGAGAAGGAATTGTCAGTCTAATTGGGATCAGGGACACAGTGGGTTGTGTAGTGCGACTAGGGGTCCCGTATTAGCCAGGACATCCCGTATATTGGGCTAAATTGGTTTGTCCCGTACGGGACCGCCCTTGTCTCGTATTAGGCCGGGGCGCGCTGTAGGCCCAGACAATGTAAGCCCGGACAGTGTAGGCCCGGACACTGCAGACCCGGACACTGTAGGCCCGGACACTGTAGACCCGGACACTGTAGGCCCGGACAGTGTAGGCCCGGACACTGTAGGCCCGGACACTGTAAGCCCGGACAATGTAGGTCCGGACACTGTAGACCCGGACACTGTAGGCCCGGACACTGTAGACCCGGACACTGTAGGCCCGGGTGCCGCTGTAGGCCCGGACAGTGTAGGCCCGGAGGCCTTGGCGCCGCCTAACAGAGGTTGCATAGCAACCCGCCTCCCGGCCCGGGCGGCCGCCATTGGTGGAGTGGGAGCACATGGCCGCTGGCTGGGTGATGTCACCTTTTGTCCCTTATTTGGGAGTGAGAAGGTTGGCACCCCTAAGTGCGATTGAGGCCCGGTTTGAAGGTCTGGGATCTGACTGGGGTCTGCCAAGAGTATCAGTGGTCTGACTGCCGGGATAGGGATTACTCATCTATAGAAGCTGCAGAACGACTGATTTTTTTACAGTGGGAGAGCCCAACAACAGGAGCACCTCAGAACAAAATCATCTATTTTCTCGGATGTTATCATGAGGAAGTCTAATTACAAGCTGGAAATGGCACAGAGAAGATTTACGAGGATGTTGCCAGGACTCGAGGGTCTGGGCTATAGGGAGAGGTTGAGTAGGCTGGGACTCTATTCCTTGGAATGTTGGAGGATGAGGGGTGATCTTATAGAGGTGTACAAAAATCATGAGAGGAGTAGATTGGCTGGATGCACAGAGTCTCTTGCCCAGAGTAGGTGAATCGAGGTCCAGAGGACGTAGTTTAAGGTGAGGGGAGAAACATTTGATAGTCATCTGAGGGGTAACCTTTTCACACAATGGGTGGGGGGGGGGGTGTATGGAACAAGCTGCCAGAGGAGGTAGTTGAGGCAGGAACTATTGCAACATTTATGAAACAGTTAGACAGGTACATGGATAAGACAGGTTTGGAGGGATATGGGCCAAACGCAGGCAGGTGGGACTAGTGTAGCTGGGACATGTTGGCCGGTGTGAACAAGTTGGGCTGAAGGGCCTGTTTCCAACCTTGTATGACTACATGACTCTGACAAGCAATGTAAGAAGGAACTACAGATGCTGGTTTACACCAAAGATAGACACAAACTGCTGGAGTAACTCAGTGGGACATGCAGCATCTCTGGGGAGAAGGAATCAATTTGCTTTCTCCAGAGATGCTGCCTGACCCGCTGAGTTATAGACAGTAGACAATAGACAATAGGTGCAGGAGGAGGCCATTTGGCCCCTCGAGCCAGCACCGCCATTCAATGTGATCATGGCTGATCATTCTCAATCAGTACCCCGTTCCTGCCTTCTCCCCATACCCCCTGACTCCGCTATCCTTAAGAGCTCTATCTAGCTCTCTCTTGAGTGCATTCAGACAATTGGCTTCCACTGCCTTCAGAGTTACTCCAGCATTTTGTGTCTGCCGAATGGCCTCCTCCTGCACCTATTGTCTATTGTCTACTGTCTATAACTCAGCGGGTCAGGCAGCATCTCTGGAGAAAGCAAATTGATTCCATCTCCCCAGAGATGCTGCATGTCCCACTGAGTTACTCCAGCAGTTTGTGTCTATCTTTGGAGTTCTGTCAGTTTTGTTTTGTTTGCACAACTTGAATGCACTCAGAGAATTGGCCTCCACTGCCTTCAGAGTTACTCCAGCATTTTGTGTCTGTCTAGTTACAAGCACGCGGCTTGGAAAATCTATCGTCTGAGTAAAAGCAATGTGCAGTTGGAAGTGTGCTGCATGGCTTTGCTGAGTTTAAGATTTCAATCACAGTAGATTACAGAGCTGACCATGTTATATTTGCATTGTGCTGGAAAGCAGAGGTGATCAATTGTGAAGTCACATCACGTTTGAAATGTCACAATATTTTTCTCTCCTGAGATTACTGCGAGACAAGCATAAATTCTGCTGCACTCCTGGGGAAATGGCAAGCCTAATAACAACCCCAGAGGAGCTGGCCATGTGATCACACTTACAAATAGGTGGGATTCTAGAGTTATTGTATTTACCGGTGCAACATGTACGCGGCACCTTGTGAACCGACCACGCGACACAAGACTCCCAAGGTAACCCAACTGGTTAGCAGCACCTGCTGTGTATACACACCTCTATCTCTGCAGCCACCACACACCTGCTCTTTTGTTGTGAGCAACCGCAGCAGAACCACAAAAGATTGATTAGCGATCTCTTTAATTCTGACATTCCATCTATTGACCCTCAAAGGACAGCAGAATCTTCTGACAAGAGAAGAAAAAAAACTATCCCCTCAAGTCTTTCTCGCCTTGGCGGATTGTACAGCAGCAAGTTAGTTTGGACTGTGTTCAAACGCCCTTCTCTTGGAGCGGGCGGCAGGGCCTTTAAGTAATGGAGGATGCACCATTGAAAGCTTATTAATCAATAGACAATAGGCAATAGGTGCAGGAGGAGGCCATTCAGCACCTCGAGCCAGCACCGCCATTCAATGTGATCATGGCTGATCATTCTCAATCAGTACCCCGTTCCTGCCTTCTCCCCATACCCCCTGACTCCGCTATCCTTAAGAGCTCTATCTAGCTCTCTCTTGAATGCATACAGAGAATTTGCCTCCACTGACTTCTGAGGCAGTGAATTCCACAGATTCACAACTCTCTGACTGAAAAAGTTTTTCCTCATCTCCGTTCTAAATGGCCTACCCCTTATTCTTAAACTGTGGCCCCTTGTTCTGGACTCCCCCAACATTGGGAACATGTTTCCTGCCTCTAACGTGTCCAACCCCTTAATAATCTTATACGTTTCGATAAGACCCCCTCTCATCCATCTAAATTCCAGTGTATACAAGCCTAGCCAATCCAGTCTTTCAACATAGGACAGTCCCGCCATTCTGGGAATTAACCTAGTAAACCTACGCTGCACGCCCTCAATAGCAAGAATATCCTTCCTCAAATTTGGAGACCAAAATTGCACACAGTACTCCAGGTGCGGTCTCACTAGGGCCCTGTACAACTGCAGAAAGACCTCTTTGCTCCTATACTCAACTCCTCTTGTTATGAAGGCCAACATTCCATTGGCTTTCTTCACTGCCTGCTGTACCTGCATGCTTCCTTTCAGTGACTGATGCACTAGGACACCCAGATCTCGTTGTACGTCCCCTTTTCCTAACTTGTGCATTACAGCATGGTTTAGGTACAGCTCTGCATAAGACCACAAGGAATTGCAGAGATGGGGATGTGTGGACATGACTGTCCTAAGTAGAAATCATCCTCCCCCCTCCATCATTTGCGTACATCTACACTGATGCTACATCGGGAAAGCAGCCAACATGATCACAGACAGGTTTGACCCCCGGCATTCCCTCTTCTTTACTCTCCTGCAGGACTGAAGATGCAAGAGCTTGAAAGCACCTACTACCAGATTCAGAGAAAGATTCCTCCCTGCTGTTATCAGAATAGTAAATAAACCTCTCACAAGCTAAAGCTGCAGTCACAACCTACGTCAATGTAGCCCTTACACTATTTGTTATCGTCTCTTTCTCTGTAATTGTAACACTATAATTGTAGTACACAAAGTACTGGAGTAACTCAGCAGGTCAGGCAGCATCCCTGGAGAACATGGACATGTGACACAAAGCTGGAGTAACTCAGCGGGTTAGGGTTAGGGTTAGGGTTATGTGACATTTTGGGTCGGGACACTTCTTCAGACTGTTTGTAGGGAGGGGAGGGGGGAAGAAAGCTGGAAGAGTGGAAGGAAAGGACAAAACATGGCAGGTAATAGGTGAATAGGTGAAAGGAAGCATGCAGGTACAGCAGGCAGTGAAGAAAGCCAATGGAATGTTGGCCTTCATAACAAAAGGAGTTGAGTATAGGAGCAAAGAGGTCCTTCTGCAGTTGTACAGGGCCCTAGTGAGACCGCACCTGGAGTACTGTGTGCAATTTTGGTCTCCAAATTTGAGGAAGGATATTCTTGCTATTGAGGGCGTGCAGCGTAGGTTTACTAGGTTAATTCCCGGAATGGCGGGACTATCATATGTTGAAAGACTGGAGCGACTAGGCTTGTATACACTGGGATTTAGATGGATGAGAGTAGATCTTATCGAAATGTATCAGATTATTAAGGGGTTGGACACATTAGAGGCAGGAACATGTTCCCAATGTTGGGGGAGTCCAGAACAAGGGGCCACAGTTTAAGAATAAGGGGTAGGCCATTTAGAACGGAGATGAGAAAAAACGTTTTCAGTCAGAGAGTTGTGAAACTGTGGAATTCTCTGCCTCAGAAGGCAGTGGAGGCCAATTCTCTGAATGCATTCAAGAGAGAGCTAGATAGAGCTTTTAAGGATAGCGGAGTCAGGGGGTATGGGGAGAAGGCAGGAACGGGGTACTGATTGAGAATGATCAGCCATGATCACATTGAATGGCGGTGCTGGGGGCTCGAAGGGCCGAATGGCCTCCTCCTGCACCTATTGTCTATTGTCTATTGAACACAGGTGAAGGGGTATTTTGTTGGACAAAAGCCAGAGATGAAAAATAAACAGAAGATGTGAGACAAAAGGATTGTGGAGTTATAAATTGTGAAGCCAGAGGAAGGAACATAGGTTGAGGGGGAAGGGGAGAGGAGAAATAGGTTCAGGTCTAGGTGGGGTACAGGGGAGGGGGAAACGAAGGGGGAGGTGTGTGGGAGAAGAGGGGAGAGGGTTGAGGGGGTTTAGAGGTGAATTGGAGAATTCAATGTCCATACCGTTGGGTTGTAAGCTACCCAAGCTGAAGATAAGGCGCAGATCCTCCAGTTTGCATGTGGCCTCACTCTGGCAATGGAGTGGGCCCAGTGCAGAAGGTCAGTATGGGAATGGGAAGGGGAGTTAAGATGGCTAGCGATTGGGAGATCCAAAGACAGACACAGAATGCTGGAGTAACTCAGCAGGACAGGCAGCATCTCTGGAGAGAAGGAATGGGTGACGTTTTGGATCGAGACACTTCCTACACAATTGTGAGATCCAGCAGGCCTTGAGCGCAAGTTTTCGGGGAAACAGTCGCCAAGTCTAAGCCAATGGTCTCGCCGATGTGCAGGAAGCTACATCGGAAACACCGGATGCAGTAGATGAGGTTAGAGGAGGTTCACATGAATCTCTGTCTCACCTGGATGGATTGCTGAGGGTCACTGGATGGAGACCAGGGAGGAGGTATAAGGAAAGCTATTGCATCCCCTGCAGGGAAAATGTACCTGGGAAGTGGGTGGAATGGGTCGGAAGGGATGAGTGAACTTAGGGGTTGCAGAGGGAGCAGTATCTGCAGAAGGCAGAAGGGGTGGTGATGGGAAGATGTGACTGGTGGTGGGATCACGTTGGAGGTTGTTAGAGGATGATGTGTTGGATGGAGCTGCTGCTGGGGTGAAAGGTGAGGACCAGGTGAACTCTGTCCTTTGTCTGACTGCAAGTGAGCAGAGGGCTGTGCGTTCAAAGGGGTGGGATTGGAGTTCGTAAGGGGAGCAGAGAAATCAAGGCGGTCAAAGTCGCATTGGCAATTCGAAATAAAATGGCCCAGAGAGTGTGGAAAGTCAGCAGGAAGAGTCCCAAGAGGAGAAAGAATATTGGGAGATGGATGAAGCGATTGTCACTGGGCGGTGAGGGCTCTTTGCCAGAGTAAAAGGTCCAGAGGCGGAGGCCACAGACGAAGAGCTCTGCATCATGGTGGGCCCGGAACCCGTTGAGGAGAGGGCACCTGGGTACAAAGCTAAGGCATCTGCTGAGGTCCGACCATTCTGTATCCAAAAGAGGGAAGTCTCGAGGAATGGTGAAAGTTTGACAGGGGTGCGAGCTGGGGTCAGAGGGTGACAGAGGGGTAGAGGCAGGGTGGGGGGAGGCCCGGGTGAGGCACTGTTGGGGGCATGATAGGGACTGAGAGGGGAGGGGGTGCATTGTGCAGTGTGGGGTGGTAGGAGTGGTAACATGGTTGGTATTGGGGGTAAGGGCAGCAGGACCCACTGGTGCCATTACTGAATTGTCCTCTTGGAAGGGTGGGGCACTAGGACAGGCAGTGAAGAAAGCCAATGGCATGTTAGCCTTCGTAACCAGAGGTGTTGAGTATAGGAGCAAAGAAGTCCTTCTGCAGTTGTACACGGCCCTAGTGAGATCACACCTGGAGTACTGTGTGCAGTTTTGGCCTCCTAATTTGAGGAAGGACATTCTTGCTATTGAGGCAGTGCAGCATAGGTTCACAAAGTTAATTCCCGGGATGGCGGGACTGTCGTATGTTGAAAGAATGGGTCGACTGGGCTTGAATACACTGGAATTTAGAAGGATGAGAGGGGATCTTATTGAAACATTTAAGATGGTTAAGGAATTGGACATGCTAGAGGCAGGAAACATGTTCCCGATGTTGGGGGAGTCCAAAACCAGGGGCCACAGTTTAAGAATAAGGGGTAGGCCATTTAGATCTGAGATGAGGTAAAACTTTTTCAGCCAGAGAGTTGTGAATTTGTGGAATTCTCTGCCTGAGAAGGCAGTGGAGGCCGATTCACTGGATGCATTCAAAAGAGAGTTAGATAGAGCTCTTAGAGCTAGCAGAATCAAGGGAAATGGGGAGAAGGCAGGAACGGGGTACTGATTGTGGATGATCAGCCATGATCACATTGAATGGCGGTGCTGGCTCGAAGGGCCAGAGGTAGTGGTGGAGGCAAATAAGATAGACCTTTTAGTAGATAAGATAGTGGCATTTAAGAGATGTGTAGATAGGCACATGGATATGCATGGAATTTATGGATATGGATCATGTGCAGGCCGATGAGATTGGTTTGACTTAACATAATGTTTGACACTTGAACATTGTGGACTGGAAGGTGTGCTCCTGTGCTGTACTTTCCCACGTTCCATGTGTTACTTTCTCTTCCCACACTAGTTTTCTCCACCTTCTTTCAAACGGTCTTTCGATCATGTATCTTTGACTGACCACAATGATGTGCAGTGAATGTGTATGATATTTGTGATTAATGGCCATGAAGCAGCAGGAGAAACTACTGTTGGGAGAGGTTGGCGACACAGGAAAGCAGTTGAAAAATAATGCTGCAATTAAAAAAGATTTCAACAGAGAAACAAAAAGCCAAAGGAAGGGCAGCTGAACATTGAACGCAGTAGACAGTTTACAAGCTGAAATTTATAGATTGCAATTTATTACATTATTTGCTGTAGTGCTGTTGGTGACATTTCAGATACATCATGGCAGGCAGTGATTAGTGGGATGCCGCAAGGCTCAGTGCTGGGACCCCAGTTAGTTACGATATATATTAACGATTTAGACGAAGGGATTAGATGTAACCTCTAAGTTTGTGGATGACACAAACCTGGGTGGCAGTGTGAACTGCGAGGAGGATGCTATGAGGCTGCAGTGTGACTTGGACAGGTTGGGAGAGTGGGAAGATGCATGGCAGATGCAGTATAATGTGGATAAATGTGAGAACAGGAAGGCAGATTATTATCTGAATGGTGTCAGATTAGGAAAAGGGGAGGTGCAACGAGACCTGGGTGTCCTTGTACATCAGTCACTGGAAGTAAGCATGCAGGCACAGCAGGCGGTGAAGAAAGCAAATGGCATGTTGGCCTTCAAAGCGAGAGGATTTGAGTTCAGGAGCAAGGAGGTCCTATTGCAGTTGTACGGGGCCCTGGTGAGACAACACCTGGAGTATTGTGTGCAGTTTTGGTCTCCTAATTTGAGGAAGGTCATTCTTGCTATTGAGGGAGTGCAGCGTAGGTTCACCAGGTTAATTCCCGGGATGGCGGGACTGACATTTTATGAAAGAATGGATTCACTGGGCTTATAATTCACTGGAATTTAGAAAGATGAGAGGGGATCTTATAGAAACATATAACATTCTTAAGAGATTGGACAGGCTAGATGCAGGAAAAAATGTTCCCGATATTGGGGGGAGTCCAGAACCAGGGATCACAGTTTAAGAATAAAGGGGAGGCCATTTAGGACTGAGATAAAGAAAACCCTTTTGTAGGGAAAGTGGGTGAAACGTAAATTGTCTTCAGTTGTCTTCAGGGTCGTAGCTTGTCATAGCTTGTGACGGGTGGACATAGGTTGACTTTGGTTGTCGTAGGTTGTCGCCTGTGTGGTCGTAGTTTGTCGTAGGCGCGGTCGTAGGTGGACGTCCTACTTGCGACGATTGGGTCGCCGGTCGCGATTGCATTGAAAAATATGCAGAAGAGCTTTACGAGAGGTTGCCTGGATTTGAGGACTTTAGTTATGGGAAGAGATTGCATAGGCTGGGCCTGTTTTCATTGGAAATACCGAAATACCGAAACTTAAAGGTGACCAAATAAATATTTGAGATTAGATGAGGCTAGATAGTCACAATTTGTTCCAATAATCTGGGTATCAAAATCAAGAAGGCAAGAAGGCATAGCTTTAAAGTGAGATGAAGGAACTTTAAATAGGATCTGAGGGGTACGTTTGGTAGAATTTGGCTTTATGGGCCTTTAGTCCTGACATCCGTACAGTAAATCATTATGTTTTAAACTTAGAAAACTCACTTAATTGTCCGCAATGGCTGCCTCGCCAACAGTCTATCTCGACACATCCTTCTTTGTTGTTTTATAGTTTGTGTTAAATGTATGCTGTAGTGTTCTTTAGCTTGTTTTATGTGGGGGTGGGGGGGGGGGGGATGTTGGGGGAAACTCTTTTTAATCTTTTACCTCGAAGGAGATGCGATTTTTTTTCCGTATCGTATCTGCATCCGCACTGCGGCCTAACATCGTGGAACTGGCAGCCTCTGCTGGAGACCGACTTCGGGAGCTCCAACCGCGGGAGCCTGCGGGACTTAACATCGTGGAGCTGGCGGTCCCTGACGGGGATCGACCTTGGAGCTCCAACTGCGGGAGCCTGCGGGACTTAACATCGTGGAGCTCGCGGTCCCTGATTAGAGACCGTCTTCGGGAGCACCAAGCCGCGGGAGCTTCGATCGCCCCAACGCGGGGGCTTCGACTTTTGTGCCTTCCATCACAGTGAGGAATGTGTAATCCGCTGTGGTGGATGTTTATATTAACTTTTATGTAGTTGTGTGTCTTGTTCTTTTTAGTATGGCTGTATGGTAATCCGAGTTTCACTGTACCTTAATTGGTACATGTCACGATAAACAGACCTTTGAACCTTTGCACCTTTCTCCATTGTCCTAGATAAAATGGTTAGATCTGCATGCCTATGAGTTTTCATTCCAAGGGTTACAAGCACACTCGTGACAGGACGGCACGGTGGTGCAGCGGTAGAGTTGCTGCCTTACAGCGCTTGCAGTGCCCGGAGACCCAGGTTCGATCCCGACTAAGGGTGCTGTCTGTATGGAGTTTGTACCTTCTCCCTGTGACTGCGTGGATTTACTCCGAGATCTTCGGTTTCCTCCCACATTCCAAAGACATACAGGTTCGAAGTTTAATTGGCTTGGGTTTGTATATTGGTATAAATGTAAATTGTCCCTTGTGTGTGCAGGATAGTGTTAGTGTGCGGGGATCGCTGGTCGTTGCGAACTCGATGGGCCAAAGGGCCTATTTCCTCCCTGTATCTCTAAAATAAAAAACATTTTTGGATACTTGCATCAAGATGACTATTAAATCTCAGTCCAATTTTCACTAGCTTGAATGGACCCATGTAAATATACAGATGTTAAACTGCCTTGTGTACATGTGTAGCTGTGATCCTAAGCCCTCTGTCCCACTTAGGCGATGTTTTGGACGACTACAGGCGACTAGGCTGTCACCACACGGTTGCCGGGGTGTCGCCTGTACAGTCGTGAGTCGTCTCCAAAGAGTCATAGCGTTTTTCTGGTCGCCGCTGGATTTTGAAATGTTTAAACATTTTCGGCGACTGTTGGTTTGACGCCAATGATCGTAGCTTGACGTCACCTGATGTGACGCTGTCATAGGTTGTCGCCAGGTGACGTAGGTTGTCGCCGGTGCTGACTTCGTTGAATTGCAATGGCGACTACCTACGCCAACCGGCGACAGGTACCGGCGTCAAAACCAGAGGTCAAAATGACGTGAATTGTCTTCAGTTGTCGCCGACACGGTCGTAGCTTGTCGTAGCTTGTTGCGGGTAGATGTAGCTTGACTTCGGTTGTCGTAGGTTGCCGCCTGTGTGGTCATAGGTTGTCGTAGGTGCGGTCGTAGGTAGACGTCCTACTTGCAACGATTGGGTCGCCGGTTGTCGGTAGCTTGCCGTAGCTTGACATCGACTAGGTGGTAGGTTGTTGTAGCTTGTCGTAGACATTGTCGTAGGGGTTTCCAGTCGCCAGTTTTTCGGTGACCTGCTACGACTGTTGCAGTAACCGGCAGTCAACTAAAAAAAACGCCAAAGTGGGACAGGCCCCTTTAAGTGGGTAGATTAATGAAGAATGGGTCTGTTTTAATAATGAATGCACGTGGATGTACTTGTGATGAAAGCTTGCTGTTTTTAGAAGTCAGCCTTGATATACAATTGCAGAATGCACTCCTTTGAAACTGCTTCCACACATGTACATTGAGGTGTAAGAAAATAACTGCAGATGCTGGTACAAATCGAAGGTATTTATTTCCCAAAATGCTGGAGTAACTCAGCAGGTCAGGCAGCATCTCAGGAGAGAAGGAATGGGTGACGTTTCGGGTCGAGACCCTTCTTCCGACTGATGTCAGGGGGGCGGGACAAAGGAAGGATATTGAGGTACATTGAGGTAGTGACGCCGATTGCTTGTTTGATGCCATTGGAGTGGAGAAGTGCACCACCAAACACAGGAGGTTTGGAGTATGAAGATTTAGATTTAGATTTAGAGATACAGCGCGGAAACAGGCCCTTCGGCCCATCGGGTGCGTGCCGCCCTGCGATCCCCACACATTAACACTATCCTACACACACTAGGGACAATTTTTACATTTTGCTCAGCCAATTAACCTACAAACCTGTACGTCTTTGGAGTGTGGGAGGAAACCGAAGATCTCGGAGAAAACCCACGCAGGTCACGGGGAGAACGTACAAACTCCGTACAGACGGCGCCCGTAGTCAGGATCGAACCTGAGTCTCCGGCGCTGCATTTGCTGTAAGGCAGCAACTCTACCGCTGCGCCACCGTGCCGCCCACACGGGGTAACAGAAGAGGTAAGGCTTCTTTAGGAGGTCATTAAATGGATAGTCCTCCCTTGCTCTAGTTGCGGGCTTGACCCCAGAGGGCAACTTCTCCCCTGCAGAGCACCACCGGCAGGGTGTCTGTGCTTTACAGATGAGACCGATTACTATTTTTGAGAAGGTGGGGTGATAGAGTGCTCAGATGTCCCTGCTATTGTGATGCTTTGGTGAGCATTGGCCAAGGAGCGCATCTCTTTCCATAACCATCCTTTCCCCCCGACCATTAATTGACCCAATCCCTCCCCACTTATTTAAATCTCCTCTGACCCACCATCTTCAGACCTTTCAGTAAGGCAGACATCCCACAAGTAAGCCCACACTTCTCCTATGGATATGCATTAATATACTGCTTTGTTGTTTCACCTGTCTGGGAAGCACCCTCGCTCGGACTATCCTTGATCGGACTTTGCTAGCTCTACCTTGCACTAAACCTTATTCCCTTATCATGTATCTATACACTGTAAATGGCTCGGTTGTAATCATGTAATGTCTTTCTGCTGATTGGATAGCACGCAACAAAAGCTTCTCACTGTACCTCGGTACACGTGACAATAAACCAAACTGAATTACGTGCCATGTGGGCATCATGCCTTGCATGTGAAAACCGCCCTCTCTTACCACCCCGGATGAAACCTGCTTAGGTCCTTCACTCAATAACATTTGAGCATGTATTTCAATGTGTGGTAGAACTTTTAGTGCTGATGTATCGTGCATGTGGGCACGAACGACGTCGGGAGGAAGAGGAAGGAGATACTGCAATGTGAGTTATAGAGTTAGGAAGAAGACTGAGAAGTGGGACGTCGAAGGTGGTTATCTCTGGACTGCTACCTGTACCTCGTGCTGGTGAGGGCAGGAACAGAGAGATCGGGGATATAAATGTATGGCTGAGGGGCTGGTGCAGGGAGCAGGGATTTTGATTTCTAGACCACTGGGATCTCTTCTGGGGTAGGGGTGACCTGTACAAAAGGGACGGGTTACACCTTAACAGCAGGGGGACCAACATTCTGGCAGGCAGTGCTACACATGTGGGTTTAAACTAAGTAGTGGGGGGGAGGGGTTGACCAATTGGGAATATGAAGATGGAGTTAAAGGCGAAGCGAATACAGGAGAAATTGCAAAGGACTCTCGAATAAATGGGAAGGGAAGTTCTAGAAGGGATATGAGAGTAAGGTCAGGGCCAATTGTGACCGGTGGGAGAGGGGTGGTGAATACCGAAGTTAAAGTGTTGTATTTAAATGCGCAAAGTGTTAAAAATAAAATGGATGAGCTTGAGGCACAGTTAGTCATTGGCAAGTATGATGTTGTGGGAATCACTGAGACATGGCTACAAGACGACCAGGGCTGGGAACTGAATATTCAGGGGTACACAACGTATAGAAAAGACAGACAGGTTGGCAGAGGGGGTGGGGTCGCCCTGTTGGTAAGGGGTGACATAGAATCAGGAGATGTAGAATCAGTATGGATAGAGATGAGGAATTGTAAGGGTAAAATGACCCTAATGGGAGTTATCTAAAGGCCCCCAAACAGTAGCCTCGACATAGGGTGCAAGTTGAATCAAGAGCTAAAATTGGCATGTCGCAAATGTAATGCTACGGTGGTTATGGGAGATTTCAACATGCAGGTAGACTGGGAAAATCAGGTTGGTAATGGACCTCAGGAAAGAGAGTTTGTGGAGTGCCTCCGAGATGGATTCTTAGAACAGCTTGTACTGGAGCCTACTAGGGAGAAGGCAATTCTGGATTTAGTGTTGTTTAATGAACCTGATCTGATAAGGGGACTCAAGGTAAAAGAGCCATTAGGAGGCAGTGATCACAATATGATAAGTGATGTTTCGGATCGAGACCCTTCTTCGAGTATGATGTTGTGAGTAGGAAGTAGGGTCTCGACCCGAAACGTCGCCCATTCCTTCTCTCCTGAGATGCTGCCTGACCAGCATTTTGTGAATAAATACCTTCGATTTGTACCAGCATCTGCAGTTATTTTCTTATAATATGATAAGTTTTACTCTACAAATTGAGAGGGAGATAGAGCTCTTAAGGATAGCGGAGTCAGGGGGTATGGGGAGAAGGCAGGAACGGGGTGCTGATTGAGAATGATCAGCCATGATCACAGTGAATGGTGGTGCTGGCTCGAAGGCCCGAATGGCCTATTCCTGCACCTATTGTCTATTGTCTATTGTCTATTAACTCATTCATAAATGCATGCCTGTACTTCTGTTATATTCCTGTTAATTATCTTATTCTGTCTGTGTTCATTTTTTATCTCCTCACATCTGTGATGAATGGATTTCTGTTAAATATGTACGTACGATGATGATAATGCATCCGCGCTGATATATTTTTGATTGTCTGTCTCAATGTGTTTACTTGTGATGATTGTCCACCTACTTTTACCTGCTCTTGTGTGTGCATGTTAGGTGAAGTGGCTGCATTTGAGATCAAATGTGCACATTTGTGAAGAAGTGCATTTGTGATAAAGTGTGTATAGATTTTTGATGAATGCGTGTGTACCTAATAGAAAACCGGGCAGCAGAGGCTTTCACTGAAGGGAGCACTTCACAAATGCAGAGACGAAACTCGACAATAAATCATCACAAGTGCCTGGTGAGTAAGCAGGATATTTACAGTAAGTTGTGGCCCGAACCAGGACTTGGCTCAATGGCTTTTGAACTAGAAGTGGTAACAGCCGGGTAATTAATAATCAATCTACTTACTACAGGTATTTATAACCAGTAAGATTTCCCCAATTTTCAGCATAAAAGCATTTCTGGAATCTCAGATTGTCACGGAGTTCTGTTGCTGCAAGCTTTTCATTAATGTTTTAGTTTGTCTTAGAGACACAGCAAGGAATCAGGCCTTCAGGTTTGTAGGTTAATTGGCTTGGTATAAATGTAAAAAATGTCCTTAGTGTGTGTGGGATAGTGTTAGTGTGCGGGGATCGCTGGTCGGTGTGGACTGCACCTATTGTCTGCACCGACCAGTGATCCCCGCACACTAACACTATCCCACACACACTAAGGACATTTTTTACATTTATACCAAGCCAATTAACCTACAAACCTGTACGCCATTGGAGTGTGGGAGGAAACCGAAAATTGTGGAGAAAACCCACGCGGGTCACGGGGAGAACGAACAAACTCGTTACAGACGGCACCCATGGTCAGGATCGAACCCGGGTCTCTGGCGCTGTAAGACAGAAACTCCACCACTCCACCACCGTGCAGCCCTGATCTACGGAGATCCATCCTCAACCCTGTGGATAGACACAGAATGCTGGAGTAACTCAGCGGGACAGGCAGCATCTCTGGAGAGAAAGAATGGGTGGCGTTTCTTCAGACTGACCCGAGCCTCGACCTAAAACGTCACCCATTCCTTCTCTCCAGAGATGCTGCCTGTCCCGCTGAGTTACTCCAGCATTTTGTGTCTACCTTCGCTTTAAGCCAGCATCTGCAGTTCCTTCCTACACACGATACAGTGGCTGCCTGACGTGATCGATGGATGCATGTTTATCAATATGCTGGCACCATCGACACAAACGTGCACACGGCGATCATGACAAATAAATGAAGCAGCCTGGAGATTATGCCCCACACAGAGATACGTGGTATAAGGCCATAATAATGGTGACCCTTCCAATTTATTTGGGACAATGGAGAAGTTCTATACATATAAGACATGCACATAGTAAGCCCGGTTTTCTGCGATACAAACATTTCTTCACATAGAAATCCGGGCATCAATGAGAACTCCTTGAAATGCACATGGAATATTCTTCTCATGATAATAGATACTTCAGGGTCCAAGCCTTTGAGTGTCTGATTCAATTCACCTCCAGCAATTTTATCAGACTGACTTTGACCACAGTTTCCCCATCACCAAGAAAGCCAGCTGTAATGTCATATTGTGCCCCACCTCCACACCATTACCACTGTTCCCTTCTGTTCCTTGTTTATTTTGCCTCTCGCTAACAATAGCCAATACACAATGGTTGCACATGCCCACAAACAATGCGCACAAATATTCTCTTGAGGTGTTTCAAGACTTGGCGACTTAGACAATTGACAATAGACAATAGACAATAGACAATAGACAGTAGACAATAGACAATAGGTGCAGGAGTAGGCCATTCGCCCCTTCGTGCCAGCACCGCCATTCACTCTGATCATGGCTGATCATCCACAATCAGTACCCCGTTCCTGCCTTCTCCCCATATCCCTTGATTCCGCTACCTTTAAGAGCTCTATCTAACTCTCCCTTGAAAGCGTGTCCAATCCCTTAATAAGCTTATCTTGCAATAAGATCCCCTCTCATCCTTCTAAATTCCAGTGTATACAAGCCCAGTCGCTCCATTCTTTCAACATATGACAGTCCCGCTATCCCGGGAATTAATTACATTGAACGTGGTGATATTTGCTCACGTTCTAGTGAGAGTAAGAACAGGAAGATAGGGGAGATGAATGTGTGGTTGAGGAATTGGTGCAGGGGGCAGGGATTCAGATTACTGGACCCATTGGGATCTCTTCTGGGGCAAGGGTGACCTGTAGAAGAGAGATGGGCTACACCTTAACTGGAGGGGTATCAATATCCTGGCAGGCAGGTTTGCTAATGTTACACGGGTTGACTAAACTGATTGTCAGGGAGGATAAGCAGGGCAGCAGGCAGTGAAGAAAGCCAATGGAATGTTGGCCTTCATAACAAGATGAGTTAAGTATCGGAGCAAAGATGTCCTTCTGCAGTTGTACAGGGCCCTGGTGAGACCACACCTGGAGTACTGTGTGCAGTTTTGGTCTCCAAATTTGAGGAAGGACATTCTTGCTATTTAAGGAGTTAGAGCTAAGGTTCACGAACTTAATTCCAGGAATGGCAGGACTGTCATATGTTGAAAGAATGGAGCCATTGGGCTTGTATACACTGGAATTTAGAAGGATGAGAGGGGATCTTATTGAAACATTTCAGATTATTAAGGGATTGGACATGCTAGAGGCAGGAAACATGTTCCCAATGTTGGGGGAGTCTAGAACCAGGGGCCACAGTTTAAGAATAAGGGGGAGGCCATTTAGAACGGAGATGAGGAAAATCTTTTTCACACAGACAGTTGTGAATGTGTGGAATTCTCTGCCTCAGAAGGCAGTGGCGGCCGATTCGCTGGATGCTTTCAAGAGAAAGTTAGATAGAGCTCTTAAAGATAGTGGAGTCAAGGGATATGGGGAGAAGGCAGGAACGGGGCACTGATTGTGGATGATCAGCCATGATCATGGTGAATGGCGGTGCTGGCTCGAAGGGCCGAATGGCCTACTCCTGCACCTATTGTCTGTTGCCTATAAGACCTTTTACAGGACAGGGGCAGGTGACGGACAGAAAGACCAGGTGACGGACAGAGGGACACAAGTCAGAAAGTTATAGGAGAGTATTCTGAGGCATAGGATAGAATGGAATTTAGACGGGCAAGGGCTGATTCGGGACAGTCAGCATGGTTTTGTACGTGGGAGGTCGTGTCTCACAAATCTGATTGAGTTTTTTGAAGATGTGACCAAAAATGTTGATGAGGGCAGAGCTGTATATGTTGTGTACATGGTTTTCAGCAAAGCATACGGAAAAGGTTCTACATGGTTGGCTGCTCTGGAAGGTTAGATCGCATTGGGATCCAAGGAGAGAGAGCTGAATGGATAGAAATTTGGCTTCATGAAAGGAAGCAGAGGGTGATAGTGGAAAGTAGCTTCTCAGACTGGAGGCCTGTGACTAGTGGTGTACCTCAGGGTTTGGTCCTGGGCCCGTTACTATTTGTCATCTATATCAATACACATGGCAAGATGAGCAAGTTTGCTGACCATATAAAAGTGGGTATTTATTCACAAAATGCTGGAGTAACTCAGCAGGTCAGGCAGCATCTCAGGAGAGAAGGAATGGGTGACGTTTCGGGTCGAGACCCTTCTTCAGACTGTTGGGGGGCGGGTCAAAGGAAGGATATAGGTGGAGACAGGAAGATAGAGGGAGATCTGGGAAGGAGGAGGGGAAGAGAGGGACGGAGGAACTATCTAAAGTTGGATAATATAAGAAAATAACTGCAGATGCTGGTACAAATCGATTTATTCACAAAATGCTGGAGTAACTCAGCAGGTCAGGCAGCATCTCGGGAGAGAAAGAATGGGTGACGTTTCGGGTCGAGACCCTTCTTCAGACTGATGTCGGGGGTGGGACAAAGGAAGGATATAGGTGGAGACAGGAAGATAGAGGGAGATCTGGGAAGGAGGAGGGGAAGGGAGGGACAGAGGAGCTATCTGAAGTTGGAGAAGTCGACGTTCATACCACCGGGCCGCAAACTGCCCAGGCGAAATATGAGGTGCTGATCCTCCAATTTCCGGCGGGCCTCACTATGGCACTGGAGGAGGCCCATGACAGATAGGTCAGACTGGGAGTGGGAGGGGGAGTTGAAGTGCTCAGCCACCGGGAGATCAAGTTGGTTAAGGCGGACTGAACGAAGGTGTTGAGCGAAAAGATCGTCGAGCCTGTGTTTGGTTTCGATGTAAAGAAGTTGACATCTAGAGCAGCGGATACAATAGATAAGGTTGGAGGAGGTGCAGGTGAACCTCTGTCTCACCTGGAAAGACTGTTTGGGTCCTTGGATGGAGTTGAGGGGGGAGGTAAAGGGATAGGTGTTGCATCTCCTGCGGTTGCAGGGGAAAGTGCCCGGGGATGGGGTGGTTTGGGTAGGAAGGGACGAGTGGACCAGGGAGTTACGGAGGGAACGGTCTCTGTGGAACGCAGAAAGGGGAGGGGATGGGAAGATATGGCCAGTAGTGGGGTCCCGTTGTAGGTGACGGAAATGTTGGAGGAAAAAAAGTGGGTGGTACTACAGATAGTGAAGTTGGTATGCAGATAGTGAAGGTGAAAATTGCAACAGGATCTTGATCAGTTGGCCTGGTGGGATGAGGAATGATTGATGGAATTTAATACTGAGAAATGTGAAGTGTTGCATTTTGGATAGTCTAACATGGGCAGTACCTACACTGTGAATGGTGGGGCTTTGGGGAGTGTTGTAGAGCAGAGGGTTCTTGGAGTGCAGGTGCATGTTTTTTTGAAGGTGGAATCATAGATATATGTGGTGGTCATAAAGGCTTTTGGCATGTTGGTCCTCATCAGTCAGAGTATTGAGTGTAGAAGTTGGGAGGTCAAGTTGCAGTTGTATAAGATGTTGGTGTGATTGCATTTAGAGTATTGCGTTCTGGGCATATGTTGTAGGAAAGATGTTAAGATGAAAAGGGTGCAGAGAGGATTTACAAGGATGTTGCCAGGACTTGAGGGTCTGAGCTGGAGGGAGAGGTTGAGTAGGCTGGGACTCTATTCCCTGTAGTGCAGGAGGATGAGGGGGGCTCTGAAAGCAGTGCATAAAATCATGAGAGGAATAGATTGGGTAGACACTCTGTGTGGATGTATGGAATGAGCTGCAGGAGGAGGTAATTGAGGCAGGGACTATTGCAACATTTAAGAAGCAATTAGACAGGTACATAGATAGGACAGGTTTAGAGGGATATGGATGAAATGCTGACAAGTGGGACTAGAGTTAGCTGGGAGGTTTTGGTCGGTTTGGGCAAGTTGGGTCGAAGGGCATATTCCCATGCTGTTCGATTCCATGACTCTATAACTATACAGCATGTAAGCAGGCCCCTCATCCGACCGAGTCACTGCCGACCAGCAATCGCCATGCGCACTAGCATAATCCTACACACTAGGGACAGTTTACAATTGTCACTTCAGCCTCCATTCCCTGCACACTAGGAGCAATTTACAGTAGCCAATTAACCTATAAACCTGCACGTCTCTGGAGTGTAGGAGGAAATCGGAGCACACGGATGAAACCCACGCTGTCACAGGGAAAACGTACAAACTTCGTACATCCGTACAGGCTGTGTGGGGTTTGCACATTCTCCCTCTAACCACACCGGTTTTCTTTGACAATATACAATAGACAATAGACAATTGGTGCAGGAGGAGGCCATTCGGCCCTTCGAGCCAGCACCACCATTCAATGTGATCATGGCTGATCATTCTCAATCAGTACCCCGTTCCTGCCTTCTCCCCATACCCCCTGACTCCGCTATCCTTAAGAGCTCTATCTAGTTCTCTCCTGAATGCATTCAGAGACTTGGCCTCCACTGCCTTCTGAGGCAGAGAATTCCACAGATTCACAACTCTCTGACTGAAAAAGTTTTTCCTCACCTCAGCTCGAAATGGCCTACCCCTTATTCTTAAACTGTGGTCCCTGGTTCTGGACTTCCCCAACATTGGGAACATGTTTCCTGCCTCTAACGTGTCCAACCCGTGTTATATGTTTCAGTTTGGTTTGCTTTCCTCCCACATCCAAAAGACGTGCAAGTTTATACGTTAATTGGCATCTGTAAATTGCTCCCAATGTGCAGTGAATGGGCGTTAAAGTGGGACAACACAGAACTAGTGTGAATGGGTGATAGATGGTCGGTGTGGACTCGGTGGACCGATCGGCCTGTTTCCATCCTATATCTTTCAATCAATCAGTCAGTAAATCAGTGTGGTGCCCAGAAAGGGTACAGTTTGAAAATTCTCAGCCTTGTCTTCAAATACCTCCATGTCTTTACAATACAATACAATACAATACAATACAATACAATATATCTTTATTGTCATTGTACCCAGGGGTACAACGAGATTGGGAATGCGCCTCCCATACGATGCACTAATTTAGGTAATTTAGACAGCAGCAACCCAACGAAACGAACAGTTGTAACAGTTTTGGACAGGGTAAAGTGCAAGTTGATCTATGCGTTGTGGCCATCCGGCTCAGCAGGACCGGTTCATAGCAGCTATGGCCCTGGGGATGAAGCTGTTCCTGAGTCTGGAGGTGCGGGCATAGAAGGCCTTGTATCGTCTGCCCGATGGAAGGAGTTCGAACAGACTGTTGCAGGGGTGTGAAGAGTCTTTGTGGATGCTGGTGGCTTTTCTGAGGCATCGTGTGTTGTAGATGCCCTCCAAGTCTGGTAGCTGTGTTCCGATGGCCCTCTGAGCTCTATGGACTACCCGCTGTAGAGCTTTCCTTTCTGCCTCCGTGCAGCTGAGGTACCACACAGGGATTCCATGCGTTAGGATGCTCTCTATGGTGCAGCGGTAGAAGGTCTTCAGCAGCTGTTGGGGTAGACCAGACTTTTTCAGTGTTCTTAAGTAGAACAGTCTTTGTTGTGCCTTCTTGACCAGCGCAGCAGTGTTATTGGACCATGTTAGGTCCTCCGAAATGTGAGTGCCCAGAAACTTGAAGCTGGACACTCTCTCCACACTGTCCCCGTTGATAGAGATCGGGGCATATTCCCCGTTATGTGACCTACGGAAGTTGATGATCAGCTCCTTTAGTCCTTACCATTACCAGTGAGTTCTTCCAGCTCAATGGATCTTGGCAGCACTGCAGTCCAATTTATAGCATCATATATATCCGTATTTTTAATCCACTCAGAATCAGAATCAGAATCACCTTTATCATCATCCAAGAAAACAAGTCTTTTGGACGGAATTCCAGGCCGCGGTGGACGGTGAAAGGTCCACAGCGGACCGACCCAAGCGTCGCAATTCGGGGCGGGCGAACACACTGCCGCTGCCGGAGCTCCCGATGTTGACCCCCACCCAGGGGGCTGCGAGCTTCCGATATCCGATAGTCGTGTTTAGTTTAGAAAAACAGCGCGGAAACAGGCCCTTCTTCCCACCAAGTCCGCACCCACCAACGATCCCCACACATTAACACTACCCTACACAAACTAGGGGCAATTCACAATTATACCAAGCCAATTAACCTACACACCTGCACGTCTTTGGAGTGTGGGAGGAAACCAAAGATCTCTGAGAAAACCCACGTGGTCACAGGGAGAACGTACAAACTCCATACAGATAGCGCCCGTGGTCGGGATGGAACCCGGGTCTCCAGCATTGCAAGCGCTGTAAGGCAGCAACTCTACCGCTGCGCCACCGTGCCACCCATTTTCGATAGCTCTACTATTAGGAATTGTGGGCCCAGCTGCTGAGGTTGTAATTACTTTCTTAAACTCACCCAACATTCGAACAGACCAGGCATAGACTAGGCAGCCATTTTGCCAAACACTTGCGCTCAATACACCAAGATCGCACAGTTGCTGGCCATTTTAATCTCCCTTCCTATTCCCATACTGACCTTCCTGGCATGAGCCTCCTCCTTTGGCAGAGTGAGATCACACACACACTGGAGGAACAGCGCCACCCATTTAGCCTCTGTAGCTTCCAACTATTAAATATCCCCCCTCCTTTCCCCACCTTTCTGCTGCCCTAAAACCCCACCTCCCCCACCTTACGCACACACATTTCCCCCACTATCCCGCATCTTTCCACTCCCCCCTACCATTCTCTTCTAACACCTTTGCCTCTGGCTTTTCATTTCACTCCTCTTCTCTCCTCATCTAAGACACTTCTGTGCCCTTTTCATCCCTCGCCTTCGTCACTGATTCCACCTATCTGACGATCAAACCTCCCCTCACTTCTCCAACTTCAGATAGCTCCTCTGTCCCTCTCTTCCCCTCCCCTTCCCAGATCTCCCTCTATCTTCCCGTCTCCACCTATATCCTTCCTTTGTCCCGCCCCCCTGACATCAGTCTGAAGAAGGGTCTCGACCTGAAACGTCACCCATTCCTTCTCTCCCGAGATGCTGCCTGACCTGCTGAGTTACTCCAGCATTTTGTGAATAAATACTCTCTCTTTGAGTAAACAGTTTACCACATTGCTTATTCCTTCTTCTGTGTGTCATTGTCACTGCTGAGCTTGGATACCCGCAAAGGTCAATGTTAACATGGGCTGGTCTTTGCTCTTTATGCATCATTGATCACTACTTTGTGATGTTCCCTGAGACAGTTTGTTCCCGTAAAGGTTTCATACATTCACAAGTTATCGGAAGGGAATTAGCAGATTAAGGATGGGAACAGAAATGTTTCCTTACATTCAATTATCATTGCTTTGTTTCCGATGTTTGAGTTTTTGGATTGGTGCACTGTTAATGTCTTCCACAAACACAGGAGAGACAGTGGAGCAGGTTTTCAATCATGCTGTCAGTTGTTGGCAGCCAGCTGCAGTTTTCCTTCATATTACCAAGGAAGTTAAATAACCATGACAGTGTGTCTAATAAATCAGCATTTAAGAAGGTAGTCTGGTTCTCCCGTAATGTGATTGATGCGGACATTTCTGCTGCATCAGAATTAACAGAGTTGGCTTCGGCTCATTCTGCTACATAGCAATTTGAGGTTTTATTCAAATGGAGGGAATTTGGAAAGCCCAAATTCAAACTGAATTGACTGGATGAGTGCCAAGCAGACCTGAGAGGTTGCTCTCAAATCCAAATGCAACCACTACTCCTGATGCACAGTATGTGGGCTGGGTGCAAGCAGGGGCAGAGACACCGATCGGAAAGACCCTACAAGAGCATAGGAAAGAACAGTCTGAAGAAGGGTCTCGACCCGAAACGTCACCCATTCCTTCCCTCCAGAGATGCTGCCTGTCCCGCTGAGGTACTCCAGCATTTTGTGTTTATCTTGGTGTAAACCAGCATCTGCGGTCCCTTCCTACATGGAAAGAACATATATTCAGTGTGGTCCTGAGGTATATGAAATAGCCAAGCAGTACTGACCCAGGGCAGTACTTCAGTAACAGGTCTCCCTCAGCAACTCAATAAAGGTAAAGGCACAATGAAGAGTTATTCCTCTGGTATGTTATTTATTGATTATTATTGTCACATGTACCGAGATCCAGTAAGAAAAAGACCATACATGAATACAATCAAGCTCTCCACAGCACAAAGATAAAGGATAAAAGGCACACATTTAGTGGAATAGACTTAATTTAGTATAACAAGGTATAACAATGAAGTCTGATAAAGTCTGATTGAAGAAAGATCAGTAGTCTCCAATGAGCTGGATGGGGAGTCAGGAGCCTACTCCAGCTGATGAGAGGACCATTCAGTTGCCTGATGAAACTATCCCTGAATCTGGAGGTGTGAGCTTTCAAACTTCTTTACCTCCTGCCTAATGGACGAGGAGCGAAGAGGGAGTGAGACTGGTCCTTGATCCTGCTGGCAGCCATGCCGATGCAAAATGAGGCGTGGATGAAGTTGATAGAGGGGAGTGTAGGAAACTAACTGCAGATGCTGGTACAAATCGAAGGTATATATTCACAAAATGCTGGAGTAACTCAGCAGGTCAGGCAGCATCTCAGGAGAGAAGGAATGGGCGGCGTTTCGGGTCGAGACCCTTCTTCAGACTGATGTCAGGGGGGTGGGACAAAGGAAGGATATAGGTGGAGACAGGAAGATGGAGGGAGACCTGGGAAGGGGAGGGGAAGAGAGGGACAGAGGAACTATCTAAAGTTGGAGAAGTCAATGTTCATACCGCTGGGCTGCAAGCTGCCCAAGCGAAATATGAGGTGCTGTTCCTCCAGCAGCATCTCGGGGGAAGGAATGGGTGACGTTTTGGGTCGAGATGCTTCTTCAGGCTGACCCGAGTCAGGGGAAAAGGAAACAAGAGATTTAGACAGGGATTTAGAGAGATATAGAGCAAATGAATGAAAGATATGCAGAAAAGGGACAATGAGAAAAAGAAACAATGGCCTGTTTCCTTGTTTATGCAGGAAGCATGCAGGTACAGCAGGCAGTGAAGAAAGCCAATGGAATGTTGGCCTTCATAACAAGAAGAGTTGAGTATAGGAGCAAAGAGGTCCTTCTGCAGTTGTACAGGGCCCTCGTGAGACCGCACCTGGAGTACTGTGTGCAGTTTTTGTCTCCAAATTTGAGGAAGGATATTCTTGCTATTGAGGGCGTGCAGCGTAGGTTTACTAGGTTAATTCCCGGAATGGCGGGACTGTCATATGTTGAAAGACTGGAGCAACTAGGCTTGTATACACTGGAATTTAGAAGGATGAAAGGAGATCTTATCGAAACGTATAAGATTATAAAGGGGTTGGACACGTTAGAGGCAGGAAACATGTTCCCAATGTTGGGGGAGTCCAGAACAAGGGGCCACAGTTTAAGAATAAGGGGTAAGCCATTTAGAACTGAGATGAGGAAAAACATTTTCAGTCAGAGAGTTGTGAATCTGTGGAATTCTCTGCCTCAGAAGGCAGTGGAGGCCAATTCTCTGAATGCATTCAAGACAGAGCTAGATAGAGCTCTTAAGGATAGCGGAGTCAGGGGGTATGGGGAGAAGGCAGGAACGGGGTACTGATTGAGAATGATCAGCCATGATCACATTGAATGGCGGTGCTGGGGGCTCGAAGGGCCGAATGGCCTCCTCCTGCACCTATTGTCTATTGATCTTGTTTCCTTTTCCCCTGACTCTCAGTATGAAGAAGGGTTTCGACACGAAACGTCACCCATTCCTTCTCTCCAGAGATGCTGCCTGTCCCTCTGAGATACTCCAGCATTTTGTGTCTACCTTTGGTTTAAACCAGCATCTGCAGTTCCTTCCTACACTATTTATTTCTTATGTGTTTATATGCTCAAAAGCAAAAATATCCAGTATGAATCAGCCAGTTACAGCAGAGAGAAGGATCTCTACTCCATGGATCAGACGTCTGTCACTACACCCACTGCTTGTTCTCTTACCCCCACCTTTCAATGTGCATTGTGGACAGAAATGCCTTCATTTCCAACAACTTCACACTTTTCAGATGAAATTGCACCACTTATAAAATCAGCCTGGCACTTCTGAACATGATCCCTGCTCGTAAAGTTAGTACCTGTCCTGTATTAGGCACACACCTGTTTGAAGTCTTTCTCACGTTAGCAGGACCTTCAGAGAGCTATTGTCATTTGACAGTCACCGAGAAAATTGCTATCATCGCCAATGCACTTTTGGCCACTTCAGTAATAAATCAATGGTACTAAAGAACTAAAACATGGTATGATTACTTCTGTCTTTCTTTATTGTATTCTTTCTTGTTTTCTCTTTCTCTCTCTTTTCTTTCTTACCGTTTCTCTTTGTTTTTCTCTTTGTCTCTCTTTTTCTTTCTTTCTCTCTCTTCCTTTCTCTCTCTCTTTCTCTTTTTCTCCTCTCTCTCGCTTTCTCTTTTTCCCCTTCTCTCTCTCTCTCTCTCTCTCTCTCTCTCTCTCTCTCTCTCTCTCTCTCTCTCTCTCTCTCTCTCTCTCTCTCTCTCTCTCTCTCTCTCTCTCTCTCTCTCTCTCTCTCTCTCTCTCTCTCTCTCTCTCTCTCTCTCTCTCTCTCTCTCTCTCTCTCTCTCTCTCTCTCTCTCACGTTATTTATCTCTTTCTCTCTCCTGTTCTTTCTCTCTTTCTTTCTTTCTTTCCATTCCTCTTTCCCTCTTTCCCTCTCTCTTTCCCTCTCCCTTTTCCTCTTTCCCTCTCCCTTTTTCTCTTTCCCTCTCTCTCTCTGGAGACATGCCCATTCCAGGAGGCGGCTCATCGCTATCCTCTCGTGATCAAGCAGCAATGACCAACAAATGCAGGAGTTATCAGGGAAGCCCACATTCCAGTAGCCGATTGAAATTCTCTAGAGTATGGATGAATGAGTCTCCTGCATGAGGTATTTATTCTCAAAGTGCTGGAGTAACTCAGCAGGTCAGGCAGCATCTCGGGAGAGAAGGAATGGGTGATGTTTCAGGTCCTGCATGAGGTAGCCCACTTTGCAAGGCACATGTACCACCGCTGCAGGTTTGCTGTGCTATCCAGTGTGTACTGTGTAAAGATCGACACACTTACAGCAGCAAATAAAATACATTAAAATCGAATGAGAAAACTTGACCCAAAACATTGGCCATCCTTCCCTTTGTTTACATGGATGCTGCCTGACCAGTCAGTTTGGTTTTTTTGCTCCAGACTCCAGCATCAGTAGTTTCTTCAGTCTGCACATAGACGTGATTTTCGTTCCATTTGTTTGAAAACTATCAACACAACAGCAGTGGGCTGCAGGCTGAAACAACCCACTGCTGTTTACACTGTATACAGATTTCCATTCACTGCTGTTGCACTGGCTCTTATTACTTATTCGGTCACAGAATGCTTGCGTCCCGTTGATCTATCATGGCTCAGCTATCAGGTGAAAGGTGTGGGGGCAATAGAAATATCATGGGACATCAGTGCTGCAACCTTCTGTCCAAAACTAGAATTAGGATCTGTGCCTCTCTTTCTGCTGCCCAATTTTAGTCCTCCCTCTTGTTGTAACTTCTCCCCTGTTTTGTGGTGGGATCTCATTCTCTCTCTGTCTTTCCATGTTAGTCTCCCTCCAACTCTCTGGTCTCCTGCTTCATTTCACCCTTCTCACTCTTTCCTTCTCACTTGTCTTCTGCATGTGTTGTATTTCTTTCCCCATCGCTCTCCCTTTCTTCTCGCTCCTGGTTTATGCTCTCTCTCTCTCTCTCTCTCTCTCTCTCTCTGTCTCTCTCTCTCTCTCTCTCTCTCTCTCTCTCTCTGTCTCTCTCTCTCCTGCCTGGTGAATACTCCTCTGTACATACTGTAGATGAGCAGTGAAGGATTAACAACCTTTATGTGATAGGTCGACAAAATGAAATAGAGAAAAAGGAGCATTTCAAACGGACAGATTCCTATTAAATCTTTTCCCCTTCACCTTAACCCTATGTCCTCTGGTCCTCGATTCACTTACTCTGGGCAAGAGACCCTGTAGGGAAATCAATAACCAGAGACCATTGTTTTAAGATGAGAGGGGAAAGATTTAATAGGAACCTGAGGGGCAACTACACCGATCAGCCAAAACATTATGACCACTGACAGGTGAAGTGAATAACATTGGTTATCTTGTTACAATGGCACCTGTCAAGGGGTGGGATATATTAGGCAGCAAGTGAACAGTCAGTTCTTGAAGTTGATGTGTTGGATGCAGGAGAAATGGGCAGCAGTAAAGACCTGAGCAACTTTGACAAGGGCCAAATTGTTATGGCCAGACGACTGGGTCAGAGCATCTCTGAAACGGCAAGGCTTGTGGGGTGCTCCCGGTCAGCAGTGGTGAGTACCTACCGACAGTGGTCCGAGGAGGGACAAACCACAAACTGGCGACAGGGTGTTGGGCGCCCAAGGCTCATCGATGCGCGAGGGCAACGAAGGCTATCCCGTCTGGTCTGAACCGACAGAAGGTCGACTGTGGCGCAAGTCACAGAAAATGTTAATGGTGGTCACGGGAGGAATGTGTCACAATACACAGTGCATCGCACCCTGCTGCGTATGGGGCTGCACACGGAGGACCAACAGCATATTAGGCAGGTGGTCATAATGTTTTGGCTCATCAGGTCACAATGTTTTGGCTCATCATTGTATTTCACACAGAGGGTAGTGGGTATAAGGAACAAGCTGCCAGAGGAGGTGGTTGAGGCAGATATGATAACAACATTGAAAACACATTTAGATAGATACATGAAGATAGACACAAATGTTGGTGTAACTCAGCGGGACAGGCAGCATCTCGCGAGAGAAGGAATGGGCGATGTATCGGGTCGAGACCCTTCTTCAGACTGATGTCAGGGGGACATAGATAAGGAAGTGTAAGGTGTGAAAACAGGACAAAGGGAATGAAGTTCAAGGAAAATGTGGAATAGATCATTGTTAGCCGGGAGTAGGAAACAACAAAGCAAACAGAGATAAAATGTAAAATGTAGTCAGAGACAGAAGACTGGTCAGAGAACTGGGAATGGGGAGGGAAGGAGAGAGAGGGAAAGCAAGGGTTACTTGAAGTTCGATAAGTCAATGTTCATACTGCTGGAGTGTAAGCTGCCCAAGTGAAATATGAGGTGCAGTTCCTCCAATTTGCCCTGAGCCTCACTCTGCAATGGAGGAGGCCCAGGATAGAAAGGTCAGTGTGGGAATGGGAGGGGGAGTTAAAGCGCTGAGCAACCGGGAGATCAGGTAGGTTAAGGCGGACTGAGGGGAGGTGTTCAGCAAAACTATCGCCGAGCCTGCGCTTGGTCTCGCCGATGTAGAGAAGTTAACACCTGGAACAGCAGATACAGTAGATGAGGTTGGAGGAGGTGCAGGTGAACCTCTGCCTCACCTGGAAAGACGTCGGGGTCCTTTGACAAAGTCGAGGAGGGAGGTATAGGGACATGGATAGACACGTTTTAAAGAGATAAGGGCAAAATGTGGGCAGGTGGGTCTTTGGGCACTCGACTAATGCAGAGGAGGGTGAAAAGTAAACATAGATAATAACCAAATGTGCGATATGTTCAGTATTAGAAAGAAGCCATTGATTTTACTGTCAGCCTTTGAATTAGGTTAATTTACCCTGAGACAGGTCCCTGTTTTCTTCCAGGATCAAGTGTGGACATGGGTTGAATTATGTGTGAGTGTGTGTGTGTGTGTGTGTGTGTGTGTGTGTGTGTGTGTGTGTGTGTGTGTGTGTGTGTGTGTGTGTGTGTGTGTGTGTGTGTGTGTGTGTGTGTGTGTGTGTGTGTGTGTGTGTGTGTGTGTGTGTGTGTGTGTGGTGTATGTGGTGTGTGTGGTGTGGTGTGTGATGTGGTGGTGTGTGTGTGCGTGTGCGCGTGCGCGTGTGCGTGTGCGTATATGTCTGTGTGTATGTGCATGTGTGTGGGTTTGTGAGTGTTTGTGTGAGTGTGAGTGTGTGCGTGTGGTGTGCGTGTGCGTGTATGTGTGTGGGTGTGCGTGTGTATGTGTGTGGGTGTATGGGTGTGTGTGCGTGTGTGCACGTGTGTGTGTGCGTATGTGTGCGTGTGTGCGCGTGTGTGTGCGTGTGCGTGTGCGCGTGTGTGTATGTCTGTGTGTATGTGCATGTGTGTGGGTTTGTGAGTGTGTGAGTGTGTGCGTGTGGTGTGTGCGTGTGCGTGTATGTGTGTGGGTGTGCATGTGTGTGGGTGTGTGGGTGTGTGTGTGTGTGCGTGTGCGCGCGTGTGTGCGCGTGTGTGTGTGCGTGTGCGTGCATGTGCGTGTGTGCGCGTGTGTGCGTGTGTGCGCGTGTGTGGGGGGGTGTTATCCAGACCCTGCTATTATGAGGGTGCAATCCATTTGGGGGCCTTGATCAGAAGGTATTCTAGCTTCTTTAAGTCCCAGCAGGCATCATTGTTTTAAGAGATCTACACAATGGAACCCGTGATATTTTCAATCCTTTCCTATTAAAATAGAGGCCACGTTATCACGTTATCACATTATCACGTAAGGTCAAAGAAAGAGCTGAATGATGTCGGACTGAACAGATATGGGAACATGGAAGACCACATGGGGTCAGAACTACAACTTCTGAAGAGGGCAATATCGGATGGACCAAATAGATTGTTTCTGCATTGCAGTTATGATCTAACTATATATTTCTGAGTGGTAGTTCACTAATAGCATTAGTGTGGCAGTTTCATCCCTTTAAAAGTGGAGGATGAACCGTCCAACCCTCTTCCATTGCTTCCTCACTTGGATGTTTCCACTAGGGGAGCGTCTCAGACCAGAGAGGACAGCCCCAGAATAAAAGGACGTGCCTTTAGAACGGAGATGAGGAGGGATTTCTTTAGTCAGAGGGTGGTGAATCTGTGGAATTCATCGCCACAGATGGCTGTGAATGCCAAGTCTTTGGGTATCTTTAAAGCAGAGATTGACAGGTTCTTGACTAATACGGGTGTCAAAGGTTCCAGGGAGAAGGACGAAGCAGGGTTTGAGTGAGGAAGATAGATCAGCCATGATGGAATGTCAGAGTAAACTCCATGGGCCGAATGGCCTAATTCAACTGTGATTTGAACATGAACCTATGAACCCCTTCCATCCCTTGTCTCATCTTTACTCCTCCTTTTACCTACACCCTACCTTTAGCATCTTCTGTCCCCACTCTTTCTCCTCTCCCCCTTTTCTTGCCCTTATAGCCTTGAATTCCGCCCCCCCCCCCCCCATCTCTTCACGCTCCATTCACCCTTTCTTCTCCACTCCTCCCTTCCCCTGTTCTCCCTGTGTCTGGTGTCATCCAGCAGACCCAACATCCCTTTTCAATACATGGCATCCCATTCAATGTAAAACTGACAATTGGAGGCTATACTCTTGTTGTCTTGTCTTGCCTTGTTGCTACTGCACCAGCCGCTGCTGTTGGGCTATAGACGTGCAGTCCCTCATGCATGCAGTTGCAGATTTAAAATGTAGTGTTTGCAAGCAACTGTTTGAAAGATTTACTATCAGCAGCAGATTTTATATGCGGTGGCAAAGGATTCCAAACAGGGATGGTTCTGGTGTACAGCGAGCAGCGGAGACAGTCTTTGTTGGTCTGGATGGTTCTATAATTCAAGGGTTGGTTTAGTCGAGCTCCTGGACTGTTGTTCTGACTGTATGAAAGATGGGCAATGTTGGATGGAGCTAATGAATGGGTTTCTTTGTAGACTGCTGTACGCCTGGTTATTATACGATGTCTTTGGAGGGTGTCCCAAAGACACTGGACATCTGGATGAAGATTGATCGTCGACTAATACCTTCTGGTGTCGTTTGGTTAGAAAGTTTTCGATCCATTTCTTGATAGGACATCAGATGCCAGATGGTCAAGTTTTGCTAACAGGTGTTGGTGGGGCACCACATGAAGTATTTCTGTGACACTGCTGGTCTTTCTATAGTTACCGGTTACAAACCTGGCAGCTCCTCTCTGGACCTGCTCAAGGTTGTTAATGTGGGTCGCTTGGTAGGGATCCCAGATGGCACTACAGTATTCCAGTCTTGGACGTACTAGCGTTTAGTAAGCAATGTCCTTCGTGGATTTTGTACAGTTCCAGACATTTCGTAGCAGGAGACCAAGGATTTTGTTTGAGCTTGAGATAGTTTGGTTAATATGTTTTGCCCAGCTGAGGTTGTCTGTCAGTTTGAAGGCATTTATTTCACAAAATGCTGGAGTAACTCAGCAGGTCAGGCAGCATCTCAGGGGAGAAGGAATGGGTGACGTTTCGGGTCGTGACCCTTCTTCAGACTGATGTCAGGGGGCGGGACAAAGGAAGGATATAGGTGGAGACAGAAAGATAGAGGGAGAACTGTGAAGGGGGAGGGGAAGAGAGCTCGCACAGCTAAATATACTTGGACTATCTCTGACATCTCCCTCCCATTTCTGGACCTCACCATCTCCATCACAGGAGACAGACTAGTGACTGACATCTACTATAAACCCACTGACTCGCACAGCCCTTGGAACTTGTCTGACAGTTCGATACCCAAATAGGGGTGATGTTTTACCTCCTGGAGTGCAAAGTCTCCCATGAAGTACTGATGAAAACTCTTCTTGTGGGTCATTACCATGACGTAGCACTTGGATTTGTTGAATTTCATCTGCCAAGAAGATTCCCACTTGCGGAGTGAATTGATGTCTTGTTGAAGGGTATCGCAGCCATTCAGAGAGTGTATGGGTCTGTAGAGAATCAGATCATCTGCCAATAATCTCACCTCAGATGTTACACAAGTTGAAAGGACATTAAAGTAGGTTAGAAAGAACAGTGGTCCCAGGACAGTACCCTGGGATACTTCTGAAGACACTGGACATCTGGATGAAGATTGATCGTCGACTAATACCTTCTGGTGTCGTTTGGTTAGAAAGTTTTCGATCCATTTCTTGATAGGACATCGGATGCCAGATGGTCAAGTTTTGCTAACAGACGTTGGTGGGGCAGCACATCAAAAGCTTTACTGAAATCCATGATGCAAAGGTCGACTTGACCCTTCGCATCTAAAACTTGGGCGAGGTCATTAACCAGACCAGCTAGCTGAGTTTCACAAGATCGTCCTCTCCTAAATCCGCGCTGTCTGTCACAGAGAAGTGAGAATCTCTCCAGATGCCCCATAATGTTGCTGTGCCTAATATGTTCCAATCGCTCGCTCGCAATACAAGTAAGTGACACTGGACGGTAGTCGGACGGTGAAGACCTGTCCCCTTTCCTAAAGATTGGGGTACATTTGCATAGAGACAGTCTTTAGGCAAGGTTCCAGTAATTAACGACTTTTGGTAGATCTTTTGGAGTATTGGAGCAGCACTAGTAGCACGTTCTTTGAAGGCTCGAGCCGGCACATTATCAGGTGCCGTGGATTTATGAGCCTGGAGGTTTTTCAATAATTTTTCGACCCCTGCTGTGGTAACATTGATGCTCGGCATATCTGGAACACTGCTATGTCCCAAGTCCGGTACTGACGAAATGTCTTCCTTCGTAAAGACAGAACAGAAATGTTGGTTGAGTTCTTCTGCTACATCCTTCGCACCAGACGCAATCTTGCTCATTGATAATAATGGAGATACACCAAACACTTCTCGACGTAGAGCTTTCACGTAATTCCAGAAAGGTTTGGCGTTTTCACTCTGGAGGCCTGTACCAATATCATGCACATAATCACCATGAAGATTTCTCATTTGCCTGTCGATCTGGCCGATCGAGGGTCTTAAACTGGTCTCATGTAGAAAAATCATCTGTGCTTCTTGCCCGGTCATATAGCTTATAGAAACTTACAAAATTCTTAAGGGGTTGGACAGGCTAGATGCAGGAAGATTGTTCCCGATGTTGGGGAAGTCCAGAACAAGGGGTCACAGTTTAAGAATAAGGGGTAGGCCATTTAGAACTGAGATGAGGAAAAACGTTTTCAGTCAGAGAGTTGTGAATTTGTGGAATTCTCTGCCTCAGAAGGAAGTGGAGGCCAATTCTCTGAATGCATTCAAGAGAGAGCTGGATGGAGTTTTTAAGGATAACGGAGTCAGGGGGTATGGGGAGAAGGCAGGAACGGGGTACTGATTGAGAGTGATCAGCCATGATCACATTGAATGGCGGTGCTGGCTCGAAGGGCCGAATGGCCTCCTCCTGCACCTATTGTCTATTGTCTATTAAACAAAACAAAATTATCGGTAAAGGAAAATAAAGTAGGTGGTGCATACACCGAGCAGAAAACAAAGTACCAGAGAAACTCAATGGGTCAGGCAGCATCTGTGAAGGGAAATGGACAGGTGATGTTTTAGGTCAGGGACCCTCTAATTTCCTCCAGCACTTTGCTTCATCTGATTCAAGATCCCAGCTTCTGCAGTGTTCTGTGTCTCTCTGGAATACACTGAGGTGATTCAAAAAAATGTTTCTCTCATTCTCAAGAAAGTATCCCTATAAATGTGAACAACTATGGAAAAATGGGGGGAGTAAAAGTTTTGAGGGCAAAGAGAAGGGGAGAAGGGAAAGAAAGACACAGAAGATGCCAAAGACAAGGCATAGGGAAGAGAAGGCAGAGAGAGGCGAGAAGGAATGGATGGGGTAGGGGAGGTAGTGTTGGAGGGATAGAAACATAGACAATAGGTGCAAGAGTAGGCCATTCTGCCCTTCGAGCCATTCAATATGATCATGGCTGATCATCCAAAATCTGGATCCAAAACCCGTTCCTGCTTTCTCCCCATACCCCTTGATTCTGTTAGCCCTCAGAGGGATAGACAATAGACAATAGACAATAGGTGCAGGAGGAGGCCATTCGGTCCTTCGAGTCAGCACCGCCATTCAATGTGATCATGGCTGATCATCCAAAATCTGTAACCCGTTCCTGCTTTCTCCCCATACCCCTTGATTCTGTTAGCCCTCAGAGGGATAGACAACAGACAATAAACAATAGACGATAGGTGCAGGAGTAGGCCATTCGGCCCTTTGAGTCAGCACCGCCATTCAATATGATCATGGCTGATCATCCAAAATTTGTACCCCGTTCCTGCTTTCTCCCCATACCCCTTGATTCTGTTAGCCCTCAGAGGGATAGACAATAGACAATAGGTGCAGGAGGAGGCCATTCGGCCCTTCGAGCCAGCACCGCCATCCAATGTGTTCATGGCTGATCATTCTCAATCAGTACCCCATTATGGATCTAATTTCGCAGTGAAACTCCTCAGTGAAGACGTTTATGGAAGAGTTTAGACAACGGTGGATAAACACTGGTCACGATTGGATTCTCCAATACACAGCCTTTCATTTCTGAACGGTGGTGCTGGACTTGGCTTGCACTTGGCCTAGCATCGTTCTTCTTTGCATAACAGAACTGATTTAGTTACCTTCCTGATGGCAACAGTTGGTGGAGTTTATTTAATCCCCTTTTGAATAATTCTAGGATAATGTTTCTAATGTATCAATCAGCCTGCCAACAATTAATGCCGCATTTGCATGAAGACAAAGGATTGTCTTGGACTTGTGGTGGTTCCCACTTCCCCTGAAGTACAAACGCCCGCTCTCCTGGAGTACCTCATTTAATTGGTTGTTTAAGAAGCTTAGTGAGTAAAACTTAGCCCCAAGGCATTTCAGCAAAACTCAACAATATTAATCTACTCTCATTACAATTTGCATTACTCAGGCTGAATGAAGAATGCTCCACAGATGTCACGATGGAAAATAACTGGTGAGGAAAAAAGAGGAAGGGGAGTTGCATTCTTCGTTAAGGAGGATGTCACGGCTGTGTTCAGAGGTGACATTACGGATGGTTCGTCTAGTGAGATTACATGGGTGGAGCTGAAGAACAAGAAAGGGATGTAAGAAAATAACTGCAGATGCTGGTACAGATCGAAGGTATTTATTCACAAAATGCTGGAGTAACTCAGCAGGTCGGGCAGCATCTCGGGAGAAGGAATGGGCAACGTTTCGGGTCGAGACCCTTCTTCAGACTGATGTCAGGGGAGCGGGACAAAGGAAGGACATCTACTATAAACCCACTGACACGCACAGCTCTTGGAACTTGTCTGACAGCTCGATACCCAAATAGGGGTGATGTTGTACCTCCTGGAGTGCAGAGTCTCCCATGAAGTACTGATCATGATGAAAATTCTTCTTGTGGGTCATTCTCAGGAAAAAAAACTGCAAATGCTGGTTTAAATCGTAGGTAGACACAAAATGCTGGAGTAACTCAGCAGGTCAGGCAGCATCTCTGGAGAGAAGGAATGGGTGACGTTTCGGGTCGAGACCCTTCTTCAGACTGAGAACGGGATGATCACCTTGTTGGGGGTGTACTACAGACCCCCGAATAGTCAACGGGAATTAGAAGAGCAAATGTGTCGGATGATTGCAGACAGCTGCAGGTCAAATAAGGTTGTTGTAGTAGGGGATTTCATCTTTCCCAATATAGACTGGGAAAATCATAGCCTGAAGCGTTTAGATAGGGTGCAATTCCTCAAAAGTGTTCAGGAGAGTTTTCTTAAGCTGTATGTGGAGGCCCCTACACGAGAGAGGGCAATGCCGGATCTAGTATTGGGAAATTGGGAAGGGCAAGTTAATGATGTGTGTGTGGAGAAGACTTTTGGGGCAAGTGACCACAATTCGGTTAGGTTTAAGATCGTTACGGGTAGGGACAGAAAGGGTCCACTTATTAAAATGATCAACTTGGGTAAGGCCAACTTTGAGGATATGAAATAAGGTCTCGCTCAAGTTAACTGGAGCAGGTTATTTGAGGAGAAAGGAACATCGGCCAAGTGGGATGTTTTTAAAAGTGTGCTGAAGAGAGCTCAGGATGTGTACATCCCCATTAGAGTGAAGGGCAAAGCAGGCAAAGGTAAGGAAGCTTGGCTAACGAGGGAAATTGAGACGTTAGTCAAAAACAATAAGGATGCATGGGACAGGTACAGGCAGCTGGGATCAACTGCATCCCTGGAGGAGTTTCGGGAACTAAGGAGCAAACTAAAAAAGGAGATCAGAAGGGCAAAAAGGGGCCAGGAGATAGCTCTGGCGGGTAGCATAAAAGACAAACCCAAAAGATTTTATAAATACATAAGGGGGAAAGGGTAACTAGAGAGAGAGTGGGACCTCTCAGGAATAAAAGCGGTCACCTCTGGGTGGAGCCACAGGCAATGGGCATGGTCCTCAATGCGTATTTCTCCTCTGTATTTACCGAGGAGAAAGACAGTAGGACAGAGGAACTTGGGGCAGTCACTGGAAGTGTCTTGAGAGCAGTCAGGGTTACCGTCGAGGAAGTACTGAAGGTACTGTCGTGTTTGAAGGTAGACAAATCTCCGGGGCCTGATCCGATATATCCGAGGACATTGCGGGAAACTAGGGAGGAAATTGCGGGAGTCCTGGTTAAAATTTACGAGTCGTCCTTAAATACAGGAGAGGTGCCGGAAGACTGGAGGGTGGCAAATGTTGTGCCTCTTTTCAACAGATCAACAGACAGTTCAACAGAGCTTTATTTGTCATTCGGTACCAAGGTACCGAACGAAACTACATAGCAGTCACACACAAAAAAGAACACAAGACACATGACCCCAACACATAACGTCCATCACAGTGACTCCAAACACCCCCTCACTGTGATGGAGGCAACAAAACTTCCACTCTCTTCCCCACGCCCACGGACAGACAGCTCGTCCCCGACCGGCCCGCACAGTCCCCGCAAGGGGATGGAAGTCCCCGCGGCCAAGTCGCACCTGGCGCTGAGACGTCTCGCGGCCGAACCGGGCGGTGGAAGGCCCCGCGACCGAGCCGTGCGCAGCTAAGTCCCACAGCCGAGCCGCTCCGGGCGATGTTAAGTCCAGCGGTCGAGCCGCACCGGGCGATGTTAGGCCCCGCGGCCGAGCCGCACCGGGCGATGAAAGGCCCCGCGGCCAAGCCGCACCGGGCGATGTTAAGTCCAGCGGCCGAGCCGCACCAGCGATGAAAAGTCCAGCGGCCGAGCCACACCAGCGATGTTAGGCCCCGCGGTCGAGCCGCACCGGGCACTGTTAAGTCTCGCGGCCGAGCCGCACCAGCGATGTTAGGCCCCATGGCCGAGCCGCACCCGTGAGGAAGAGACCTAAAAGAGAAAGGTTTCCCCCACCCACACCCACACCACCACCCCCCCCCCACCCACATCACCACCACCCCCCACACATACACAACCAAAAAAAAACAAAAAAACATCCCAACACCGACACACAACAAAAAAAAAAGGAAAAAAGACGAACAGACTGCAAGAAGGACTGCAGGGAAAATGCTGGGAACTATGGGCCGGTGAGCTTAACATCTGTAGCTGGTGAGTTACTGGAGAATATTCTGAGGGATAGGATATACAGGCATTTGGATTGTCAAGGGCTGATTAGAGATAGTCAGCATGGTTTTGTACGTGGGAGGTCGTGTCTCACAAATCTGATTAATATTTTTGAAGACGTGAGCAAAAAGGTTGATGAGGGCAGAGCTGTAGATGTTGTGTACATGGACTTCAGTAAGGCTTTCGACGGTTCCACATGGTAGGCTGCTCTGGAAGGTTAGATCTCATGGGATCCAAGGAGAGATAGCTGAACGGATAGCAAATTGGCTCCATGGAAGGAAGCAGAGGGTGATGGTGGAAGGTTGCTTCTCAGACTGGAGGCCTGTGACTAGTGGTGTGCCTCAGGGTTCGGTGCTGGGCCCGTTACTGTTTGTCATCTACATCAATGATTTGGATGAGAACATACAGGGCAAGATGGACAAGTTTGCTGATGATACAAAAGGTTAGTCGTTTTGCAGATAGTGAAGATAGTTGTGAACGATTGCAGCAGGATCTGGATCGATTGGCCAGGTGGGCGGAGGAATGGTTGATGGAATTTAATACAGAGAAGTGTGAGGTGTTGCATTTTGGGATGTCGAACAAGGGCAGGACCTACACAGTGAATGGTAGCCTCTGGGTAGTGTTGTAGAGCAGAGGGATCTAGGAGTTCAGGTGCAATGATCCTTGAAGGTCGAGTCACAGATAGATAAGGTGGTCAAAAAGGCTTTTGGCATTTTGGCCTTCATCAGTCAGAGTATTGAGTATAGAAGTTGGAAGGTCATGTTGCAGTTGTATAAGACATTGGCGAGACTGCATTTAGAAAATTGTGTTCAGTTCTGGGCACCATGTTATAGGAAAGATATTGTCAAGCTTGAAAGGCTTCAGAAAAGATTTACGAGGATGTTGCCAGGACTAGAGGGCGTGAGCTACAGGGAGAGGTTGAGTAGGCTGGGTCTCTATTCCATGGAGCGTAGGAGGATGAGGGGAGATCTTATAGAGGTGTACAAAATCATGAGAGGAATAGATCGGGTAGACGCACACAGTCTTTTACCCAGAGTAGGGGAATCGAGGACTATAGGACATAGGTTCAAGGTGAAGGGGAAAAGATTTAATAGGAATCCGAGGGGTAACTTTTTCACACAGAGGGTGGTGGGTGTATGGAACAAGCTTCCTGAGGAGGTAGTTGAGGCTGGGTCTTGAGTTGAGGCCAGGTAGTTGAGTTGACCCGCTGAGTTACTCCAGCATTTTGTGTCTACCTTCAATTTTAACCAGCATCTGCAGTTTTTTTCCTAGACTTTCTCAATGATGGTCAAAGGATATGGTCAGAACCTCATAGAGCAGTAACATGACACCTTTAGAGGCGTTGAAGGGTGAAGATGTTAAACCAAAGTCCCAATTGTCTCCTAGTATGGATGGCACCGTTTTGCAGATGAGTAGATGAGATTTGTCCATTTCCCTACCTTATCCCCAGTTCTACAAGCTGTTATATTTGGTGTCTGTGCCTATCTGAGTAAAGTCAGATATCGTGTGCGGGTAAAGTACAAACTTCCCTCCAACAGTGAAGCACGGGTCGGCGCAGAGACGGTGAGCCAAAGGGCTGGTTTCCGCGCTGAGTCTCTAAAGTAAAGTCTAAATTCTTATTAGGTAGACACACAATGCTGGAGTAACTCAGCGGGTCATGCAGCATCTCGGGAGGGAAGGAATGGGTTACATTTTGGGTCGAGATGCTGCATGACCCGCTGAGTTACTCCAGCATTATGTGTCTACCTTCGATTTTAACCGGCATCTGCAGTTTTTTTTCCTACACCTCTAAATTCTTATTATCTGGGCATTATCATGGTGCCATGTGGGACTTTGTTCACCAGTGGCCTCTCCTTATCTTCTTAGATAAAATAGAGTGACTTTCTTCCATTCCAATTCTGTGGGTTTGGAGACGAATGATGAGGCCAATATTGAGAACGGGAGGTGTTTTATGGGATAGCTGTACGCGACGTTTGGCAGGTGGTACTCTCCTTCCATTCACACTGAGCTTTCTTACGGTCTGACTCACTTCCAAAGAGTATTGTGATGTCCTGCGGGCATGAAACCCGTTAAATAAACATGACCTGTATTTTTATGTTCCGACATTTTTATGTATTTTAATGTGAGGTCTCATTAACTGTCATTTGTTATTAAACACATGAATGAGTCTGGAAGCATTTATTCCAACTGAGAAAACATTCACCCTGCTGCGCGCAGTGGCTGCGTAGTTTGGGTCCAAGGTTTCAAACACAGCTCCATGTGTAAAAGGCATCCGTTCAGATCATGATACCAAATTAGATCAAGAAAGCATTTGACAAGCTTGCCTTCATTTGGATGAGTATTGAGTACAAAAGTTGGGACATCATGATGCAGCTGTACAAATCGTTGGTGAGACCACACTAGGTGTACAGTGTGCAGTTATAGTCACCCAGCTCTCGGAAGGATGTCATGAAGCTAGAAAGAGTGGAGAACAAATTGATTTGCATGTTATCTGGGCTTGGGGGCTTGAGTTGTGGGGTGAGGTTGGAATTAATTGGGACTATTTTCTTTGGAGCATATGTGGTTGAGTGGTGACCTTGTTGACTTGAACGAGATTATGGATGGAGTGGATGCTCACAGTTTAGTTTAGTTTAGTTTAGTTTAAAGATACAGCGCGGAAACAGGCCATTCGGCCCACCGAGTCCACACCGACCAACAATCCCTGCATATTAACACTATCCTACACACACTAGGGACAATTTTGACATTTACCGAATCAATTTACCTACATACTTCTGTCAGGATAGAGGATTCTAAAATGAGAGGGCGCAGACTAATGGTAAGAGGGAAAAGATAAACGAGGCACCTCAGGGGCATTTCTTTCACTCAGAGGGTAGTCTGTATCTGGATTGAGCTACCAGAGGAAGCTATAGAATCGGATACCATTTTGTGTCTATCTTCTCTTTCAACTTCCTTGTCATGATACATTTCCAAGTAGTTTCAGCCGATCTCTGCCCTGTCTTGGCAATTTGTTGCTCTTGGCAGCTTCAGAGAGACCACACTAGGCACGGTTAGTCACATCGAGGTCATTTCAGAGACAACCTGGTGGCCTCTCATCTACTGGAATTTCAATGGTTCAAAATGGCGGCGCTGCCCTAGCAGCTGCTGCTCACCTGCGGTCCGTTTGTCTTTTGTGTTTCTTGTTGTTTTTTGTCTTAATTGTAGTGTTTAGATGTGATGTGGTGTTTTTTTGTGGGTGTGTACTATGTGTGGGGGGGTGGGGGGGAACTGTAAAATAGTCTCTTCCAAACGGAGACCCGACCTTTGTTTCTGGGTGGTGTCTCCATTCCCGCTGCAGCCTACCATCGGCCAAACACCTGGAGCTGGCAGCCTCCAGCTGGGACCACCTGGGCTCTGGTTCACAGAGCCCGCAGACCGGACTTACCACCTGCGGAGCCGGCTGCCTTTGGAGGCTGTGGTGGCGCTGCGAGAGCGGCTGCGACTCGCCTTCGGAGGCTTCGGCCGCGGGCCGCGTGAATGTCGGAAGCTCGCAGGCCCCTGGGTGAGGGCACGACATCTGGAGCTCCGGCAGCGTCAGAATTTTTTGCCCGCCCCGGATCGCGGGTCTTGGGTCGGCCAACCGTGGACCTTTCACCGTCCGGCACGGCCTGGAATAGGCCGCGGGATTTTTCTCCGCCCAGCAGGGGCTTCAATGTTGGGAGCCACGACCGCCCCAACATGCAGCGGCAGCGTCTTCGCCCGCCCCAAGTCGCTGGGCATGGGTCGGCCCACTGCGGACCTTTCACTGTCCGGCGCGGCATGGAACGTGGCAACTTCAACAACCTGACCGCGGGAGAAGACGGCAGAGGAAGAGAGAAGATATTCTGGCCTTCCATCACAGTGAGGAGGTGACTGGAGGAGACTCACTGTGATGGATGTTTCTTTTTGTTTTGTGTTGGTTTGTGATTGTGTGTGAAATTGCTTATTTTTATTACTCTTATTGTTGGAATGTGGGTAATGGAATCTTGTCCAAAAGACGTGTTTTTTTGGATGACGATAAAGGTAATTCTGATTTGTCAGCATTGCATTGGTGGCTTCCCGCAAATGCAAACAACCATTAACTACATTTGTGTACCTAAGGGCTTAAACAAGGATACACTTTCCTTGACAAGAAAGCTGCTCATTATTTAGGTGGCGGCAAACATCGGAGGATTTTCCTGACAGTGAAAGTTATGTTTACCAGGACTAATCCATGTCACCGCCAACCTCTGGCATTTCCTATGTACAACATGCATAGAGCAAGCCGTCCTTGGAAGAAGAGCTGGTTAGAACTTTTCTGGTTTCTTACACAGGATTTGAGTACAGGAGCAAAGAAGTCACCTACTCATTGTGAAGAGAGAGAACAGCAGAGCACAGGAAAATGCCTTTTGGCCCATGATCCAGTATCTGTGTCATAGAAACATAGAAACATAAAAACATAGAAACATAGAAACAGAAAATAGGTGCGGGAGGAGACCATTTGGCCCTTCGAGCCAGCACCGCCATTCATTGTGATCATGGCTGATCATCCACAGTCAGTAACCCGTGCCTGCCTTCTCCCCGTATCCCATGATTCCACTAGCCCCTAGAGCTCTATTTAACTCTCTTTTAAATTCATTCAGTGAATTGGCCTCCACTGTCTTCTGTGGCAGAGAATTCCACAAATTCACAACTCTCTGGGTGAAAAAGGTTTTTCCTCACCTCAGTTTTAAATGGCCTCCCCTTTATTCTTAGACTGTGTCCCCTGGTTCTGGACTCCCCCAACATTGGGAACATTTTTCCTGCATCTAGCTTGTCTGGTCCTTTTATGATTCTATACGTCTCTATAAGATCCCCTCTCATCCTTCTAAACTCCAGTGAATACAAGCCCAGTCTTTCCAATCTTTCCTCATATGCCAGTCCCTCCATCCCAGGGATTAACCTCGTGAACCTAGGCTGCACTGCCTCAATAGCAAGGATGTCCTTCCTCAAATTAGGAGACAAAAGCTGCACACAGTACTCCAGGTGCGGTCTCACCAGGGCCCAATACAACTGCAGAAGGACCTTTGCTCCTGTACTCAAATCCTCTCGTTATGAAGGCCAACATCCCATTAGACAATAGACAATAGGTGCAGGAGGAGGCCATTTGGCCCTTCGAGCCAGCACTGCCATTCAATGTGATCATGGCTGATCATTCTCAATCAGTACCCCGTTCCTGCCTTCTCCCCATACCTCCTGACTCTGCTATCCTTAAGAGCTCTATCTAGCTCTCTCTTGAATGCATTCAGAGAATTGGCCTCCACTGCCTTCTGAGGCAGAGAATTCCACAGATTCACAACTCTCTGACTGAATTTTTTTTTCCTCATCTCAGTTCTAATTGGCCTACCCCTTATTCTTAAACTGTGGCCCCTGGTGCTGGACTCCCCCAACATTGGGAACATGTTTCCTGCCTCTAATGTGTCCAACCCCTTAATAATCTTATACGTTTCGATAAGCTTTCTTCACTGCCTGCTGTACTTGCATGCTTACTTTCAGTGACTGGTGTACAAGGACACCAGGGTCTCATTGCACTTCCCCTTTACCTAATCTGACACCACTGAGATAATAATTTGCCTTCTTATTTTTGCCGCCAAAGTGGATATCTACATTATACTGCATCTGCCATGCATCTGGCCACTCACTCAACCTGTCCAAGTCACCCTGCAACCACCTAACATCCTCTTCGCAGTTCACACGACCACCCAGCTTTGTGTCATCCACAAACTTGCTAGTGTTACTTCTAATTTCATCATCCAAATCATTAATATATATTGTAAATAGTTGCAGCCCAAGTACCGAGCCTTGTGACACTCCACTCGCCACTGCCTGCCATTCTGAGAAGGAACGGTTACTCCTACTATTTGCTTCCTGTCTGCCAACCAATTCTCTCCCCATGACAATACCCTACCCCCGATACCATGTGCTCTAATTTTGCTCACCAATCTCCTGTGTGGGACCTTATCAAAGGCTTTCTGAAAGTCTAGATACACTACATCCATTGGCTCCCATTCATCCATTTTACTTGTCACATCTTCAAAACATTCCAGAAGATTAGTCAAGCAGGATTTCCCTTTCATAAATCCATGCTGACTTGGACTTATCCTTTTACCACTATCCAAATGCACCATTATTAATGTCGAACATGCTGTGGACTTCAACTAATATGTAGGAAGGAACTGCTGATGCTGATTTAAACCAAAGATAGACACAAAATGCTGGAGTAACTCAGCCGGTCAGGCAGCATCTCTGAGAGTGGGAATGGGTGACGTTTCAGGTCGAGACCCTTCTTCAGACTGGTTAGGGATAAGGGAAACGAGAGATATAGACGATGACGTAGAGAGATAAAGAACAATGAATGAAAGATATGTGTAAAAGTATCGATGATAAAGGCAACAGGCCACTGTTCGCTGTTTGTTGGGTGAAAACGAGAAGCTGGTGCGACTTGGGTGGGGGAGGGATAGAGAGAGAGGGAATGTCGGGGCTACCTGAAGTGAGAGAAATCAATATTCATACCACTGGGCTGCAAGCTGCTCAAGCGAAATATGAGATGCTGTACCTTGATCTCGATCCCTCTACCTGCACATACTCCATAACCCTCCATTCCCTGCATACCCACATGTATATCTATCTGTATCATTACTAATATATCTGCTCTACCACCATCCCCGGCAGCTCCTTCCTGGCACTCCACTCATTGTGTAAGAGCCTTGCCCCAAACACAGGCGCAGGCTCGCCGATCATTTCGCTGAAAAACCAAGCGTAGGCTTGGCGATCGTTTCGCTGAACACCTCCGCTCAGTCCGCCTTAACCTACCTGATTTATTCACAAAATGCTGGAGTAACTCAGCAGGTCAGGCAGCATCTCGGGAGAGAAGGAATGGGTGACGTCTCGGGTCGAGACCCTTCTTCAGACTGATGTCGGGGGTGGGACAAAGGAAGGATATAGGTGGAGACAGGAAGATAGACGGAGATCTGGGAAGGAGGAGGGGAAGGGAGGGACAGAGGAGCTATCTGAAGTTGGAGAAGTCGACGTTCATACCACCGGGCTGCAAACTGCCCAGGCGAAATATGAGGTGCTGTTCCTCCAATTTCCGGCGGGCCTCACTGTGGCACTGGAGGAGGCCCATGACAGAGAGGTCAGACTGGGAATGGGAGGGGGAGTTAAAGTGCTGGGCCACCGGGAGATCAGTTGCGTTAATGCGGACCGAGCGCAGGTGTTCAGCGAAGCGATCGCCGAGCCTGCGCTTGGTTTCGCCGATATAAATAAGTTGACATCTAGAGCAGCGGATGCAATAGATGAGGTTGGAGGAGGTGCAGGTGAACCTCTGTCTCACCTGGAAAGACTGTTTGGGTCCTTTGATGGAGTTGAGGGGGGAGGTAAAGGGACAGGTGTTGCATCTCGTGCGGTTGCAAGGGAAAGTGCCCGGGGTTGGGGTGGTTTGGGTAGGAAGGGACGAGTGGACCATGGAGTTATGGAGGGAACGGTCTCTGCGGAACGCAGAGAGGGGAGGGGATGGGAAGATATGGCCAGTGGTGGGGTCCCGTTGTAGGTGACGGAAATGTTGATGGATGATATGTTGGATCCGCTGGCTGGTGGGGTGGAAGGTGAGAACAAGGGGGATCCTGTCCTTGTTGCGAGTGGGGGGAGGGGGAGCAAGAGCGGAGCTGCGGGATGTAGAAGAGACCCTAGTGAGAGCCTCATCTATAATGGAGGAGGGGAAGCCCCGTTTTCCGAAGAACGAGGACATCTTGGAAGCCCTAGTCTGAAACACCTCATCCAGGGCGCAGATGCGGCGTAGACGGAGGAATTGGGAGTAGGGGATAGACTTTTTGCAGGGGACCGGGTGGGAAGAAGTGTAGTCCAGATAGCTGTGCGAGTCGGTGGGCTTGTAGTAAATGTCCGTCACTAGTCTGTCTCCTGTGATGGAGATGGTGAGGTCCAGAAACGGGAGGGAGATGTCAGAGATAGTCCAGGTATATTTAAGGGCAGGATGGAAATTGGAGGTGAAATGTATGAAGTCAGTGAGTTCTGCATGGGGGCAGATGTGGCTGTGGTAGCTTGTCTGGGTCAAGATGTGGTCGTAGAGCAGGAGGGCAGGACAAATCACAGAGGGGGAGCAGCGAGAGAGCATGTTGTTAAACTCTCGTCGAAGAGAGGAGGAGAACTTCTTCAAAGTGGACATACCTCGAAGAGCAATCGCAGTAGAGCAACCAGTAGTATAAGAAAATAAGCAGATGTGGCTGTGGTAGCGAGTCTGGGTCAACCTTAACCTACCTGATCTCCCGGTGGCTCAGCACTTCAACTCCCCCTCTCATTCCCAATCTGACGTTTCTGCCCTGGGCCTCCTCCATTGTCAGAGTGAGGCCCAGCGCAAATTGGAGGAACAGCGCCTCATATTTCGCTTGGGTAGCTTACATCCCAGCGGTATGAACATTGACTTCTCTAACTTCAAATAACCCTTGCTTTCCCTCTCTCTCTCCATCCCCTCCCCCTTCCCAGTTCTCCCACCAATCTTACTGTCTCTGACAACATTCTATCTCTGTCCCATCCACTCCCCTGACATCTGTCTGAAGAAGGCTCTCGACTTGAAACGTCACCCATTCCTTCCCTCCAGAGATGCTGCCTGTCCCGCTGAGTTACTCCAGCATTACCTTTCTACCTTCCCCCAAATATCTCATTTAAACTTTCCCTATTTGATATTTCCTCTCTGGATAAGAGTTTCTGAGTACTTACCCTATCAATGCCTCTTATAAATTTTATGTTCATAAGTCATAGGAGCAGAATTAGGCCATTCGGCCCATTGAGTCTACTCCTCCATTCGATCATGGCTGATATGTGTTTCCATCTCAATCCCATTCTCCTGCCTTCTCCCCATAACCCATGACACCCGCACTAATCAAGAACCTATCAATTTCTGCCTTAATAATGTTTTTACAATAATGTCTTGTTTCTTGCACACTCTTTTAGAATTTTATGCATAATTGATGCATCATTTATGCATAATTTATTTGTATCTGTCGGTGTGAGTCTCTGAGCCTTTGATGTTGCTGGAAGCATGATTTTGCATTGTACCTGTACCTCATCTTCATGCATGTGACAATAAACATGAACTTGAACTTTCTTTGTTCACATTCTTCCTAACTTTTCTCATTAACCCATCAAACAGTTGAATTCATCTAATTTATTTCCATGGCACTCTTGGGTTCCCTCAATCAGAGTGTTCTTTTAGGTCTATTCAAACCGATTAAAACTAACTTATGGAATCAAAGGGCACAGAAGCTCTTCCATCAGCTGACAGTAAGGGTTGCCAACTATCTCACTCCCAAAAAAGGGACAAAAGGTGATGTCACCACCCGCGCCCCACGTGACCTCACCTAGCCAGCGGCCACGTGCTCCCGCTCCACCAATGGTGGCCGCCCGGGCCGGGAGGCGGGTTGCTACGCAACCTCCATTAGGCGAACACATCAGCCCCGCTCCCCGAACACACTCTGTTAGCCTACACTGTCTGGGCCTACAGCAGCCCACCGGCCTCCAGTGTCCGGGCCTACAGCATCCATGCCTACAGCAACCCCCGGGCCTAATGCGGGACAAGGGCGGTCCCATACGGGGCAAACCAATTTAGCCCAAAATACGGGATGTCCTGGCTAATACGGGACAGTTGGCAACCCTAGCTGACAGAGTCCACACTGATCAATCACCCACTTATACTACTCCTACCCACTGCCACCCTTACCCTTACCACTCCGTCCCTACTCCTGGATTCCATCACATACCATAACATAGGGGCAATTTACAATGGCCAGTTAACTTAACAAACTGTGGGTCTTTAGGATGTGGGAGGAAACCAACGCACCTAAGGGAAGTCCATGCAATCACATGGAGAAAGTGTAAACTCTACACAGATAGGACCCCAGGTCAGGATGGAACGTAGATTACTGGAGCAGTGAGACAGCACCTCTACCGGATGCACCTTTGTACCGGCCCGTGGCTTGGAAGAATGCTGACTTGAGCTGGACATAAAGTGCGAGAGGAACTCAGTGAGTCAGGCAGCATCTGTGCGGGGGAATGGACAGATGACGTTTCATTTCGGCACCTTTCTTCAGACTGATGGAGTGTTCCCTCTTCATACCATTGGGTTGGAGGCTACCGAAGTGGAATAGGAGACGCTGTTCTTCCAGTTTGTATGTGGCCTCACTCTGGCAGTGGAGGAGGCCAAGGGCTGAAAGGTAGGAAAGAGAAGGGGATTTAAACTGGCTTGCAGTCAGGAAAGGTGAAAACATTGCTTTACATTAACAGACGGTCAATAATGCTGAGGTTAGAGTTAGAGGAACAAGAAAAGGTTGATTCTGATAGTGAGAAGGTGACTGTACACTTCCAACCCGGAGCGATCCTGTGGTGTCAAATATCCAAAACGTGCATTTAAAATCTTAACAACCAACCGTTGGAAGATACCAGAGGTGAGTAATAGGTAAACATGAATGACTACCAGTTGGCCTCAGGCATTCTATTTCAGCAATGATAAAATCTCAGGACAATCATTTGGTTAGGAGCCAAAAGACAAGGCACCTAAAGTAATTGTATAACTGTCATTACCACATATTTATTTTGAAAGCCAACACTCGCTCGAGAAACTCGATATACTGCACTCTCCCAGGCTCTGCAGTTAATGATTTTTTAACAGTAGAGTCTCCCCCTATCTGTGTTTATTGACTGAAACCATTTTGTACCCAGATTAGAGTTATTGCTTCATCTGACTCAAAGCCCACCATTATCACTTGGCCAATGTTTATGCATTTTGTACCCAGATTAGAGTTATTGCTTCATCTGACTCAAAGCCCACCATTATCACTTGGCCAATGTTTATGCATTTTCGTGCAAGGTTTTCCGCAATGTTTGTTTTCTTTTGGATCGTAGACTTGAGCAGCAGGTGTGGGGGGTTTGCAGAGGAAGGAAGGAAGAATCGGAGATCTGTGGAATTTGGGGGAGTTGAAGAGTTTGTGGGAGTTGGGAGTTTGTGGAGCTGAGGGGTGTTTGGGGAGATGAGGGATTTGGGGGCGGTGATGAGTTGGGAAGTTGTGGATGTTGCGAGTCGAGGGCTCTGGGAGAAGTGAGAGGATTGGGCAGATAAAGGGGTTTGGGAGGGGAGGAGGTTGCAGGAGTTGAAGAAGTTTGGAAAGGGGAGTGGATTTGTAGAGGGGAGAGGGTTGGAAGTGGGGAAGTGATGGGTTTCATGAGGTGAGGAGATTGCGGAGGTTGGTCGCATTGGGGAAGTGAGTGAGTTTGGGATTTGGAGAGTTGATGGGGTTGGGGAGGTGAGTGGGTCACGGAGGTTAAGGGGGGTTGCGGTGGTGAGGATGTCTGGGCAGGTGAGGGTTTTGGTGAAGGGGTTTGTGGTGATGAATTTGTTACGGGAGATGAGTGAGTCTGAGAGCCGAGGTGGCGAGAGGGACGGGAGGAGATGAGGTTTGAGGGGCTGAGGGGTTTCAAGTGACAGGGTTTGTGGAGGTGGCGTGGTTTGGGGGATGGGGAGTTTGGGGTAGGGAGGAGTTGTGTGGAATTGAGAGGATGTAGGAGGTGGGCCTGAGGGATTTGAGGAGGTCATTTAGTTGGAAAGGTGTGCAGTTTGGGGCGATGAGAGGATTTTTGGTGGTAAGTTGGTTCAGGGGGGTTGTAGGGTTAAGGAGGGTGGGACGATGAGTTGAGGGGGTTTGGAAGGTGGACATGTGTGGTTTGGGGGGGATAAGGATATTTGCAGAGGCGTAGGGGTTGAAAAGTTGAGAGAATTTGGGAAGGTGAGGTATTTGCGGAGGTAAGTTGCTTGAAGGATTTAGAATTCGAGGGAGTTGTGGTTTGGATGATGGTGAGAATGGGTATCCTGTGAAACATCAGTCAGCCAACCCTAGTTAGTTTAGTTAGATTAGCTTATTGTCACTTGTACCAAGGTACGATGAAAAGCTTTTTTGGTGCATGCTATCCAATCAGCGGAAAAACTGTATATGATTACAATCAAGCCGTCCACAGTGTACAGATACTAGATAAAGGGAATAATGTTTAGTGCAAGATGTTGCCTGACGCACTGAGTTTCTCCAGCACTTTGTGTCTTTTTTTGTAAACCAGCATCTGCAGTTCTTTGTATCACAACCTTGACTTTACGAGAGAACAAGTTGCTTTATCCAGAAATGTCTGTCCTCCTCTCTATCTCTGATGCACTCCACAGTCTGAAGAAGGGTCTCGACCCAATAGATCAGCCACTCCTTCACTCCAGAGATGCTGCCTGTCTCGCTGAGTTACTCCAGCTTTTTGTGTCTAGTTCAGAGACATTGATTCTGAAAAGAGCCAGACTCTGTCATCTAGCTGTGACAAAGGCCTAGTTATTTTCTCTCCAATGGTACGTTACACGGGCCTGGGTTTTGCAATTCTCAGATTCCTTTGTTCCTCCAGCACATTGAGCGGCACGGTGGCGCAGCGGTAGAGTTGCTGTCTTACAGCGAATGCAGCGCCGGAGACTCAGGTTGGATCCTGACTACGGGCACCGTCTGTACGGAGTTTGTACGTTCTCCCCGTGACCTGCGTGGGTTTTCTCCGAGATCTTCGGTTTCCTCCCACACTCCAAAGACATACAGGTTTGTAGGTTAATTGGCTGGGCAAATGTAAAAATTGTCCCTAGTGGGTGTAGGATAGTGTTAGTGTGCGGGGATCGCTGGGCGGCGCGGACCCGGTGGGCCGAAGGGCCTGTTTCTGCGCTGTATCTCTAAATCTAAAAAAAAATCCAGCAGCCCTCAGTTCATAACTTCTACAGAAAAAATACGATATTCTTCCTCTCCAGCTGCCACATGATCCATAGTCCATTCACTAAATGACCTTTCTTGCAGTTTAACCACCTAACAAACCTAACCTCACCCCATCGGAGATACCCCCTTTGTCCTAAACATGCTTCACCCATTATCCCTACCTTTATTATTGGCTGACCTGCTGAGTGTTTCCAGCAGTTTTATTTTGATTTCCAAAGAGCCAGAACATTGTTTTTTTCCTTTCAAACTTGATTTATTGGAAATTATTTTGATGGAATCATATGTAGATTTATATAACACATCACACATCCTTGACAAGTCATTTGCAAAGTGATTTACACTTGACAAAATGCATTCACTGTCGGGAACGCAAACAAAGTAATTTTCACCCAAAGAAACAACAGTAAGATAACAACCCCCTTTTTTTTACACCTTACCCTTCCATATCTCTTGGTTCCCCCTCACCTGACTCTCAGTCTGAAGAAGGGTCTCGACCCGAAATATCAACCATTCCTTCTATCCAGAGATGCTGCCTGTCCCGCTGAGTTGCTCCAGCATTCTGTGTCTGTCTAAACCCCATTATCTGTTTGGGAACTGTTAGATAGTGGGTATGAAGAACGACCAGGTCACCAGCGATCATTTCCCAGCTTTTCATTGATTTATTGCAATGGAAGGTCTTCATTAAAAGGCAGGTAAAGCCTCAGATGTTCTCTTCAGACTTCCACACCAGCGACTGTGTGGCACTCTCATGGTACTCCACTGGAAGAGTGGCCTTATGTTTAATGCTTCATGTTGCAGAGTAACATGTTCCAGGGACAACTGCTCCTAACACCCACAGGCAACTGAGTTGAAGCATTATATCACAAGTCCTATTATTATGCAAGTTGTTGTTTAGTTTCTATTTGTCTTTTATTATGATGCATTATGATCCGTGATGATGACCAGATCATTAAATATAGTTTAGGTGGGGAATAAATACATTTCTGTAAGATTAAAGAAATTGAGGGTTGCTAGGAATAGACACAGAAGAGGTCTTGCATTAATCAAGCACAGTTATATTAGATAATGGGGCAGGCTTGACAGGCCAAGTGACCTATTCCTGCTCCTATTTTTTCATGTGTTCTTTCTAATCCAACATGAATGCAGAACATGTTGGGCCAACAGGGCAGAAAGTAGCTATGGATAAAATAATCAACACTCTGCTTATCTAATTCAATGGTTATCCACACAGTTATGAAGCATGGAAGCAGGCCCTTCGGCCCAACGATGCTGTGCTGACCATCAGTTACATAATTACACTAATCCTATACCCATCTAAGTTCTTTCTCCCCATGTTCCAATCTCCTTCCCACAGATTCCACCACACACCTGTGCCGGGGGCAATGTGCGGAGGACAATTAACCTCTCAGCCTGCATGTCTGTGGAGGCAACTGGAGTACATGATGAAACCAGCTGGAGTAACTCAGTGGGACAGGCAGCATCTCTGGAAAGAAGGAATGGGTGACCTTTCGGGTCGAGACCTTTCTTCAGACTCGACCCAAAACGTCACACGTTCCTTTTCTCCAGAGATGCTGCCTGACCCGCTGAGTTACTCCAGCTTTTTGGGTCCATCTTCAGTTTAAATCAGAGTTTGCAGTTCCTTCCTATACATGAGGAAACGTGTAGTCACAGGGAGAATGTGTAAACTTCACACAGAGAGCATCACATGTCAAGGTTGAATCCCACCAAGAGTTTAAAACCAAAAAATATATACTTAAATAATTCTCAGTTGGTTAAAGGAATTAATCGCAATTAAATTTTTTATTAAAATGCAGAGAAGCTTTGCTTTAACCCAGACTAAGCTTTTCACTGTACCTCATTACACGTGACAATAAACTAAAATAAGACTAAAACTAAAACTATTATGATCCAAGCTGAAGCTGGTACTCCAGCAGGAAGTGACAAATGCTTCCGAGATGCAATGGTTCCTTCGGGTTTGATCCCAAAGCCTGTTGGAATATCTCACACTTTCAGAGAAATTGGTTAATCTCCCTGTTATGTTTCACATGTAAAGAAAATAACTTTGATTTCTCCAGTTTCTCCCCTGTTCCTGACAGGCCGCGCACAACATAAATCGCCGATGGGCCACGTGGGCAGACGCTACCGACGGGCTGTGCACCGGGCCTGCCACACCCCGGCAGCAAGCAAGGCTCCACGGGACCGCCGCAGAACCGAGAACCTGCCCGGCGGGGGCTTCAGTGTCAGGAGCCACGACCGCCCCGACGTGCAGCGGCAGCGTCTTCGCCCGCCCTGAATCGCGTGGCTTGGGTCGGCCCGCTGCGGACCTTTCACCGTCCAGCGCGGCTTGAAATAGGCCACGGGTTTTTCTCTGCCCGGCGGGGGCTTCAATGTCGGGAGACACGACCGCCCCGACGCGCAGCGGCAGCGTCTTCGCCCGCCCCGGATCACGGGGCTTGGGTCGGCCCGCTGAGGACCTTTCACCGTCCGGCGCGGCCTGGAACGTGGTAACTTCAACAGCCTGACCGCGGGAGAAGACGGCAGGGGAAGAGAAAAGACATTCTTGCCTTCCATCACAGTGAGGAGGTGTCTGGAGGAGACTCACTGTGATGGATGTTTCTTTTGTTTTGTTTTGTGTTGGTTTGTGATTGTGTGTGTTATTGCTCGTTTTTATTGCTCTTATTGTTGGGCTGTGGGTGACGGAACTTCGTCCAAAAGACTTGTTTTTTTGGATGACGATAAAGGTGATTCTGATTCTGATTCTGATTCTGAGTGGGAAGCCGATGGGCCCGGCTCCTGCTCGCCCCTGAGGACCAGGAGCCAGAGGGGCGGGTGGAAGGAGTCGGCGATGGCAGCGGAAGTAGAACTGGTGAGAAGAACCTGGGCTTAGAAGAACAAGGGCTGGTGAGAAGAACCTGCGGTCTTACCTTCAGCGCCCTCATGAGGGCATCTGAGGGAGGTGCCCCGGGGCATAAAGGCTGGAGGTGGCCGGGCGAGAAGAGGGACAACAGTTTGCTGGACGATCCGGATGAAGGCGATGGCCGCAATAGGCTGTTCTGGCAGGCTGCACCTGGGACTTTTAAAATGCTGCCATAACCTGGCTACTCTTGCATATGGACTCATTGAGCTGTTTCCATAATCAGGGATGGTACCTACACTATGTGTGGCAATAACCTTACTGGTCTGTATATAAAAAATTATTTTGGTATACGTGATAATAAAGAACCAGTGAAAGGTGAAAAACTTTTTGTGTGAAAGATTACTGGGTATAGGTAAAAACAAAATAAAATACAAGGGCAGCAATAATAAGATCATCTCAATTAAACTTGGATTAAAATCCACTGTCAATTCAGGATTAGGTCGTGGGATCATGAGTTTAATAACAATTAAATCTCTTAACCACTTCCAAAACTTAATTCATTCATGACAAATCTCCTGCTCCAACTTTTTGAAGTTTTGATGACTTCAAATTGGTTTGAGAAACATAAACACTTTTTTTTTATTATTCACAGGTGCTTCCTAGTCTGAGTCTGTTGAGTCTTTCAAGTGTTCTTTTATTTGGGATTTTCCACACCAACAGTATTTTGTGGCAGTGTTGTATTATCAGATAGCAGCTTTATAGGACTTGGGTCAGGCTGGATTCGGAGGGAGTATCTTGTATCTTGTATCTTGCGGTCATCACTTCCGAAGAGTCCACCAGGGACTATACTGGAAGTATCCTGTACACACTAGGGACAATTTACCAAGCCTACAAACCTGTACGTCTTTGGAGTGTGGGAGGAAACCGAAGATCTCGAAGAAAACCCACGCAGGTCACAGGGAGAACGTACAAACTCCGTACAGACAGCGCCCGTAGTCAGGATCGAACCCGAGTCACTAGCGCTGCATTCGCTGTAAGGCAGCAACTCTACTGCTGTGCGTAATTCTGGTTGCCCTTTTACAGGAAGATTACTAGGTATAGGTATGTGGAGGCTTTGGAGAGGGTGCAGAAGTAGTTTACCAGAATGCTGCCTGGATTGGAGTATATTAGCTTTAAGGAAGGTTTGGCCAAACTTGGACTGTTTTCTCTAGTGCATGGGTGACTGAGGGGAGACCTAATAGATGTGTATGTAATTAAGGGAGGTACAGGTAGGGTGGATCAGAAATGTCAAAGACAAAAGGCCATTGTTTTAAGGTAGGAGGGGCAAGTTCTTTATAAATGAGTGGTGGGTGCCTGAAACTCGCTGCCAGGTGTGGTGGGGAATGCAGACATGATAGTGGCATTTACGAGGCTTTCAGATAGGAACCTGGACATGTAGGGAATCAAGGGGCATGCATCACGTGCATGCTTAGAACATTGTTTTTAACTTGGCTTCGAGTTCAGCCATTTCTGTGCCGTTCCCATGCTGCACTATTCCATGTTCTATTCACAAAATGCTGGAGTAACTCAGCAGGTCAGGCAGCATCTCAGGAGAGAAGGAATGGGCGACGTTTCGGGTCGAGACCCTTCTTCAGACTGATGTCAGGGGGGCGGGACAAAGGAAGGATATAGGTGGAGACAGGAAGACAGAGGGAGATCTGGGAAGGGGGAGGGGATGAGAGGGACAGAGGAACTATCTAAAGTTGGAGAAGTCGATGTTCATACCATTGGGCTGCAAGCTGCCCAGGCGAAATATGAGGTGCTGTTCCTCCAATTTCCGGTGGGACTCACTATGGCACTGGAGGAGGCATGTTCTATGTTCTATATATATGGTTTTAATCTTTCACTTAAAATTTTCATTAACTGTCTCCACTTCAAAGATAAAGTCTAGAAAGTTAGTACAGGTGTCAGGGGTTGTGGGGAGAAGACAGGAGAATGGGGTTAGGAGGGAGAGATAGATCAGCCATGATCGAATGGCAGAGTATATTTGATGGGCCGAATGGCCTAATTCTACTCCTATCACCTGTGACCTTATGACTTTAATTCACTGACTTAGATCGTGGTGGAGATGGAAACACAACTTGCATGTATCAAGAACGAGGATCAAAAGAGTAGGTAAAATTAGACCAGGCTACCCAGCTAGATAGACACAGAATGCTGGGGTAACTCAGCGGGACAGGCAGCATCTATGGGAGAATGAATGGGTAACACTTTGTGTATCTGCAATTCCCTCCTATCCAGCTAGATAGGTCTTTCTTAGCCTGAACATATTGTGGATTGAATGGTCTCTGACTCTGCCTCGATACCAATGAATTTAGGGGGAGTTTAGTCATAAAGAGAGTAAAGATAATGTGAAACGCTCTTTAATCTTCAGTAATTGAAGAAGACAGCACTGGTGCATTTAAGACAAGGTGTAATGCTTACACATCGGAGAAGAATCTAAGGGAATAAAAAGTGAATGAGAGTAACAAGTTTATGTGGAACAGGTTTGTGTGGAGTATAGAGATGACAACATATAGGAAGGAAATACAGACATTGGTTTAAACTGAAGATAGACTAAAAAAACTGGAGTAACGCAGTGGGCCAGAGAACGTCTCTGGGGAAAAGGAATGGGTGACGTTTCGGGTCGGGCACCCTCTTCAGACTCTTCAAACGTCATCTATAAAGATGACAGGCATACTTCAGCCAAATGGCTTGCTTCTGTGCGATTGTGTAATCGATCGTCACAGTGAGGAGTAAGTTGCTTGTGTCTTGTCCTGTCCATGGGAAAACCCTGTTCCAGGGATGGTGAGATTTACTCCTGCAGGTGGAGCTGCTGCAAGACTACAATGTGGGCCTTCCAGCACCAGTTCAAAAAACGTCAGCTGAACTAGATGGAATGCATCTATCCACGTTTCAAAGCCAATAATCTGCTACTCAGAAATATATTTTCCTTTCATCTTATCTGTAAGGGAAAGAATTGTATATTCTACACATTCGTCCGATCAAAATTTCCCCACGCTGTTTATCTATTAACTGGCAGCTGATACTTCTCCCAATTTATCCATCCCGAAAAATTATATTAAGCACCACTCTCAGCACTCAAAAGGTAAACCCAGGGGTAGGTGATCCCCAGAGAACATAACCCCCCACGTCCCCAACCCTACATTAGCATGGGCGCACACAAGCACGTGCACACACATATACACACACACGCACATGCACGCACACACGCGCACACACATGCGCACACACATGCGCACATACACACATGCACACACGCGTGCACACACACACACACATGCTATCGCACACACACAATTACACACGCACAAACACACACATACACGCACATGCATCACACACACATACACATTATTGCACACACGCACACACAATTACACACACTTGCACATGCACCCACACAAAAACACAAGAAGTGTATCGTTTAGTTCTAATTTAATTTATTGGCACGCATACTGAGGTCCAGTGAAAAGCTTTATGCTGTGTGCTATCCAGTTAAAGAAAAGACTACGTATTGATCTTGTGTTAACAGTGCACACATAAAGCATAAAGGGTACAACATTTAGTACAAGATTAAGTCCGGTTAAAGGTAGTTCGAAGATTTCCTATGAGGTTTGGACCGCACTCCAGCTGATGAGAGGACCATTCAGTTGCCTGATAACCACTGGGAAAAAATTATCCCTGAATCTGGAGGTGTGCATTTTCACACTACTGGACGTCTTTCCAGAGGGGAGAGGGGAGAAGAGGGAGTGACCGGGGTGAGGATTGTCCTTAATTATGCTGGTGGCTGTATAGTTGGAGTCCATGTAAGGAAGGTTGGTTTGTGTGATGGTCTGGGCTATATTCATAACGTTCTGAATATATTGCGGTCTTGCATGGAGCTGTTCCCAATGAGCCACATCACATCATGTCAGACAGAAGCCTCAGTGACCTGCAAGTAGAAAAGGGGAGAAGGATTTGAACCGGGCCTATTAATCCTAGGCATTTCCAAAGACAGCAGAAAGAATGAATGTGGGATGGTTTGGACATTTTGCAACAGAGAAATATCTCGGAGATTATTGAGGATAATTGCGGGGAATTATAACTGGGTAAATATAATTAAGTTGAGAGAGATGGAGTACAATGGCTTCCACAACAAAATTGCAGGAGAATGTTGTTTTCTTACTCAACAAAATGAGTTCCTAGACAAGCATTCACCCAAATGCATGGTCCACATACTGCTTCAGGATATCCCTAACAAATTCTGCCAAAGCTAAGCCTTTTGCACTAAGTAAGTCCCAGTTCATGTGTGGGAAGCTAAAGCCAGTTAATGACAACCTGGTTGCTTTTGCATCCTCCATAAACCGTCGACATATTTCTTTCCTCTATCTCCCGTTGGCTGTTGGGGAACTTCTAGTACAATCCCTGACGGCACCTTTCTTATTTTGAGCTCCAACTATGTCTCCTCAGAAGATGAACCCTCCAACATGTCATCTCTGAGTGTCGCCATTACGTTCTCCATGATTAGTAGAGCAACTTGCTCCAGGGTGATAAGGGCAATGCCATTGATGTTGTCTACATGGACTTCAGCAAGGCCTTTGACAAGGTTCTGCATGGTAGGCTACTCCGCAGGGTCAGATCGCATGGAATCCAGGAAGAGCTAGCTAACTGGATACAGAACTGGCTTCAGGTAAGGAAGCAGAAGGTGGTGGTGGAAAGGTGTGTTTGACAATAGACAATAGACAATCGACCATAGACAATAGAATGTTTTGAGGATGTAATTAGGAAAATTGACAGGGGAGAGCCGGTGGATGTGGTGTACCTTGACTTTCAGAAAGCCTTCGACAAGGTCCCACATAGGAGATTGGTGGGCAAAATTAGAGCACATGGTATTGGAGGTAGGGTACTGACATGGATAGAAAATTGGTTGACAGACAGAAAGCAAAGAGTGGGGATAAATGGGTCCCTTTCAGAATGGCAGGCAGTGACTAGTGGGGTACCGCAAGGCTCGGTGCTGGGACCGCTGCTATTTACAATATACATTAATGACTTGGATGAAGGGATTAAAAGTACCATTAGCAAATTTGCAGATGATACAAAGCTGGGTGGCAGTGTGAACTGTGAGGAAGATGCTATGAGGTTGCAGGGTGACTTGGACAGGTTGTGTGAGTGGGCGGATGCTGGCTCGAAGGGCTGAATGGCCTACTCCTGCACCTATTGTCTATTGTCTATTGTCTATTGTCTACAGAACTGGCTTCAGGTAAGGAAGCAGAAGGTGGTGGTGGAAAGGTGTGTTTGGACTGGAGTGGTGAGTGGTGTACCTTCAGGATCAGTGCTGGACGTTGCTGTTTGTGGTTTATATTAATGATTTGGATGAGAATGTTCAAGGCATAATTAGTAAGTTTGCAGATGATACAAAACTAGGTGGTTTCGTAGGTAGTGAAGATGGTTATCAAAAATTACAGCAGGCTCTTGATCAGATGGGCACCTGGGCTAAGGAATGGAGTTTAATGTAAATAAGTAATGATGTCCACATCAGTCTGAAGAAGGCTCTCGACCCGAAACGTCACCCATTCCTTCTCTCCAAGATGCTGCCTGACCTGCTGAGTTACTCCAGCATTTTGTGATACCTTAATGTAAATAAGTGTGAGGTGTTGCATTTTGGGAAGTCAAACCAGGACATGACCTTCACAGTGAATAGACAATAGACAATAGACAATAGGTGCAGGAATAGGCCATTCAGCCCTTCGAGCCAGCACCACCATTCAATGTGATCATGGCTGATCATTCTCAATCAGTACTCCGTTCCTGCCTTCTCCCCATACCCCCTGACTCCGCTATCCTTAAGAGCTCTATCTAGCTCTCTCTTGAATGCATTCAGAGAATTGGCCTCAACTACCTTCTGAGGCAGTGAATTCTACAGATTTACAACTCTCTGACTGAAAATGTTTTTCCTCATCTCCGTTCTAAATGGCCTACCCCTTATTCTTAAACTGTGGCCCTTGGTTCTGGACTCCGCCATCATTGGGAACATGTTTCCTGCCTCTAATGTGTCCAACCCCTTAATAATCTTATACGTTTCGATAAGATCCCTTCTCATCCTTCTAAATTCAAGTGTTTACAAGCCTAGCCGCTCCAGTCTTTCAACATATGACAGTCCCGCCATTCCGGGAATTAACCTAGTAAACCTACACTGCATGCCCTCAATAGCAAGAATATCCTTCCTCAAATTTGGAGACCAAAACTGCACACAGTACTCCAGGTGCGGTCTCACTAGGGCCCTATACAACTGCAGAAGGACCACTTTGCTCCTATACTCAACTCCTCTTGTTATGAAGGCCAACATTCCATTGGCTTTCTTCACTGCCTGCTGTACCTGCATGCTTCCTTTCAGTGACTGATGCACTAGGACACCCAGATCTCGTTGTACGTCCCCTTTTCCTAACTTGACACCATTCAGATAATAATTTGCCTTCTTATTCTTACCACCAAAGTGGATAACCTCACACTTATCCACATTAAACTGCATCTGCCAAGCATCTGCCCACTCACACAACCTGTCCAAGTCACCCTGCAACCTCATAGCATCTTCCTCACAGCTCACTCTGCCACCCAGCTTTGTATCATCTGCAAATTTGCTAATGGTACTTTTAATCCCTTCATCCATGGTAGGGTGCAGGTGAGCAGTGCAGAACAGAGGGAATTAAGAGTACAGGTATATAGTCCCAGAAAGAGGCATCACAGATGGATAGGGCAGTCAAGAAAGCTATTTGACATAGTGGCTTTCATCAGTCAGGATATTGAAATTAGACTCTGGGACATTATGTTACAGTTGTACAAGATGCTGGTGATGCCATATTTGGATTATTCTGCTCAGTTTTGCTATAGGAAAGATGCCATTAAGGTGGAAAGAGTGCGGGGAAGATCTACAACGATGTTGCCAGGACTTGAGGGGCTGAGTTATAGGGAGAGGTTGGGCAGTCTAGGACTTTATTCATTGGAGTGCAGGAGGCTGAGGGGTGATCTTATAAGGGGTGTATAAATCATGAGGGGCATAGATAGGGTGAATGTAGAGCCTTTATTCCAGTGAAGGGGAATCAGAGGTTTGAGGAGCAAGATTTAATAGGAACCTGAGGGGCAACATTTTCACTACGAAGGTGATAGGTATCAGGAAGGAGCTGCCAGAGGAGGTATTTGAGGCAGGTAATATAACAGCATTTAAAAGGCGTTTGGACAGGTACATGCATAGGAAAGGTTCAGAGGGATACGGGCCCAAAGCAGGCAAATGGGGCTTGATGAGATGGCCCATCTCGGTCAGTGTGGATGGGTTGAGCCAAAGGGTGAGTCTCCATGCTAAATGATTCTATGGCACTATGAACCCCTTCACCTATTTTACCTCCCTCTTTATCACACTTGAAACGTCGAAACTCTGGAACGTTGAGCTGGAAGTTGTGTCCCTCTCGCAACCAACCCCATTATTTTCCTCCATATCCCGATCCTCCCCACTTTTCCAATATCTTCTTTTCCCCTCTCCCTCTCCTCTCTCTTCCCAGTTGGCATTGGATCCGGCCATTCCATCACAAGCCAATTCTGGTGCCCCACGCCTGGCCAGCTGTGATATTATATTTATATTATATTATATCTCAGTTATATTACAACAATGCCTCCATTAAGGGCCCATGCCAAATGATTCTGAGACAACAAAAAAAGGCAGTTGACACGTTATCTGTGTTTGTCATCACGTTTGTAGAGGAGACATTGAGAACAGCGCGCTGTAAATCTATAGCCAAGAAAGCAAAATGACCTTCACAAACTGACAATATGATTGATTACTCCGCAACACCCATCAGTTTAGAAAAAAATAAACTGTTCATGTAAAACTGGAAGAAAAAAAAAATCCAACACATTCCCTTATGAAATTCAAATTCACTTGGTTCAGGGAAAAGTCCCTTTTGAAACGGACTGTCTCGTTCTTTTGTAAACATGAGGGTATTGCAAATGTCCTTGAACTTGCGATCGCAGCCCCAGAGGACAAAGTGAAAAAAAAAGCTCCTGTTAGGGTGAGACCTGGACAGCAACAAAATAAAAAGAAACAGATCCTCGGCCAAAGGAATAATTACTCTTGGAAGAGCATTTGTGGTTGAAGTCGTAAAAAGCAGAGACAAAAAAATTATATGTCTACCTCACTATGCCCTGAAGCATTTTGCAGCCAATTTGGCACTAAAGTGTGATTTCTGTTGTACCATAAAGAGACGTAGAATTAAATTAGCAGTGTGATTTCATAATCAGCCAAGCATAAGGTAATTGAAGAAGGATACATTGGTGCCGCACTTGATGTCTTTCGTGCCCTGGTTGCAAAAAATCATTGGTCGATGTATCTTATCTGGTCACTTTTGGATCATTCGAATTACGCTGTTGGAATTGGCTGTGATTTTTGTGCCTGCAATCAAGGGATTTGACTGTTTACTTTCAGAAACAAAGCACTGCAGCTGACCCTCTGAGTTACTCCAGGACTTTGTGTCCTTTTGTGTAAACCAGCATCTGCAGTTAGACACAAAATGCTGGAGTAACTCAGCGGGGCAGGCAGTATCCCTGGATTGAAAGAATGGGGTGAGGTTTCTGGGTCGAGGACCCGCCTGAAGAAGGGTGTCCATCTTTGGTGTAAGCCAGCAGCTGCAGTTCCTTGTTTCTACATTCTGACTGCGAGACCTCCTCAAGGTGTGCCTACTTTGGAGAAGTAGGCCTCCCAGAAGCTCCATGAGGCCCTAACTCTCTGTTACCTGCCGCACTTTGTCCTGCCTTTCCTCTCCCTTCCTTCCAGTTTCAAACCTGGAAAACAGAATGTGATTAACTCCTAGTATAAGAAAATAACTGCAGATGCTGGTACAAATCGAAGGTATTTATTCACAAAATGCTGGAGTAACTCAGCAGGTCAGGCAGCATCTCGGGAGAGAAGGAATGGGTGACGTTTCGGGTCGAGACCCTTCTTCAGACTGATGTCAGGGGGGCGGGACAAAGGAAGGATGTAGGTGGAGACAGGAAGATAGAGGGAGATCTGGGAAGGAGGAGGGGAAGAGAGGGACAGAGGTGTGATCCACCTATGGCCCTCACATTTTAACAAAAAATTCAATATGGTCACCTCTCAGGTTACATTGCTCCAGGGAAAACAATCACTCCGTATAACTCAGGCCCTCCAGTCCCAGCAATATTTATGGAATTTTTGTTTTGTGCCCTCTCTCGATTATGAGATGAGAGTGATCCCAGGAATGAATGGGTTAACACACGATGAGCGTTTGACAGCACTGGGCTCTAGTCACTGCAGTTTAGTAGGATGAGGGGAGACCTCATTGAAGCTTACCGAATAGTGAAAGGCCTGGATAGAGTGGGTGTGGAGAGGATGCTTCCACTAGTGGGAGAGTCTAGGACCAGAGGTCACAGCCTCGGAATTAAAGGACGTTCCTTTAGGAAGGAGATGAGGGGAAATTTCTTTAGTCAGAGGGTGGTGAATCTGTTGAATTCATTGCCACAGAAGCCTATGGAGGAGAAGTCAACGGATATTTCTAAGGCAGAGATAGATAGGTTAAGAGGGAATGATAGATCAGACTTGATGGGCTGAATGGTCTCATTCTGCTCCTATCCCTTATGAACTTATTATTCTCCTCATTTTTTGGCATCGTCCTAGTGTCTTCACATCCTATGGGTAATTTGGAGACAGGAAATATGGATGCTTTGTAAACTCACTTTGACAGCACTTCTCTTGTCTGTGATTTCTACTGATAAAAAAGACAAGATCAACACTTTTGTGGAAATGGAAAAATTCTCCGCCAAGCCACCTATTGCACATTTCAATGTCCTCATCGTTGCAGCTAAAGACCCTGAAGTTTTCTAGCTCATCAGGAAATGATAAGGGCCCTGGGATGTGTTGGACAGCAGAGGGATCCAGGAATACAGGTACATACTTCCATGAACGTGGTGTCACGGGTAGATACGGTAGTCAAGAAAGCCATTGGTTCATTGCCTTCATCAGTCAAAGTAATGAGTATTGATGTTGGTCTGTTATAAAAGATGGTGGTGAGGCCACACTTGAAGTACTGTGTTCAGTTTTGGTCACACTGCTATGAGGAAGATGCCATTAAGCTGGAAAGAGTGCAGAAAAGATTTACAAGGATGTTGCCACTCAAAGGCCTGAAATATAGGCAAGGGTGGGACGGGTGGGACTTTATACCTTGGAGTGCAGGAGGCTGAGAGATGATCTCATGAAGATGTATAAGAAAATAACTCCAGATGCTGGTACAAATCGAAGGTATTTATTCACAAAATGCTGGAGTAACTCAGCAGGTCAGGCAGCATCTCAGGAGAGAAAGACCGGGCGACGTTTCGGGTCAAGACCCTTCTTCAGTCTTTTGGGTCGAGACCCTTCTTCAGTTCTTCAGTCTGAAGAAGGGTCTCGACCCGAAACATCACCCATTCCTTCTCTCCTGAGATGCTGCCTGACCTGCTGAGTTACTCCAGCATTTCATGGGGATGTATAAATTCACGAGGGGAATAGATATGATGAATGCAGTCACCACGGTCTTTTACAATGTGTAGGGAAATCAACAACCTATTTAAACGTCACATGGACAGGTACATGGTTAAGAAAGGTTTAGAGGGATATATGGCCAAACATTAACAAATAGGACTAGCTAAGATTTATTTGAGACTTTAGACTTTAGACTTTAGTGCTGAAACAGGCCCTTTGGCCCATCGATTCTGCAACGACCAGAAATCACCCCAGGCACTAACACCATCTTAAATACTAGGGACTATTTACAATTTTACCAAAGCCAATTAACCAACAAACCTGGATATCTTTAGAATGTGGGAGAAAACCAGAGTACCCGGTGAAAACCCACACGGTCACAGGGAGAACATGCAAACTCCGTACAGACAGCACTCGTAGTCAGGATTGAACGTGGATCTCTGGTGCTGTAAGGCAGCAGCTCTACCGCTGCGCTGCCATGCAACCCCAGTGACAGTCAGGGCATCTTGGTCGGCATGGGCAAGTTGGGCCGAAGGGCCTGTTTCTGTGCTGGGACTATGGCTCATGCTATTGTCACAAAGATTCCGCGTTAAAAGAGAAAGTAGACACAAAATGCTGGAGTAACTCAGCGGGACAGGCTGCATCTCTGGAGAGAAGGAATGGGTGACGTTTCGGGTCGAGACCCTTCTTCAGACTGAAGGGAGAAAGTGCTTCCCACCCCCCCACCCTTCCCCAGGAATGTAGGATTCAGATAGCCTCAAACTGGTCTGATCTCCCCGTGACTAGATGGTGGCAGCACCATTGTTTCAGCTCACCTGAAGTGTTAACCTTCAGTATTAACCTAAAACAGCGATTCTGTTTTTCCTTTTCCAGAACCTGCCATACCTGATGATTTTCTGTTCACATTTTGGGAGCGTCGTTGTTCAGGACTAAGTTGAGAAAGACATAAAAGACTTTGAGACAATTTTAAGGAGCAAAATAAAAAGAGATCGTCCACCCTATCTATCTATTCTCTCCATGCAACTCAACCTATTCACAAAAGAAACTAACCAAACACCTAAATCTAAACAAGGAAGAAAAACAGTTTAAAAAAATGACTCAAAGTGCTGGAGTAACTCAGCGTGTCAGACAGCATCTCTGGAGAGAAGGAATAAGTCGAGACCCTTCTTCAGACTTTGAGCACACAGGTGATGATGGGAAGGGGGGTGTTGATCAGCAGACGGTTGGAACAAAGGCCAGAGATTAAAACAAAAGGTGTAAAAACTAGAAGGCAGAGGTTTAAGGTGAGAGGGAAAAGATTTAAAGGGGATCTGAGGGACAAGCTTTTCACACAGCTAGCAGTAAATATGTCGAATGAGTTACAAGAGAAAATGGTAGAAGCAGGTACAATTACAATGAGTAAAGGTTATTTGAGCAGGAATATGGATAAGAAAAAATTAAAGGGATAGAGGCTGAACTCAGGCAAACGGGATTAGTTTAGATAGACATCTCGGTCGTATGATAGACACAAAAAGCTGGAGTAACTCAGAGGATCATGAACCGAGGTACAGTGAAAACTTTGTTTTGTATGCTGACCCATTAAATGATATCGTACACGAGATGCAACACCTGTACCTTGACCTCCTCCCTCGTCTCAACTCCCCCTCCCATTCCCAATCTGACCCTTCTGTCCTGGGCCTCCTCCATTGTCAGAGTGAGGCCCAGCTCCAATTGGAGGAACAGCACCTCATATTTCGCTTGGGCAGCTTACACCCCAGCGGTATGAACATTGACTTCTCTAACTTCAGGTAGTCCCTGCTTCCCCCCTCTATCCCCTCCCCCTTCCCAGTTCTCCCACTGGTCTTGCTGTCTCTGACTACATCCCATTTTTGTCCTGCCCCCTCCCCTGACATCAGCCTGAAGAAGGGTCTCGACCCGAAACATCACCCATTCCTTCTCTCCAGAGATGCTGCCTGACCCGCTGAGTTACTCCAGCATTTTGTGTCTACCTTCGATTTAAACCGCCATCTGCATTTGTTTTTCCTATACCTCATGCACGAGTACGATCAAACCACACAGAAGTACCGCAAAAGAGATAATTCAATGGAGTTCTGATGAGAGTGCAACACCTACATAGAAAATACAATTAAAAAAATTGCAGAGAGGTGGAAACACACCGGGGGAGAGGGTCACAGCAAAAGAGGAAAGACAAAGAGACAGAAACAGAGTGAGAGGCAAGAGTCAAGAGTGTTTGTCATATGTGACAGGACTGGATGTGCATGTCTAACTGTAGCATGTGTAACTGAACATTGAACACAACAAAACAATGAAAATACAGAAAATATCAGTTATTCTCAGTGAACCAGATGTGCTCATACAAGCCAAGGTTTGCAATGCAACCTTAGTACTACTTCTTCTTTCGTGTCCGTTGCAATACATGATGGTGGTAGCAGAATTAGCTCAGGACACTTCCAGTTTCCAGCCCCGCGACGTGGACGCTTCTGCTATGGGGCCAACCTTAGTACTGCAAGGTCCTTAGCAGATCATTGTTGAGACAGAGCAGAGCAGTGGTTAGAGTTGTGCAGTGTGGTACAAGAGCCTGATCGTTCATAAGGTCATTAGTGATATGAGCAGAATTAGGCCAATTCGGCCCATCAAGTCTACTCCCCATTCAACCATTGCTGATCTATCTCTCCCTCTTAATCCCATTCTCCTGCTTTCTCCCCACAACCCCTGACACCCGTACTAATCAAGAATCTATCTATTTCTGCCTTAAAAATATCCATTGACTGCCTCCACAGCCTTCTGTGGCAACGAATTCCACAGATTCGCCATTATCTGACTGAAGAAATTCCTCCTCATCTCCTTCCTACAGGAACGTCAATAGACAATAGACAATAGACGCAGGAGGAGGTCATTCGGCCCTTCGAGCCAGCACCGCCATTCAATGTGATCATGGCTGATCATTCTCAATCAGTAATTCTTTCATTCTGAGGATATGGCCTCTGGTTCTAGACTGTCCCTCAAGTGGAAACGTCCTCTCCATGTCCACTATATCCAAGCCTTTCACTATTCGGTGAGTTGGTGGGAAGAAGTTCCTGAAACTGGACATTACAGTTCTCAGGCTTTTGTACCTTCTTCCCAACAGTAGCAGAGAGAGAAGAGTGTGGCCAGGGTGGTGCAGATCTTTAATGAGGCAGCACTTCCTGTAGTTCCCTTCAATGGTGGGAGGTCAGTACCCATGACGGATTGGGCAATGTCCACCACAACTTTTCAGCTTTCTTCATTCTTGAATGCTTGAAAGATATGTTTCATGTCATGCAGGACAAGTTATTCACCGATGCTGCTTCCCGACTCTCAGATGTAAACACAAGCGAGTGCAGTTCATACCGCTTGACTGAAACACGCAACCACACGAGAATTGATTTTGGATTCCAGGGCAGACTGATCTGGGTTTTGTCCCACCAAAGCTGGAACACTGTGGCGCGGTGCAGTCTTTACTGTGTATAAACACGGTCTTCACGACTAAAGAAAGCTCCCCGCACCACTGAAGAATGGCCGTGTTCATTGCTTTGATGAAACAAAAGTTTACTTAGGAAGGCAATGCTCCTCCATCTGCAAAGCTAATAACAGCAATGTCACTTCTGGTGATAAACCTAATTATAGTCATGTCAACTGGGATAATGCAAACAGTTCAACACTGCACCCAGCTATAAACAAGTTGACAATAAATAGTAATATATCCTGAAAATAGGTTAACGTGCAAAGTTTTGTTTGGTTGAGTAATTGAGAGGATACATTGATGCTACTGTTGGAGGGGAAATCTTTCAATCTCCGGGTATAATAGATACCTGCACTCCCACCTGAGACAGCATGATCGATGTTAGATTCCCTGCTCAGGATTGTCCCAGCCAGGAAATCATTCAACAGGTAAACTATTTATGGTAACAGTCTTGATTTCCAGAATGTTATGTGTTTGGTGTATCAGGGGCCACCCATCTACAAGCCATAACTTTGATAGTAATCTTCGCTGTATGTCCCATTTAAATTTAGTTGTACAAAGTTTACCTCAAAATAAGTACCCTTCACCCTTTCGTATTCTGTTTGAATTACCCAACCCCCCACCCCTCATCGCCGCCATCACTGAGTGGGCCTTCTGGTTTCAGCAGAAGTCCTATGGGGGTGGTAACAGCAGGCTACGGTCTCCACGGTGCCTTTTATTTTGGGATTGCAAGATTATTATGAGAAAAGCGTGTGACTAAACTTTACAGGAGTCTCAAGTTGCAAGAACCGCGACTATCTTTGGAAGAGAAAACAAACAGGGCCTCCCAAAGACCGAGATAAGAGTCTGTAGAGATTGGTGTTGTACAAATCTGGGTGCACTAGGCTGGCATGCTTTGTGTATTTACAGCAAACACTTGCCACGGGGTGAATTGATAGTCAATAACCACGAGATTCACTGAGACCTCCTGCGATCTCAACGTTACACGTGGAGCACATGAACATGATGGAGGTCAACGATTACAGGCAAAATAATCTCCCTTTGAAACAGTTACTGTTTAAGTGATGTGGAAATAAAATTTGAAAACAATGAAAGTGCCGTAGTGATAGAGATATACAACCCAGAAATTGGCCCTCATCCATGCCAACCAAGTTGTTGCTCTGGACGATTCCTATTTGGTCTATACCCTCTAAATCATTTCTATCCATATGTCCGTCCAAATATCTTTTGAAAGTCATAATTACATCCTCTTTTATAGCTTCGTCTGGCAGCTCATTCAGATACAGACCACCCTCTGATTGAAGAAGACACCCCTGAAGTTCCTTTGAAATCTCTCTCCTCTCACCTGAAGCTTATGCCCTCTAGTTTTACAATCCTCTACTCTGGGGAAAAGACTGCTCACTTTATACGACACCTTCATGATTCTGAATATTCCGTAAGGCCAAGGGGCAAGAGAGTCGAAAGTAACTATCCTAGGTACCGAACCAGAACAATTACATTTTAGAAGGATGAGAGGGGATCTTAGACAATAGACAATAGACAATAGGTGCAGGAGTAGGCCATTCAGCCCTTCGAGCCAGCACCGCCATTCAATGCGATCATGGCTGATCACTCTCAATCAGTACCCCGTTCCTGCCTTCTCCCCATACCCCATTGAAACATATAAGATTATTAAGGGGTTGGACACGTTAGAGGCAAGAAACATGTTCCCAATGTTGGGGGAGTCCAGAACCAGGGGCCACAGTTTAAGAATAAGTGGTAGGCCATTTAGAACGGATATGAGGAAAAACTTATTCAGTCAGAGAGGTGTAAATCAGTGGAATTCTCTGCCTCAGAAGGCAGTGGAGGCCAATTCTCGGGATGCTTTCAAGAGAGAGCTAGATAGAGCTCTTAACGACAGCAGAGTCAGGGGGTCTGGGGAGAGGGCAGGAACGGGGTACTGATTGTGAATGATCAGCCATGATCACATTGAATGGTTGTGCTGGCTCGAAGGGTTGAATGGCCTCCTCCTGCACCTTTTGTCTATTGTCTATTGTCTTATTTTACTAGCACCAGCACAACTGGTTTGCAAACACAGTACTCAATGAATAACTAACCAAAAAATTAAATTCAATAAATAACAAGAGACAATGTAGTGCAAAAACAAGACAAAGCACAAGTCCCTAGTTTGAAGTTTAGTTGGAGTTTGAAGTCATAGAATCATACAGCACAGAAACAGGCACTTAGAAACATAGAAACATAGAAAATAGGTGCAGGAGGAGGCCATTTGGCCCTTCGAGCCAGTACCGCCATTCATTGTGATCATGGCTGATCATCCACAATCAGTAACCTGTGTCTGCCTTCTCCCATATCCCTTGATCCGCTAGCCCCTAGAGCTCTATCTAACTCTCTTTTAAATTCATCCAGTGAATTGGCCTCCACTGCCTTCTGTGGCAGAGAATTCCACAAATTCATAACTCTCTGGCTGAAAAAGTTTCATCTCACCTCCGTTTTAAATGGCCTTCCCTTTATTCTTAGGCTGTGTCCCTGGTTCTGGACTCGCCCAACATTGGGAACATTTTTCCTGCATCATGCTGACCAAGATGCCCCTCTACATTAGTCCCATTTGCCTGTGTTCGAATCAGATCCCTCTAAATTTTCTATCAATTACCCAGTCCAAGTGTTTTTCAAATATTGTTACTGTAGTTTTGATAGCCTTGTTTTTGTTGGGAATAAGCTGTTTCTGAACCTTTGTCACAGCTTTCAGACTCCTATACCTTCTTAGACACAAAATGCTGGAGTAACTCTGTGGGACAAGCAGCATCTCCGGAGAGAAGGGATGGGTGACGTTTCGGGTCGAGACCCCTCTTCAGACTGAAGGGTCTCAACCTGAAACATCGCCCATTCCTTCTCTCCAGAGATGCTGCCAGTCTGAAGAAGGGTCTCAACCCGAAAACCTCACGCATCCCTTCTCTCCAGAGTTGCTGCCTGTCCCGCTGAGTTACTCCAGCATTTTGTGCTATCTTTGGTTTAAACCAGCATCTGCAGTTCCTTCCTATACCTTCTTCCCAATGACAGGAGTGAAACGAGAGCTTATCAGGGAGGTATGACACAGTGGCGAGGCGGTAGAGTTGACGCCCTACAGTGCCAGAGTCCAGGGTTCAATCCTGACTACGGGTGCGGTCTGTACGGAGTTTGTACGTTCCCCCTGTGATGGCGTGGGTTTTCTCCGGATGCTTTGGTTTCCTCCCACACTCCAAAGACGGGCAGGTGTGTCGGATAATTGGCTTCTGTTAAATTGTGAATAGTCCCTAGAGTGTAGGATAGTGCTAGTGTACAGGACAATCACTGGTCGGTGCGGACTCAGTGGGACACAGGGTCTGTTTCCACACTGTACCTCTAAAGTCTAAAGTCTAAAAGTTGAGTCCAAAAATAGAGGGTACAGATTTAAGTGGAGAGCGGAAGTATATAAAGGGGATCTAGAGAGAATGTTTTCACATGGATGGATGAGTATATGGGTACATGAAGCTGTTTAAAAGCCATCTGTTCAGGTACAAGGACAGGAAAGATTTAGATGAATAAGGGCCAAAGGCAGGTAAAGGAAATTTCGCTTGGGCAGCTTACACCCCAGCGGTATGAACATTGACTTCTCCAACTTCAGATAGTTCCTCTGACCCTCTCTTTCCCCTCCCCCTTCCCAGATCTCCCACTGACTTCCTGTCTCCGACTACATTCAATCTTTGTCCCGCCCCCCTGACATCAGTCTGAAGAAGGGTCTCGACCCAAAACGTCACCCATTCCTTCTCTCCCGAGATGCTGCCCGACCCGCTGAGTTACTCCACCATTTTGTGTCTGCCTTCGATTTGAACCAGCATCTGCAGTTATTTTCCTACGAAGGAAATTAGCTTCGATAAACATCTGTATAACTCTCTGACTATGTTTAATTACATTAAAATGGTGTACAGATGCACAAAGTGTAAAGGCTAAAACCTTGAGGATGCTGTCTGCCTTTTTGAGACAGCACCTCCTGCAGATTCCTTCAATGATGAGGAGGTTCATACTGACGATGGTGGTGTTCACCACTCTTTGTAATCTCCTTCATTCCTGGGCATTTGAGCTGCCACACCATGCTATTATGTGACCAGTCAATATGCTCTCTACCGTACACATTATTACCCATAATTCGTCCAACAACAATGGTGTCATCGGCGAATTTAAAGATGGAGTTGGAATTGTGTCGTGGGTATGGAGTGAGTAGAGCACAGGAGACTGAGCACACAGCCTTGAGGTGTCCCTATGCTGGTGGGTATTAAGGAGGAAGTCTTGTTACCAAGTCCTCCCAATTGTGTTGATGAGGAAGTTAAGGATCCAGTTGCAAAGGGATGCGTTGAGATCCAGTTCCCTGAGCTTGGTAACAAGTTTGGAACCCGTGATGATGTTGACCTCTCAGACTCCTCTGCTCTAGGGGAAAAAAAAGACCTAACCTATCCAATATCTCCCAAAAACTCAAGCCTGCAAGTCCAGGTAATAACTTGGTTAATGTCATTCGTACTCTTACAAACTTAAGGACATCAATCCAATGGCTGGGCAACCAATACTGCACATAATACTTCATGTCTAATCATGTCAATTATGTCTTAACTCGTTCCTGAGTATTCCGCCTCTAGTTGATATTCCCTTGGTGATTTGTTCTTGGGCCTGGCTTCGCAATCCTTTGATGAAAGACGTTTGGAGCTGAAGGGCGTTCCTGAGAATGTCTAGTTTCAGTGTTAACTAGGAAAGGAGTTTTATACAATTGTAAATAAAATATTTTTTTAAATGCTGGAATAATGCCATGAGATGTTATTTCCTATCTGGACAAGTAGATTATAATATATAATATCATATAGTATATCATAGTTATATATAAAGAAATCTCTATATATGTTGGCATGAAAATTCCAAAGATGTGGTAGGTTAATTGTGTTGGTAGGTTAATTGTGTACTGAGTGGTCGAATCAGGCGTGAATTGATGAGAATGTGTGTTAAATGTAGAATAAGTAAAAGGTTGATGGTCGTTGTGGACTTAATGGGCCGAATGGTCTCTTTCTGTGCTGTATGTCTTCATGATTCTATGACACTATGACAATTGTATAAAATAAAAACAGAAAATGCTGGAAATACTCAGCAGGACTGGCAGTATCTTTGGAAAAAGAAGTAGGATTAATGTGATAGACACAAAAAGCTGGAGCAACTCAATGAGTCAGATGGCTTCTCTGGAGAAAAGGAATAGGTGACGTTTCGGGTCTCGACCCGAAATGTTACCTACTAGTTTTCTCCCGAGATACTGCCTGACCAGCTGAGTCACTCCATCTTTTTGTGTCGTGCTTCAGTTTAAACCGCCATCTGCAGTCTCTTCCTGCACAACAGAATTAATGTATCACTTTGCAGATAATTCTGACAGTCTTTGTTAATTGTTTCTCTTTTCATGGATGCTGCTTTAATGGCTGAGTGTTTCCAACATTATCTGTTTTATATTTTATTTTTAATGGGACATAAAATCAAGCCTCCTTTACCATTCAAGGTAAAAACTCAAATGCCGTAGAATTTGCAGCGTGGAAAATTGCTGTTGAGTTTCTGAAATTGCAACAGTTAAACACACTTTTAGAGCATTTAATTGGTTGTAAAATGCCTTTGGGTAGCATAAGGCTGTAAAAGACTTAAAAAGACTGCATGTTGCCAATGCAAATTCCAAGTTTGGCTTTATGTGAGATGTGTGTATTTTCTCCTCTCAGCTAAACGCAACGATCTCTCATCACTTACACTGAAGATTTGCTAAGCTTAGCCCCAAGAAAGAACATCTGGGGGAATAATCAAATATGATGAAAGAAAATAATCGGGAAGAGAAAAGAGATCTTTCCTGGTAGCATGGGTGGTCATGGTGGCGTGGTAGTAGAGTTGCTGCCTCACAGCACCAGAGACCCGGGTTCCATCCTGACTACGGGCGCCGTCTGTACCGAGTTTGTACGTTCTCCCCGTGACCTGCGTGGGTTTTCAACGAGATCTTTGGTTTCCTTCCACACTCCAAAGACGTACAGGTTTGTAGGTTAATTGCCTTGGTATAAATGTTAAAGAAAATTGGCCCTAGTGTGTGTAGGATAGTGTTAATGGGGATCGCTGATCATCGCGGACTCGGTGGGCCGAAGGGCCTGTTTCCACTCAGTACCTCTAAACTAAACTAAACTAAACTAAACCAATGGAAGCACACAAGCTTGGTGCTTCTTCAGCATATCACCCCAACATATTCCTCCTTTACAGAAGTATCCAATTAAGCCATACAGATGGGCAATGACCTTCACTCACCTGGTCCAAGACATTGTGTCTAACACAGTGGCCCACCACCAATAAGGTGCAAGGTAATGCCTTTCTGGTCTGTATGCCAACTCGCGTTATAAACTTAAGAAGGCATAAGGACACATGATTAGCTAAACTTATGAACATACTGGCAAGTGTGTAGGAAGGAACTGCAGATGCTAGTCTAAACTGACGATGGACACAAAAATGCTGGAGTAACTCAGCGGGACAGGCAGCATCTCTGGTTAGAAGGAATGGGTGACGTTTCAGGTCAGGATACCTAGATACAGGATAGAGGGAATAACGTTTAGTGCATGATAAAGTCCAGTGAAGTCCAATTAAAGATTATCTGAGGGTCTCCAAAGTGATAGATGGGAGGTCGGGACTGCTCCCTGGTTGGTATTCTGAACTCCTCCCCCTCAAACAGTCCAGCCTGATTTAGTTTTGTATCCTGTTTGGTGGAGCAACCCTGTGATTCCTTGTGCGGAATCTGCTCGTAGAGCACAGTACCTCGTGCTTTGTGCGCATCTGAATTTTTCCCACACCAGACCCTCAATGGTGTGTTAGTTGGTCTTCCACAAAGTTAAACCAACATCTTTCGATTTCAAGCCTCGTTTAAATACACACATGGACGAGATCGATATCAAAGGAGTTCTTCATCTTAGTTTGAGCCTTGCTTGGCTCCGGTCAGTTTGGCTTTCGGTCGACTTTTCGTTTTATGCCACTAACGTGCATCTCGCAAGTGCTTCAGAAGTGCACAGTCACTAGTTACAATGCAAGCAATGCTGCATCGTTTCAGATTGCTAATTGGACAAGTTTCTGTGCAAAACCCCATTGGATTTCATGGGCCGACATGTGCAGACATTAGCAAATTTGCAAATGATACTAAGCTGGGGGGTAGTGTGAATTGTGAGGAAGATGCAATAAGGCTGCAGGGTGACTTGGACAGGTTGTGTGAGTGGGCGGATACATGGCAGATGCAGTTTAATGTAGATAAGTGTGAGGTTATTCACTTTGGAAGTAAGAATAGAAAGGCAGATTATTATCTGAATGGTGTCAAGTTAGGAAGAGGGGATGTTCAATGAGATCTGGGTGTCCTAGTGCATCAGTCACTGAAAGGAAGCATGCAGGTACAGCAGGCAGTGAAGAAAGCCAATGGAATGTTGGCCTTCATAACAAGAGGAGTTGAGTATAGGAGCAAAGAGGTCCTTCTACAGTTGTACCGGGCCCTGGTGAGACCGCACCTGGAGTACTGTGTGCAGTTTTGGTCTCCAAATTTGAGGAAGGATATTCTTGCTATTGAGGGCGTGCAGCGTAGGTTCACTAGGTTAATTCCCGGAATGGCGGGACTGTCGTATGTTGAAAGGCTGGAGCAATTAGGCTTGTATACACTGGAATTTAGAAGGATGAGGGGGGATCTTATTGAAACATATAAGATAATTAGGGGATTGGACACATTAGAGGCAGGAAACATGTTCCCGATGTTGGGGGAGTCCAGAACAAGGGGCCACAGTTTAAGAATAAGGGGTAGGCCATTTAGAACGGAGATGAGGAAGAACTTTTTCAGTCAGAGAGTGGTGAAGGTGTGGAATTCTCTGCCTCAGAAGGCAGTGGAGGCCAGTTCGTTGGATGCTTTCAAGAGAGAGCTGGATAGAGCTCTTAAGGATAGCGGAGTGAGGGGGTATGGGGAGAAGGCAGGAACGGGGTACTGATTGAGAGTGATCAGCCATGATCGCATTGAATGGCGGTGCTGGCTCGAAGGGCTGAATGGCCTACTCCTGCACCTATTGTCTATTGTCTATTGTCTATTGTGAACAACAGCAAGCACCAATTATTTACCACCAAAGAAAAGTCCGGGCCAACATTTTCTCATTGTCATAAGGTCATAGGTTCATAAGGGATAGGAGTACATTTATGCCATTCGGCCCATCATGTCTACTCCACCGTTCAATCTTGGCTGATCTATCTCTCCCTCTCAACCCCATTCTCCTGCCTTCCCCCCATAACCTCTGACACCTGTACTAATCAAGAATCTATCTGTTGTGAGCTTAGAACAGAAATAAAATAGCTCTAAAACCTATTATTGGGTTCTGTAAAAGGTAGCTGGTAGCTGAAGAAGGGTCTCGACCCGAAACGTCACCCATTCCTTCTCTCCCGAGATGCTGCCTGACCTGCTGAGTTACTCCAGCATTTTGTGAATAAAAAGCTGGTAATGCCCTCCAGGTCTGGATTTCCAGCACATAAAATATAGTTGGTTCTTAATGAATCAAGGATGTGGGGAATGATTAATAAATATTGTCATGGTAATATTCCGTTGGTGGAAAGCTTTGGAAAAAAACAGGTCAAAAGTCTTCTGTTCCTCCCAACAATGCAGCAAACACTATGCATCTCGTCTCAAATTACTTTTATACTGCATTCCTGATTATTTTATGAAGGGAATCGTCTGATTTGTATCTGACGGATTGAAAGTGGCTGTATTTTGTAAACTTTGGAAAATGCGTTGATGTTTCCTGTGTTTATTTTGATAAATAGAATGACATCATCTAATTTTATTTTTTAATTATTAGTTGAGCACCATAAACAAAATGTCTCATGTTCATTAAGGTCTAGAAATTAGAAGTGCCCTCTGTGGTTTCGGTCAATGTGCATTTTGGCATTACAAGTTTTCACTCAAAGCCTACGATAGAAAATATACACGTCAATTGTTCAACTCAATTCAATCTGGGGGTAAAATCTTTGGTGGGGAGTCAGTGAGCAGTGACTGAGGATTGAGTGGAAGGTGATGGGAGTCTGAGCCGATGGACACCAGGTGGGTGCAGAAGAGGGGGGACGTTAAACTGTGTAGTATTGTGCCCCTCCCACCTCTCCCCCAGATATTGCTATGATTCTAATCAGTTGTCGCATTGAAAACTCTATCTAAAAGCTACCAAAAATGCTGTAAGATCTCAAATTACCCTGGTGAAGCACTTGTGGTACGATCATTAGCTTTGCAATAATTATGACAATTATGTTCTTGAGAAAGCCCTTATTGTTAGATTGAGTAGCAAGTGAGCATTTTTCAATATGAATCAGCAGACTGGCGTAGGGCTTGGAGCCCTGGGAAGTGTGTTAATGTCAACATTTCCTTTTAAAATGAACCCTAAATCATATTAATCATGCTTTGGTTTCAAAACCAATTTCTCATGCTGCCAATTCTAAAGGTTTAATTCTAAAGCATTCATAATCTTTTCCTCAGGTACGGTTGAATTGCTGGCGCAGAGCTGAGTACTGCTATCTGCCAGCCAGGGGGTCGTGGGTTCGATTCTGGACTCTGGTTCTCACTGGGCGGAGCTTTCAAGCTCCCCCTCACATCAATGGAAAACATTTGGGGAGAATGAGCAGGAATAGGATCGACTCGCAAATGGAAGGGAGTGAATTAAGTGAATGACAGTCAGCATTGCTTTCTGCTGAGCAGGCCATGTCTGACACACTTGATTGAGATTTTGTGGAAGTGATAAAGGTAATTGATGAGGATAGGGCAGTGGATGCTGATTACATGGACTTAAGTAAGGCATCGATAAAGTACCCCATGGCAGGCTGATCCATATCATATCATATCATATCATATATATACAGCCGGAAACAGGCCTTTTCGGCCCACCAAGTCCGTGCCGCCCAGTGATCCCCGTACATTAACACTATCCTACACCCACTAGGGACAATTTTTACATTTACCCAGCCAATTAACCTACATACCTGTACGTCTTTGGAGTGTGGGAGGAAACCGAAGATCTCGGAGAAAACCCACGCAGGTCACGGGGAGAACGTACAAACTCCTTACAGTGCAGCACCCGTAGTCAGGATCGAACCTGAGTCTCCGGCGCTGCATTCGCTGTAAAGCAGCAACTCTACCGCTGCGCTACCGTGCCGCCCAGAAGATTAAGATGCTTGCGATCCACAGTGATCTGGTCATTTGGATTTAGAACTGGCTTACTCCAAAGAAGATAGAGAGGAGTACTGGAAGGGTGTTATTCAGGCTGGAGGTCTTTGACCTGTGCTGTTCTGTATGTATATATATGTGTGTGTTCATTTTATGTATATATATCTACATATCTATATATCTATCTCTCTCTCTCGTGGCAAAGAAGTCTGGAGAAGCGTCTTGACCTGAAATATCACCCATTCCTTCTCTCCAGAGATGCTGCCTGACCCGCTGTTACTCCAGCATTCTCTCCCCCTCTCCCCCTCTCCCCCTCTCCCCCTCTCCCCCTCTCCCCCTCTCCCCCTCTCCCCCTCTCCCCCTCCCCCTCTCCCTCTCCCTCTCCCTCTCCCTCTCCCTCTCTCTCATATTAATGGCTTGGACAAAATGCATTTGGGTTGGATAGTAAGTTTACAGACAACAGAAGAATTTGTAGAGTTGCAGACAGTGAAAGAGGATATCAGGATTCAGCCTGATTTACGTCTATTACAGAATTGCGCATAAAAACTGTAAATTTAGTTTAAATCCAGGCTTGTGAAAGATGTTGCACTTTGGGAGGTCAGATGTAATGGGAAAGTATACATTGTAAGGAGAAAGTATACAATTAAAGGCTGGGTCCTTAACACCATTGATGTGTAGAAGGAACATGTCTTTAGTTACCTGAAAGTGTCATCATATATAGACTGTGTGGTAACGAAAGCCCGGTGGTAAGGAATGGTATGCTTGGCTTCATTGGCCGGGAGATTGAGTACGAGAGTCTTGTTGCAGCTGTGTACAACTTTGGTTTGCTGCATTTGGATTATCGTGTGCTCTCTAGTCACACACTAGGGAAAGCATGAGAAGGCTTTGGACAATGTGCAGAAGTTTACCAGGATGCTGTACGGCCTAGAAGGTATCAGCTATAAAGAGAGGCTGAACAAACTTGTTTTCCTGGAGTGTCAGAGGTTGAGGAGAGACCTGATAAAAGTTTAGAAAATGGTGAGAGGCTGGAGCAGACAGTCGTTGCCATTTCCCCAGGGTTGATATGTCAAATACTGCCGGGCATAGCTTCAAGGAGATGTGTGGGTCAAGTTTTCTTACATGGAATGGAAGGTGCCAGGAATGTAATGCCTGGGTATTGGTGGATGCAGATATGATAGTACATTTAAGAGACTTTTAAATTGACAATGAATATGTAGGGATGGAGGGATATGACTCATGTGCAGGCAGAAGGAATGAATTTAATTTGGCATCCACCTAGTTTAATTTGGTGTCAGGTTCAGTACAAATTCACTCATGGGCTGAAGTTCCCGTGCTGTACTGTTCTATGCTCTGTGTTTCTTGTTACAGGGTGGGTTTTATTTAGGCACTCTACTCTCCCCCTATGTCCTAAAGTCAGTCCTGTATATGAATTGTCTCCTATCAATTACCGTCAGTAAGTGGCCGAAGAATAGAAGGTGAGTTTGGTTTTAGTTTTGTTTAGAGATACAGTGTGGAAACAGGCCCTTCGGCCCACCAAGTCAGCACCGACCAGCGATCCCCGCACATTAACTCTATCCGACACACACTAGGGACAATTTTACATTTAAACCTAGCCAATTAAGCTACAAACCTGTACGTCTTTAGAGTGTGGGAGGAAACCGAAGATCTCGGAGAAAACCCATGCGGTTGTGAGGTGAAGGTACAAACTCCTAGTAGATGTAACTAGTAGAGTGGATAAGGGAGAACCAGTCGATGTGTTGTATCTGGACTTTCAGAAGGCCTTCGATAAGGTCCCACATAGGAGATTGGTGTACAAACTTAAAGCACACGGTATTGAGGGTTCAGTGTTGAGGTGGATAGAAAATTGGTTGGCGGACAGGAAGCAAAGAGTAGGAATAAACGGGTCCTTTTCGGAATGGCAGGCAGTGACTAGTGGGGTACCACAAGGCTCAGTGCTGGGACCCCAGTTATTTACAGTGTATATTAATGATTTGGACGAGGGAATTGAATGCAACATCTCTAAGTTTGCGGATGACACGAAGCTGGGTGGCAGTGTTAGCTGCGAGGAGGATGCTAGGAGGCTGCAGAGTGACTTGGATAGATTAGGCGAGTGGGCAAATGCATGGCAGATGCAATATAATGTGGATAAATGTGAGGTTATCCACTTTGGCGGCAAGAACAGGAAAGCAGAGTATTACCTGAATGGTGACCGATTGGGAGAAGGGGAGATGCAACGTGACCTGGGTGTCATGGTGCACCAGTCATTGAAAGCAAGCATGCAGGTGCAGCAGGCAGTGAAGAAAGCGAATGGTATGTTGGCATTCATAGCAAGAGGATTTGAGTTTAGGAGCAGGGAGGTTCTGCTGCAGTTGTACAGGGCCTTGGTGAGACCGCACCTGGAGTATTGTGTGCAGTTTTGGTCTCCTAACCTGAGGAAAGACGTTCTTGCCTTAGAGGGAGTACAGAGAAGGTTCACCAGATTGATCCCTGGGATGGCGGGACTTACATATGAGGAAAGACTAGATAGACTGGGCTTGTACTCGCTGGAATTTAGAAGACTGAGGGGGGATCTTATAGAAACATATAAAATTCTTAAGGGGTTGGAGAGGCTAGATGCGGGAAAATTGTTCCCGATGTTGGGGGAGTCCAGAACCAGGGGTCACAGCTTAAGGATAAGGGGGAAGTCTTTTAGGACCGAGATGAGAAAACATTTCTTCACACAGAGAGTGGTGAGTCTGTGGAATTCTCTGTCACAGAAGGTAGTTGAGGCCAGTTCATTGGCTATATTTAAGAGGGAGTTAGATGTGGCCCTTTTTGCTAAAGGGATCAGGGGGTATGGAGAGAAGGCAGGTACAGGATACTGAGCTGAATGATCAGCCATGATCATATTGAATGGCGGTGCAGGCTCGAAGGGCCGAATGGCCTACTCCTGCACCTATTTTCTATGTTTCTATGTTTCTAACTCCGTACAGACAGCACCCGGAGTCAGGATCAAACCCACATCTCTGGCACTGAAAGCGCTGCAAGGCAGCAACTCTACTGCTGTGCCACTGTGCCAACCCATGATGGATGGAGAAATAAACATTTGCTGGATCCTGGGGAAATGTGTAAGTGAATGGGATTGATGAGGTTGGGATGTGGGGAAGTAAAATGGAGCCAATGGGCTGGAATGGCCTCTTCCTCTATCACACTGTGAGAATGATTTCTCCTTCCTCGATGCTTGCTCTGCCTGCAGGTTTACCTTTTGCACTTAATGAACCAGTACATTAAGTTCCCACTGTGCACTGATATTTGCTGGGTTTCTCACCAATAATAGAAAACTGTGTTCTGCTGATCACTTTCAACTTTGCATTGCATCCCATCCACACAGTCACCCATCCCTTTACAGACTCCTCCTCTCTTCCTCAGATTGCCCTTCATCATCCAGCAGGTTGGTAGACATGCTGGTGGGCATGGTGGCGCAGCGGTAGAGTTGCTGCCTTACAGCGCATGCAGCGTAAGAGACCCGGGTTTGGTCCTGACTACTGGTGCTGTCTCTACGGAGTATTACGTTCTCCCTGTGACCGCATGGGTTTTCTCTGACATCTTCGGTTTCGTCCCACGCTCCAAAGACGTACAGGAATGTAGGTTAATTGGCTTGGTGTATGTGTAAATTGTCCCTAGTGTGTGTAGGATAGTGTTAATGTGTGGGGATAGCTGGTCGGCGCGGACTCGGTGGGCCGAAGGGCCTGTTTCCGTGCTGTATCTCTAAATCTAAACTAAATGAATACACTGTAGCGTGTCTGATAGCGGATGGGTGTTGCAGACGAAGTTTATTGCATGGTCCAAAAACTCCATGACAATCGCAACACTCAAACTGTAGACAACTACCTAACGTCTTACCTAAACAGAGTTCAAAGCTAGACTGACTATCTCTCCCGCGCTGGCACACCTGGTGACCTCGCTAGCCAATCCGAGGGTTCGAACTCTCCCAGCCAATCCCTATGTCCCTACAACATGTTGCCTGGAGATGAGATTGTAAAATGTCGTATTTTTTGTGCACTGTGCGATCAAATTCAAATACAGAATCACACGAATTTGAAAACCTGAGACATTTCGGAGGACCTAACACGGTCCACTAACACTGCTGCGCTGGTCAAGAAGGCACAGCAACGACTGTTCTACCTAAGAACACTGAAAAAGTCTGGTCTACCCCAACAGCTGCTGACGACATTCTACCGCTGCACCATAGAGAGCATCCTAACACATGGCATCCCTGTGTGATACCTCAGCTGCACGGAGGCAGAGGGGAAAGCTCTTCAGCGGGTAGTCCATAGAGCTCAGAGGAACATCGGAACACAGCTATCAGCCTTGGAGGGCATCTACAACACACAATGCTTCAGAAAAGCCACCAGCATTCACAAAGACTCTTCACACCCCTGCAACAGTCTGTTCGAACTTCTACCATCGGGCAGACGATACAAGGCCTCCTTCGCCCGCACCTCCAGACTCAGGAACAGCTTCATCCCCAGGGCCATAGCTGCTATGAACCGGTCCTGCTGAGCCGGATGGTCACATCGCACAGTGAACCAGCACAGATCTACTTGCACTTTATTCTGTTTTAAAGCTGTTACAATTTGTTTCATTGGGTTGTTTAAATTAATACTGACTAGCTAATTAAATTATTGCATCGTATGGGAGGCGCATTCCCAATCTCGTTGTACCCTGTACAATGACAATAAAGATATATTGTATTGTATTGTATTGTAATATAATTTCTACAGGACCAGAAAAAAAACTGAATTCTGTAAACACTCAGCAGGTCAGGATGTCTATGGAATAAGAAGCAGTTAATGATTCAAATCAAAGACCATCCATCAGAAGTGATTTTCATTTAAGGTCCCACGTGCATCCAGTGTGCTAATGTTGGGATGATCCTGGACAAAGCCCATGGTTTCTGGAGTTACAAACCTCTTGCACCTGGAGCGCCACTTCCATAACGTTCAATGCTGTGGATAGGTTACTTAGCTGAACAGGCCCTGTGAGTTGTGCTTTACCTTGACGTAAAGGGGACAAGTCTGAGCTGGTGCCAAGCTGATGCTGGGAACCTGATAAAGGCTAGACGCACTTTGATTTCTTTACCCACCTCTTCACAGAGTGTGGATTTGCCAAGAGAGTCTGGAGAGGTTTGCAGGGGTCCGTGTCACGATTTATTCCGAGCAGCTCCGTCACAGAGGACTCTGTGATCTATGGACTGTTCCCAGGGACGCATTCAGAGACTGACATTGAGTGCTGCTGGAAGGTCATCAACTACCGAGTTGATGACCTTCCAGCAGCACTCAATGTCAGTCTCTTTGGTCTGCCCGAGCTTTGTTGGCCTCCCAGCGGAGCGAGCTGTCCGTCGGGGAATGTTGCCGACTGGCCCGCTGCAGACTGCAGGAGTACGTGCTGAGAGACGCACTGAAGCTTGGTGCAGCCAACGCCAAGGCCCTGTGGGGGAGGACCACAGTCTAGGGTCCTTCCGCTGCTGGACATGGGGGGCAGGGTGTGGTGGAGAGAGACGCCCCTCCAAATAAGGGATACTGTGTACATTTCAATGTAAATTTGGAAATGAATACCTGTATTGAACGTGTAACCTCCGGAAATGTCAGATGGGGTTGTTGAAAAGAAGATGTTTTGTAAATATTTATTACTTGAATAAAGTATTTTTTGATATTAAAAAAAATCTTCTTTTCCAAGCCTGCCCCTCATCGCCACATGAAGAAACCCAGGTCACAAACATTGCCTGACCTCAGCCCCTACATCCACTCTGTCAATCTGACACCCCCTCATGTACTCCACTGCCAATCCAATTACTCTGGGCCAAACGCAAATTGGAGGAACAGCATCTCATATTTCTTCAGGCAAATCCCTGGACGACTTTGACCCCAAGACTGAGTGGTGCGGAGCCTGGAAAGATGCCAACACCAACAACGGAGAGGTCATCACAGGCCCCACAGTGAAACCACCGGGATTTGACCTCCATCGCAAGCAATGGCTGACCCTGAACAGGATCCACACCCTCCATGCAAGAACAGCCCGTCACCTGCACAAGTGGAGGATGACAGACAGACAGCCCTGCTTGCGACTGCAGATATCCAGACCAGACCACCCCACATATTGTGTAGTCCACCATCAAATGCTTTTGTCTGGCATGGTCCAAGCTGCAGTAGAGTAATAAGGGACACGCTGAAACTCCATGTGACTATTGATTAGGCCCTATGTAGAAAAGCTACAGAGCATGGTATTCCCTCCACTGAATCAAAATGTTTGCTGATTTAATGTAGTTGAGTTCAGACATACAGCGTGGACATAAGCCCTTCGGCCCAGCAAGTCCATGCAATCCCCGAACACTAACACTATCCTACACACTGGGGACAATTTACAATCTTTACCAAGGCCTATTAATCTACAAACCTGTACGCTTTTGGAGTGTGGGAGGAAACCGGAGTTCCTGGCGTAAACCCAGGTGGTACCAGGGGGAACGTATAAACTCCATACAGACAGCACCTGTAGTCTGGATTGAACCCCGGTCTCTGGCGCTGTAAGGCAGCAACTCTACCGCTGCGCCACCGTGCCACACCTGCCCGGATGGAACATTTGGGACTGAAAATCTGACACCATGTTGACATAATATAGGTATTGTAAGCAGACACAATGATATACTTTACACAGTGAATGGAAACAATGCAATATCCCAGCCTGTTCAACGGTAAAGTTTATGGATAAAGTGTAATTTTCAAATAAAATGTTGTTGCCGTTTCTGTCTTAAATATCTGGAATATTTGGAAGATTTGCATTCCAGCCTCCTCTTTTGAACCACTCTGCTCATGCGGGACTTCAGGTCGAGTTTAGTTTAGTTTAGTTTCGAGATGCAGCCTGGAAACAGGCCCGTCTGCCCACTGAGTCCACGCTGACCATGAATCACCCGTTTACAGCAGTTATCTCACTGCACACCAGCACCAATTTACATAGGCCAATTAACCCACAAACCCGCAAGTCTTTGGGATGTGGGAGGAAAACAGAGCACCTGGAGGAAACCCGCGCGGTTACAGGGAGAACGTACAAACTCCACGCCCAAGGTCAGGATCAAACCCGGGTCACTGGTGCTGGGACACAAAATTAGGTGGTATCGTAGGTAGTGAAGATAGTTATCCAAAATGACAGCAGGCTCTGTAATTTGCTCAGATGGGCACCTGGGCTAAGGAATGGAGTTTAATGTAAATAAGTAATGACGTCCACATCAGTCTGAAGAAGGGTCTCGACCCGAAACGTCACCCATTCCTTCTCTCCAAGATGCTGCCTGACCTGTTGAGTTACTCCAGCATTTTGTGATACCTTAATGTAAATAAGTGTGAGGTGTTGCATTTTGGGAAGTCAAACCAGGGCATGACCTTCACAGTGAATAGACAATAGACAATAGACAATAGGTGCAGGAGGAGGCCATTCGGCCCTTCGAGCCAGCACCACCATTCAATGTGATCATGGCTGATCATTCACAATCAGTACCCCGTTCCTGCCTTCTCTCCCCATACCCGCTGACTCCGCTATCCTTAAGAGCTTTAAATTCACCAGCATATCATCTTTGCTTTTCCCCTGTTGGTGTGACATGTGTTGCAGTTCATCTGATGGGATCTGAACTCAGGAGCCAGAGCTCATGATCAAATCCATGGTACTGCATTTGTTCTCGATCTTGTGACTAACAGTAAGACCTCTAAGGTCTGAAACTCCAATTCATGTATGATTCATGATGTATTCAAGGGAGAGTTAGAGTCAGCTCTTCGGGCTAACGGAATCAAGGGATATGGGGAGAAGGCAGGAATGGGGTACTGATCTTAAATGATCAGCCATGATCATATTGAATGGTGGTGCTGGCTCGAAGGGCCGAATGGCCAACTCCTGCACCTATTTTCTATGCTTTCATGTGTCTAAACGTTTGTAAGTTCGAGGAGCAGAATTAGGCCATTCGGCCCATCAAGTCGACTCTGCCATACAATCATGGCTGATGTATTTTTCCCTCTCAACCCCATTCTCCTGCCTTCAACCTCTGACACCCATACTAATCAAGAATCTGTCTATGTCTGCCTTTAAAATATTCATGGACTTGGCCTCCACAGAACTTCTATGGCAAAGAATTGCACAGATTCACCACCCTCTGACTAAAGAAATTCCTCCTCAACTCCTTTCTAAAGGTACATCTGTTTATTCTGAGGCAGTGGCCTCTGGTCCGAGACAATTGATTTAGCATCTTTAATGTGAGGAAAAAGTAATGTGCGCCGCCCAGCGATCCCCGCACATTAGCACTATCCTACACACACTAGGGACAATTTTTACATTTACCCAGTCAATTAACCTACATACCTGTACGTCTTTGACGTGTAGGAGGAAACCGAAGATCTCGGAGAAAACCCACGCAGGTCACGGGGAGAACGTACAAACTCCGTACAGACGGCGCCCGTAATCCGGATCGAACCTGAATCTCAGGCGCTGCATTCGTTATAAGGCAGCAACTCTACCGCTGTGCCACCGTGCCGCATATTTCAACCCTCTATCCCCAAGATGCTGGTATATCTGCCCTGCGCGCCCTCTAGATCAGTACATTATACTGATGCCTGGGATGGGATGCATTATTCCAGATAGGACTTCATGTAAACTGTGCACTACTGAAGTTATCTGAAGAAGGTCTGAAGATGGTTCTCGACCCGAAACGTCACCCATTCCTTCTCTCCTGAGATGTTGCCTGACCCGCTGAGTTACTCCAGCTTTTTGTGATACCTTCAATTTGTACCAGCATCTGCAGTTATTTTCGTGCACAACTGAAGAATCATTTCCTTCCCTCATTAACTTCCAGACCACCAGCCAACTTTCTATTTAGCTGAAGGCTTAAATGATTTGTGTACTTCCAACCGTTATGGATTTTATTTCGGAGTCACGTGAGTGACTACGTGAAGACCCCGTCCTGCACGCATGCGCGACATTAGCGTTCACGCAATGCACCCGCGACGAACGGGAGTCCAAGGTGCTCCCGCTACAATTTAAAAAGTCGGGCCGACAGGTAAGTTCTACTGTGGCCGTGAATATTTCTCTGTGCTCTGCTTTAGGAAGCATTGGCGACCCAAGATGAGCAAGACCAGAGGAAGGAAAATTGCAGTTCGCCCCCGTTCGTTTCCCGTTGAGGAACGTTCTTTGGAGGGGGGGCAAGAGGCGGCAGTAACTACCGAGCCGAGCCCAGCACCGCTAGTGCAGCCTGAGCAGCGGGCTGGAGGTACCTGCAGCCAGAACCGGGCGGTAGTGTCCGACGATTCGGATGAAGATGCTACACCGCTACACAGCGGCTCTGGCAGCCGCCTAAGCCGAATGGAACGGCTTATGGAGCAAATGCTCCAGCGAGACCTGCTAAGAGAGCAGCAGCAGACTCGCCAAGGGAGGGCTCAGAGCGCCCAGGCACTCCCGCAGTACCCTTTAGGGGCACTGGCCATTGTGTCACCTTCTAATGAAGGCAGCAGTGGCGACCAGGCCTGGGCTGGTCAAGAAGAGGGGTTGTTGGCTGAAGATGTCCGGAGTACGCAGAGTGTACAGGATCAGGAAGAGCTGCTGGGGGTGGTCAACCGCTACGTGGTCATTCCACGAGGGGGTCGGCCTTTAGAGCCGAAACTTGCAGCCAGCATTGACCACCTGTCCTCAAAACCCCTACAAGAACGGGTGGTCAATGAGGCTCTTGAGCTATACACAGCCCCAGAAAATTGTACATCATTAAATGTACCAGCTGTAAACAGCCAAATTTGGGGACATTTGGGGCCGAATATCAGGACCCTGGAGTTGAAGCTCCAGAAGATCCTTAAACTCCTGACTGCAGGAATAACATCATATGCTCGGTCCATTGATGCGGTGGACATTTCCACAAACCAGCAAGACACATTAGCTCTGCTGTGTACCACCCAATACCAGATAAATATCCTACGGAAGGAAAACATCAAGCCTGCCCTCAACCCTAAGTTTGCGGGACTCTGCAAAACACCGGGTTCAGAACCTCCAATTCTGCTCTTTGGGAAGGATCTTCCAAAAAAGGTGAAAGACCTAGAGGAAGAATCCAAGACCTTTGGTCTCGTGAGGGTAGGTTTAGGACCGAGCAGACCTAACAAACCCAGGCGGCAGTACCTCACGGCGTCCACCAGTCATAGACCACCATATGGGACTGGTGAAAGCTCGGGGTCCGCAATTATTCCCCGTAAGCCTTTTTTAGGCCAGGGCCCAGAGCGGACCCCATGGAAAATGCGCCACCCCCAACAACAACAACATCAACGTCAACAGCAGCCCTCTACAGCCCAGCAGACACCTCATCGTCTAGCGAAGAGGCGCAAGAAAAATTAATACCAATAACCATGGAGGTAGGTGGGTCTGGTACCTCTCGGCATATGAGCAGTAGGGGCTCTATATTATCAGGGGGGAGATTGCACTTGTTTTTGGATGCATGGGAAACCATTACTAATGACAAATACATACTAACCTGCATTCATGGTTATAAGATTGAATTTGTTCATGAAAACGTTCCGCCAGTTCAGCACATACCCCAAAGGGTATTCACCCTCTCAGTCAAAGACAAACAAGAGGGTCAAGCTGAACTTGTGAGGCTACTAGCAAAAGGTGTCATTGAAAGAACAAATCATGAACCTTTGGAATTTGTGTCTAATATTTTCACCAAAACTAAAAAAGATGGTGGATGTCGCATCATCATTGACTTAACTACGTTAAACGACTCAGTTAAGTATACACATTTTAAGATGGAAACTTTTGAAACCGCCAGACTTTTGATTTCTACAGGTTACTTTCTAGCAGGCATTGATTTAAAAGATGCCTACTACTCAGTACCCATACACAAGGAGCACCGTAAATATTTAAAATTTATCTGGATGAAACAGCTATGGCAATTTAAAGTCTTACCAAATGGACTAACCTCCGCTCCAAGGTTGTTCACTAAAATCTTAAAACCCGCCTTGGCGTTATTAAGAAAACAAAAGCATATAGTCATGGCGTACTTAGACGACATTTTAATAGTAGGGAAAACCTTGGAGACAGCTATTTTGGCAGTAGCAGCCACCAAACGTTTGTTTGAAACTTTGGGGTTTGTCATACATCCAGATAAATCCAATCTTACACCGTCCACTACCATGGACTATCTTGGATTTACGATTGATACTGTTCGCATGGTTGTAACTCTGCCAAAGGGGAAAGCATCAAAATTGGCACTATCATGCCACGAACTAATGCATAAACGTCAGCCAACCATACGGCAGGTAGCTAGAGTTATTGGCAAAATGGTAGCAGCCTTTCCAGCTGTACAATTAGGGCCTTTGCACTACCAAAATTTACAAAGAGCAAAAGTGCACGCACTAAAGCAAAACTCAGGTCACTTTGACCGAGCTATGTATTTAACTGCTGAATCCATTACAGAGTTACAATGGTGGACAAGGAACATTAGCCTCAGTTCCAGTCCCATAATTATCACTAACCCAGTATTAACCATTCAAACGGATGCCAGTGCTTTGGGTTGGGGAGCAACTAACATGCAATCCAGCACAGGGGGCAGATGGACTAATTCTGAATCATCTTGCCTACAGACACGAGGTATCAACTATTTAGAAATGTTGGGTGCGTTTTATGGTTTAAAAGCATATTCATCTAATACGCATCATGCACATGTCCGGTTGCAATTAGATAATACCACGGTGGTGGCCTATATCAACCACATGGGTGGTATAAAGTCAACATCGTGTGACAAATTGGTCAACATAATTTGGCAATGGTGTGTCGAAAGACATACTTGGTTATCAGCAACTTACCTACCAGGTAAGCAAAATACAGTGGCAGACACCAGGTCACGCAAATTTAACGATAACATCGAATGGATGTTAAATCCCAAAGTATTTGCCGAAATTACAAAACAATATGGCACACCAGATATCGATCTATTTGCATCCAGGCTAAATCACCAGGTACCAACGTATGTCGCTTGGGAACCAGACCCTGAGGCAGCAGCAGTTGATGCATTCACGCTGTATTGGGGGAAAATGTTCTTTTATGCTTTTCCACCCTTCTGCCTCATCAGTCGGGTGTTACGCAAGATTCAATTGGATTCCGCTTCAGGAATCTTGATAATACCCGACTGGCCTACACAGCCATGGTTCCCAGTGGCCCTCGACATGGCTGTCGAAACACCGTTGGAATTCCCCAGCAGTCCGGAATTATTAATCCACCCAGTGTCAGGCATTAGTCACCCGTGCCATGACAGAGTCAATCTCCTGGCTTGCAGATTCTAAAAAGACCTATACTGGGCCTGGGACTGTCTGAGGACGCCATCAACATGATGACCGCATCCCACCGGGAGTCCACCAGGCGACAATACCTGACCAACATAAGAAAATGGGAACGGTATTGCTCCGAAACAGGAACTACCTACACTACAGCAACACCCACCAGTGTTGTAGAATTCCTGGTTGGATTACATCGGGAAGGACTCAGCTACAGCGCCATAAATACAGCCAGGAGTGCGTTGTCAGCTTATTTGGTTCCAGCAGCAGGACAACTGGCTTTGGGGTCCCATCCACTAGTAACCAAAGTCATGAGGGGCATTTTTAACACTAACCCTCCCAGACCAAGGTACACTCAGATCTGGGATGTCAGCATTGTGCTGACGCACCTTAGGGGATGGCCACCACCCAGGGCACTCACGCTGGAACAACTTACACTGAAATCAGTCATGCTCATGGCACTAGTGTCAGCTCAAAGGGTACAATCCCTCCACCTTCTGAGGCTGGACAGCATGACAGAAACATTGGACTGTTTCACATTCCACATTCAGGGACTGGTCAAACAAACTAGACCAGGTACCACGCCTCCAGTTATGGAGTTCTGCACATATTTATCTGACCCACGGCTGTGTGCCAAAACCCATCTCGCCAATTACATAGACACAACACTCAACTTAAGAGGGAGAGAAAAAGCCTTATGGATAAGCCACAAGAAGCCTCATGGTCAGGTGACGAGCCAAACCATTTCAAGGTGGCTCAAGCAGGTGCTTAAGTCCGCGGGAGTAAATACCAATGTTTTCAAATCTCACTCCACCAGGGCTGCATCTACGTCGGCGGCAAGTCGAATGGACGTGCCTATGGACCATATACTGGCCAGAGCAGGATGGTCCTCGGAAAGAACTTTCCAAAGGTTTTATAATAAACCGCTGGCGCAACCTGCTACATTTGCAGACAGAATTTTAGAGTCTGCAGATAATATTTAATTTGAGCCCTGGGGAGCTCTCTGTTTTTTGTTGTCATTAATAAACCTTTTTTGTTCACAAACAGGCTCTTTATTGCGATAACATACTTCCTCCCTCTAAGGTCTTCAGACAGTGAGTGAAGCATGAGCTGGTACACGGTTCGGAATCACAGAGCTTTGAAGTCTTCACGTAGTCACTCACGTGACTCCGAAATAAAATAGTAAGATTAAATGAGAACTTACCAGTTCGAAGTTTGATCTGTATTTTATGAGGAGTTACGATGAGGGACTACGTGCCCTCCGCTCCCACCCTTTTTTATACAGATCAACTGGTAATCAAGTTCTTATTTTTTCTTTACTATATTTATTTCAATCGTTGTGTTTTTTCTGTGAATCCACACCGCTGCTTTGAAGAATGTCGCGCATGCGTGCAGGACGGGGTCTTCACGTAGTCCCTCATCGTAACTCCTCATAAAATACAGATCAAACTTCGAACTGGTAAGTTCTCATTTAATCTTACTATTTTTCAGCACTCTCATGATCGAATGAATAACTTTGCATCTCATGGAAACGGAGCCTTCAGTCCAACATCGTCCCTTGCCGACCAAGGTGCAAATTTAAGCTAGTCCTATTTGCCTGCGTTTGACCCAGCCACTTCCAAATACGTGCCACGCTCTAAATTTAAAAAATGCTGGAAATCTTATCGAAACGTATAAGATTACTAAGGGGTTGGACAAGTTAGAGGTAGGAAACATGTTCCCAATGTTGGGGGAGTCCAAAACCGGGGGCCACAGTTTAAGAATAAGGGGTAGGCCATTTAGAACGGAGATGAGGAAAAACTTTTTCAGTCAGAGAGTTGTGAATCTGTGGAATTCTCTGCTTCAGAAGGCAGTGGAGGCCAATTCTCTGAATGCATTCAAGAGAGAGCTAGATAGAGCTCTTAAGGATAGCGGAGTCAGGGGGTATGGGGAGAAGGCAGGAACTGGGTACTGATTGAGAATGATCAGCCATGATCACTTGGAATGGTGGTGCTGGCTCGAAGGGCCGAATGGCCTCCTCCTGCACCTATTGTCTATTGTCTAAATACCTGACCGCAGATCAGCTCGTGCTTATCGAAGAGCAACAAAGCTGATGTTTTGGATCAAAGGCCCTTTGATAAATAAATTTGACTTGACTTGACTTGACTTGACTTGGCAGAACTGGGAAGGAGGCAAAAGGAGCCCTTTATAGCCCAGGGAGGGTGGGAGAGGGAGATTCCTCTGACTGGGTAAAACTGGGGTGAGCAAGCGGTAAATGATGCAGTCCGGTCAACGAATGAATGGAAGCAGCAGGAGAGTGAGAAAACAAAATGGACAAAAGTCTTCCTGTCTCTGACTACATCCTATCTTTGTCCCGCCACTCCCCTGACATGGCTGGTACAAATCGAAGGTATTTATTCATAAAATGCTGGAGTAACTCATGTAAGGGGTTTCTGCGCCGAGCTTTCGCCCGACCTAAGGTCCCCGTGCCTTGCTCTGATCCCTTGACCAGGCCGTGCACACTGGTTCCCCATGAGTGGTTCGACCCACTCACCCCTTACGGTTCTAGACACTGGACTTAGATGCAGGAGCTCTTATAGTGCAGAAAAATTCAACCAGACCAGATTTTATAACCAGGGTTTAAATGAAAAAGGCTTTTATTCAGCACTTGGGACTATTGTCCATGAATACTTATACAGTTCTATAATACATGTCTATGAAACACATACCGAATCACACGAATACTTATAACTATGAATCATAAAACACAGTTCTATAAGACATATACACGAATACCTTTTACTTATGAATTCTTAAACACAGTTCTGCAAGACACATACACGACTGTAAGATGGGGAACGCACGACGCATCGCAACCTTGACCAACACATATTTTAGTACACACCCAACGTTTATTCACAACCACCCTCCCCTCTACACTAAACTATGTCCAGGATATGTAGGATTTGGAATGCATGCTCACCATGGGGCTATTACTGGGGTTACTGGCTGTTCGTTTGGCAGTATTTCTCCTCGAGTTGCGTGCCTGTTCCTCTCTCTTGCATCCGTTTTTCTTGCCTGTCTTTTCTTCCTCCTGCATTCGTTTTCTTGCCTGCTTGCGTTTCCTGCAGGTTTTCTTCTCGAGTTGACTTAACTTCTTCTTCCAGTATTTCTTCTTGAGTTTAAAACCCAAAAGTAGTGGCCAGTTATACTGTTTCTGACCCGTCCTATCTCCCGCTAGATCTTGGAATCTCTTTGTTCAAAAAGATATGTATGAGGTTTTCTTCTGATCTGCGCTTATGTTCGGGGATACCGGGGATGGCCAGAAGGTGTAAATTGGGATTTCATTGTGAGGTGATGGGTGTTAATTGGTTTCCCATCACCTACCAGGTAGTTTTCTATGGGCTATTGTGCCCCCTCACTGAGATGAACTGTTTAGGTCGGCTTGGGGCATTGTGAGTATGCTGATGTCAGCGCCCCAGTGTCTGGACTCCGACCTGGTTTCGTAGGTTTCTGCATGGCCAATACCCATCCTTTGTTCTGGCCATGGCTTTGTAGAAAACCTAGAGACTGGGATGTAAGGTTTTTACCTTTTTTGTGGCTGGTCACGAGGTCCTGCAACCATTTTAGGACCCACAGATTGTGACATCCTTTGGTAAACTGACTGCAGCCTTTCTCCGCTATCAGCCCCAGTCTCCCGTTTAAAATGTCCAAACTGCAGCTCTTTGGTTTTGTGTTGATTTCAGAATGAGGGAAAACTTCTCAAATCTTACACTCAGCAGGTCAGGCAGCATCTCAGGAGAGAAGGGTCTCAACCCGTAAGGTCACGCATTCCTTCTCTCCAGAGATGCTGCCTGACCCGCTGAGTTACTCCAGCATTTTTTGTCTACCTTCGATTTAAACTAGCATCTGCAGTTTTCTTTTCTGCAAAGAATGTGAGATTTGCAAAATGCAGAGTTAGAAGACCTGTGTTGAAATCCATCTGTCAATATTCATCACTCCTATTTCCACTCTGTACCTACTGATATGCCATCAGTATGCCTCACCTTCTGTCTCCTTTCTCTGTTCATTTATTTATTTACTTATTTATCTATTTATTCATTTCCCTATGTTCTCAAAATCTCTGTAAAGCGTCTTTGAGTATATGAAAAGCGCTATATAAATAAAATGCATTATTATTATTATTATTATCATCTTGAATATTATTGATCTATTTGCATGGTTCCAGTAATTTCTTATCTATTTCTCCTCCTGTTAAAGGTCACAGCACTGCAGCAATTTCTTCGCACTTTCATTTTTGCCGTGCTGAAACTAATTAAAAAGCAATTGGACTGTGGCTGTGAGAGAGCTCGTGACAAGGTAGTTTGAAAATGCAATTGCAAGTGTGTTTGGGAATAGTTGATTCAGCAATTCATTTCTAAAATAGTGCCTTGGTCCAGGTGCTGGCCCAGGTGTCAGCAGTGGGACCCAAAGTAAGAACCTTCTAACTCTGAAGGAAAGAGTACGACCATTTACGTTAGTTTAGTTTAGTTTAGAGATACAGCGCGGAAACAGGCCCTTCGGCCCACAGTCCGTGCTGACCTGCAATCCCCGCACATGAACACTATCCTACACACACTAGGGACAATTTTACATATACACCAAGCCAATTAACCTACAAACCTGTTCGCCTTTGGAGTGTGGGAGAAGATCTTGGGGAAGACCCACTCGGTCATGGGGGAAACGTGCAAACTCCACACAGACAGCACCCATAGTCAGGACCAAAACTTTTTTTTTATATATCAAAAAATACTTTATTCAAGTAATAAATATTTACAAAACATCTTCTTTTCAAAAACCCCATCTGACATCTCCGGAGGTTATACGTTCAATACAGGTATTCATTTCCAAATTTACACCGAAATTTACACAGAATCCCTTATTTGGAGGGGCGTCTCTCTCCACCACACCCTGCCCCCCCATGTCCAGCAGCGGAAGGACCCTAGACTGTGGTCCTCCCCCACAGGGCCTTGGCGTTGGCTGCACCAAGCTTCAGTGCATCCCTCAGCACGTACTCCTGCAGTCTGCAGCGGGCCAGTCGGCAACATTCCCCGACGGACAGCTCGCTCTGCCGGGAGGCCAACAAAGCTCGGGCAGACCAACGAGCGTCTTTCACCGAGTTGATGATCTTCCAGCAGCAATCGATGTCAGTCTCTGAATGCGTCCCTGGGAACAGTCCGTAGATCACAGAGTCCTCTGTGACGGAGCTGCTCGGAATAAATCATGACAGGGACCCCCGCAGACCTCTCCAGACTCTCTTGGCAAATCCACACTCTGTGAAGAGGTGGGCCACCGTCTCCTCTCCATAGCAGCCGTCCCGAGGGCAGCGTGCGCCGGTAGTGAGGTTCCGGCGGTGCAGGAAGGACCTGACTGGGAGGGCTCCCCTCACCGCCAGTCAAGCCAGGACTTGGAAAACACACGTGGTCTCAAGAAGAACACGCAGACTCCATACAGACAGTATCCGTAGTCAGAATCGAACCTGGGTCTCTGGCGCTGTGAAGCAGGGACTCTACCGCTGCGCCACTGTGCCGTAGTCAGGACCAAAACCGGTGCTGCAAGTGCTGTAAGGCAGCAACTCTACTGCTGTGCCACCGTGCCGCCCTTAAGTTACAGTTGAGTCACAGCTGGTTACCCTTAGGTGGGATGGTGGAGATACAATGTACACATCCACCCCAACACTGGGCTTAGTAGAACTACCTGCCATTCCTGTCAACTGCTCCTTTCCCCTGTTCTTTACACTCATCTCCCACCCCTCCCATCTGCGATTCACCCAAGATAGACGCAAAATGCCGAAATAACTCAGCGGATCAGGCAGCATCTCTGGAGAAAAAGATCTGATGAAGGACCTTGGCCCGCAGCATTACCTATCCATGTTCTCCAGAGATGCTGCCTGACCCACTGAATTACTCCAGCATTTCTGTGTCTATTTTCAGTGTAAATCAGCATCTGCAGTTCCTTCTTACACATGCAAGTCACCCATTTCCCTTTTATTCCTTCTCTTTCCCCTCCCTCCATCTCATTCCACCCATATCCCTCCCTCCAGCTTTACATTTCACTCTTCATCTTCTTTATCATCCAACATCCTTTTGTCTCCTATGATTTTGCTCTATCTCCACCTATCTCCAAATTCCCCCCCCCCCCCCCACCCCCCTGCCTGTATTCATTAATGACTTACTAGGAATTGCCCCACTCCTACCTGTGTTTGCCAGAGTTCTCCTCCCTAGCCTATCAGTCTGTAGAAGGGGGCTAAGCTGAAACCTCATCTGTCTGCAGCCTGCTGGCCCGTTGAGTTTCACCCGCTCCTAGTTTTTGCCTTATCATTCAACCTTCACATCGGAAACTACACATCACCCCACTTCTACCAGGCTGGAATATAACTGAGGTGAGGGATATAACTTTAAAACTGAGGTGAGAAGAAACTTTCTCACCCAGAGAGTTGTGAATTTGTGGAATTGTCTTCCACTCAATAGGTATAACTGTGATAAATTAACGACTGCAGTTGAATCTAACAACCTACTGTTTAGAGACAAGATCTTAAGTTTCCAACCTGGCAGCTTTTGAAAAGTGTGCTCCATTGACAATCAATTAATTCCTTTCGCCTGCTGCCAAAATACTAATATGACACATTTCATACTTCTCTCACTGGTAATCCTTCTCAAATGTGGGCTGAAAGATATGCAAATGAAACAGATTTATGAGGTGGTAGTGGATCCTTTCACTTCTATTTATCAATCCAGGGCTTTTATGTAATTCTACTATTACACATCTTTTATTGCACTAATTACACTTCTGTTCAGTAATATGAGAAGAGAAAACGAACAATAAACTTGCTTCACCTCTCCCTCAGCTGCTGAATTTTGCCTTTCTGTCTAGATCAAGAGCTGGAGATTAAGAACGACATCTACCCATGTTCTCCAGAGATGCTGACTGACTTTTGAGTTACGCTAGCACTTTGTATTGAAGATAGAACGCAAATGCTGGAGTAACTCAGCGGGACAGGCAGCATTTCTGGAGAGAAGGCATGGGTGACGTTTCGGGTCGAGACCCTTCTTCAGAATGGTTAGGGATATGGGAAACGAGAGATATAGACGGTGATGTGGAGAGATAAAGAACAATGAATGAAAGATATGCAAAAAAGTAACGATGATAAAGGGAACAGGCCCTTGTAAGCTGTTTGTAGGGTGAAAATGAGAAGCTAGTGCAACTTGGGTGGGGGAGGCATAGATTTAGATTTAGATTTAGAGATACAGCGCAGAAACAGGCCCTTCGGCCCACCGAGGCCGTGCTGCCCAGCGATCCCCGCACATTAACACTATCCTACACACACTAGGGACAATTTTTACAATTACCCAGTCAATTAACCTACATGCCTGTACGTCTTTGGAGAGTGGGAGGAAACCGAAGATCTCGGAGAAAATCCACGCAAGTCATGGGGAGAACGTACAAACTCCGTACAGACGGCGCCCGTAGTCAGGATCAAACCTGAGTCTCCGGCGCTGCATTCGCTGTAAGGCAGCAACTCTACTGCTGTGCCACTGTGCCGCCTTTTGAGAGAGAGAGGGAATGCCGGGGCTACCTGAAGTGAGAAAAATCAATATTCAGACCACTGGGCTGTAAGCTGCCCAAGCAAAATATGAGATGCTCTTCCTCCAATTTGCGTTTATCCTCACTCTGTCAGTGGAAGAGACCGAGAACAGAAAGGTCTGTGCAGGAATTGGAAAGAGAATTAAAGTATCCAGCAACCGGGAGATCAGGTTGGTTCACGCGGACTGAGCGAAGGAACTGATTTTAGATGATCAGCCATGATCATATGGCGGTGCTGGCTTGAATGGGCCAAATGGCCTCATCCTGCACCTAATTTTCTATGTTTCTATGTTTCTATTCCAAAAGACCTTTGTCCAATTGTTCTTCCTGGTGATTGATTGAGCCAAGACACTGTAAATGAGTGGGATGCATTAGGTTCATTAAGTCATGGAGCATGGGGCACTGAATCTGGCACACCATGTCTGTGCCACCATCAGTAACCCTACCATCAAACCATTTTTGATGTTCTGATGTTTTGATGTTATCATCGGGTGTCCTGTCCCCACGGTTACTCTCACAGATGTCAGATTGGCCTTCCTGAGAGTGAACGAATAGAGGTAACCTGAGAGAGGGCCCATGAAACTGGCGTGGATGTAGTGCCAGGCCACATCCTTAGGGCCTGTGTGTACCAACTGGCAAGACTATTCTTTTAACCCCTGCCTGGTCGATTCTAAGGTTCCCACCTGCTCTACGAAGACAATAGACAATAGACAATAGGTGCAGGAGGAGGCCATTCGGCCCTTTGAGCCAGCACCGCCATTCAATGTGATCATGGCTAATCATTCTCAATCAGTACCCCGTTCCTGCCTTCTCCCCATACCCCCTGACTCCACTATCCTTAAGAGCTCTATCTAGCTCTCTCTTGAATGCATTCAGAGAATTGGCCTCCACTGCCTTCACTGCCTTCTGAGGCAGAGAATTCCACAGATTCACAACTCTCTGACTGAAAAAGTTTTTTTCTCATCTCAGTTCTAAATGGCCTACCCCTTATTCTTAAACTGTGGCCCCTTGTTCTGGACTCCCCCAACATTGGGAACATGTTTCCTGCCTCTAACGTGTCCAACCCCTTAATAATCTTATACGTTTCGATAAGATCCCCTCTCATCCTTCTAAATTCCAGTGTATACAAGCCCAGTCGCTCCAGTCTTTCAACATATGACAGTCCCGCCATTCCGGGAATTAACCTAGTAAACCTACGCTGCACGCCCTCAATAGCAAGAATATCCTTCCTCAAATTTGGAGACCGAAACTGCACACAGTACTCCAGGTGCGGTCTCACTAGGCACAGTAGTCCAGGTGCGGTCTCACCAGTCCATCCAGTGCCACAGAAAAAGTAAAGATCAAGGAACTGCAGATGTTGGTTTACAAAAGAATATGGAGTGTTGCAGTAGCTCTGCAAATCACACAACATCTCAGGAGAACATGAGAAAGCAACGGTTCAGGTCCTGACCTGAAACGTCACCTCTCCATGTTCTCCTGAGATGCTCCCTGACCAGCTGAGCCCATGCGGCACTCTGTGTCTGCTAAAGGTAAGCATTTCCATGTGCCTTAATGACTGCTGTAACAGTCGCTGTCATGCTTTGAGAGGCTGGTCAAGGCGCTCACCAACTTCAGCCTCTCAGACAGCCTTGGTCCGCTACAGTTGGCCTACCACTGCAACGGGTTCACAGCAGATGGCTTCTCACTGGCCCGACACTCATTGCTGGAGAATTGGGATCTCGAGAACACTTGCATCAGACTCCGATTTATTGACCATAATCCCGACCAAACGTATCTCCAACGCACCTAGATCTTCCACTTCCTGGCCCATTAGACCACAATGAGTGACTACAGGTGACAACACCTAGACCACAATAATTCTCAACACTTCTGCTGACAAGGATGCCTTTTCAGCCCCTTACTAAACTCATGAGGGGGGATCTTATAGAAACTTACAAAATTCTTAAGGGGTTGGACAGGCTAGTTGCAGGAAGATTGTTCCCGATGTTGGGGAAGTCCAGAACAAGGGGTCACAGTTTAAGGATAAGGGGGAAGTCTTTTAGGACCGAGATGAGAACGTTTTTTTTCACACAGAGAGTGGTGAATCTGTGGAATTCTCTGCCACAGAAGGTAGTTGAGGCCAGTTCATTGGCTATATTTAAGAGGGAGTTAGATGTGGCCCTTGTGGCTAAAGGGATCAGGGGGTATGGAGAGAAGGCAGGTACGGGATACTGAGTTGGATGATCAGCCATGATCATATTGGATGGCGGTGCAGGCTCGAAGGGCCGAATGGCCTACTCCTGCACCTATTTTCTATGTTTCTATGTTTCTATGTTTCTATGATATACCCACTGCCCTCTGCCAAATTCTGCTCAGATTCCATTGACAGGTTTGCAGATTGTACTACTGTGGTGGCCTAGATCGCAAGTGACGAAGAGCTAGAGTACCGGAAGGTGATTGGGAGCAGAGTAACATGGCGAGACAACAATCTCTCCCTCTAGGATCACAAAATGCTGGAGTAACTCAGCGGCTGGGATGGGAGGTGCTTTACGTCCTCCTCATCCGCCCTGGGTAGTTCTGCAGAACGGGCAAAGTTTGTAGCAGAGCATCAACTACGGCAATCTGAAGCACCAATTGCCACTTTTGATTGTTGTAGTTGACATACGAAAGAAAGAAAGAACTCAACGGGTCGGGCAGCATCTCAGGAGAGAAGGAATTGGTGACGTTTCGGGTCGAGACCCTTCTTCAGACTGATGTCAGCCGAGGGGGCGGGACAAAGGTAGGATGTAGTAGGAGACAGGAAGACAGTGGGAGAACTGTGAAGGGGGAGGGGAAAGAGAGGTCAGAGGTGGCACAGTTATGGTCAAGTTATGGTGGCACAGGCAAGTTCCGAGAAAACAGATGTGGCTGTGGATCTTATCGAAACGTATAAGATCTTATCGAAACGTATAAGATTATTAAGGGGTTGGACACGTTAGAGGCACGAAACATGTTCCCAATGTTGGGAGAGTCCGGAACAAGGGGCCACAGTTTAAGAATAAGGGGTAGGCAATTTAGAACTGAGATGAGGAAAAACTTTTTCAGTCAGAGAGTTGTGAATCTGTGGAATTCTCTGCCTCAGAAGGCAATGGAGGCCAATTCTCTGAATGCATTCAAGAGTGAGCTAGATAGAGCTCTTAAGGATAGCGGAGTCAGGGGGTATGGGGAGAAGGTAGAAACGGGATACTGATTGAGAATGATCAGCCATGATCACATTGAATGGCGGTGCTGGCTCGAAGGGCCGAATGGCCTCCTCCTGCACCTATTGTCTATTGTCTATTGTCTATTGATACCTTCGATTTGTACCAGCATCTGCAGTTATTTTCCTACACAATCCCTCTCTCTACGTGAGCAAGCAGAAGCTAGCTATTGACTTGAGGAAGTGAGTTGGTGTACACGCACTTGCCACAGTGAGTGAGGGTGAAGTGGAGGTGGTTGAGAGCTTCGAGAGTCGATGTGTAAATGCCACCACCAACCCGTCCTAGATCAAACACATTGAAACAGTGGCACAGGAACCGCACCAACACCTCGACTTCCCCAAACAACTAAGGCATATTATCAGGTAGACACAAAATGCTGGAGTAACTCAGCGGGACAGGCAGCATCTCTGGAGAGAAGGAATGGGTGACGTTTTGGGTTGGGACCCTTCTTCCTTCTCTCCTGAGATGCTGCCTGACCCGCTGAGTTACTCCAGCATTTTGTGTCTACCGTCGATTTAAACCAGCATCTGCAGTTTTCTTTCCTGCCCAAGGAATATAAACATGTCGCCTGCAACTCTTTCCAATTTCTACAGATGCACGGTAGAAAGTATCCTATCGGGATGTTTCAATAGACAATAGACAATAGGCCATTCGGCCCTTCGACCCAGCACCGCCATTCAATGTGATCATGGCTGATCATTCTCCGGGATCTTCGGTTTCATCCCACACTCCAAAGACGTACAGGTATGTAGGTTAATTGGCTTGGTAAATGTAAAAATTGTTCGTAGTGGGTATAGGATAGTATTAATGTGCGGGGATCACTGGTCGGCGCGGACCCGGTGGGCCGAAAGGGCCTGTTTCCGCGCTGTATCTCTAAACTAAACACTGGCATGATGGAGGTGTGAGCTTTGCGGGATTGCAGATGACTGTTCTTGACGCTGGCTGGGAGTTTGCCACATCGAACCCAGGAAGAATACATTTTAGATAGACAAAAAATGCTGGAGTAACTCAGCGGGACAAGCAGGAACTCTGGAGAGAAGGAATGGGTGACATTTCAGGTCAAGATCATTCTTCAGGCTGAAAGTCCAAAAGTCTGAAAGTATGAAGACGGGTCTCGACCCACTCTGGCCTGTTGAGTTACTCCAGCATTTTGTGTCTATCTTTGGTATAAACCAGCATCTGCAGTTCCTTCCAACACAAGAACACATTAGAGTTGACGTAATTTTGTGATGTCGTTATCTCTGGATCTTATCCAGGCCAACAGCAGTGCCTTTCGTAAAACCAAAAGGATTTAGATCGTCAATTGCAGTAACATCTTTAAAAAGAATATCATTATTAGCCCGAGATAGATTTGGGGTAAATTTGTCAACATCAGCTTTATTATTAAGAATAGCAAAACAAGATTAAATATGCTTCTCTGTACTATCTGTTCCTATGGGACAAATCACCTCAGGCATCTTCTGCCTTGTGGGATGTTCGTTCACAGTGACATTTCGACTTGCGACCTGTTTGGATTGTTAAGAGGCCTAGAAACCCTTGTTATCAAACTGTTCGAAAGATCAATAAATGGCTTCTCAGCTAATCTCAAACGTTTGCGGAGTGCAGCCTCTCAGACAAGGCCCAGAAGGTGGCCGAGGCAGAGGAACACCCATGTCCCCTGTCTCCATCAATGGTGTGGATGTGCATTTTACCAATGAGTGCAATTACCTTGGAGTGTACCTGAACAGCAAGGCTGGACTGGTCCAGGAACGCTGAGGCCCTGTACAAGAAGGGACAGAGCCGGCTGTACTTTTTGAGAAGGCTCCGCTCCTTCAACGTCTGCAGTGAGATGCTGCAGATGTTCTACCAATCGGTGGTAGCCAGTGCCATCTTCTTCGCTGCCGTGTGCTGGGGCAGCAGGGCAAAGGCCGCGGACGCCAATGGGATCAACAAACTCATCAGGAAGGCTGGCTCCGTCCTGGGCGTGGAGTTGGATTCATGGGAGGTGGTCTTAGAGTGAAGGATGCTTCTGAAACTGCGAAGCATCCTGGACAATACAGTCACACCATCCATGACATACTGGTCAACCTGCAACAGACTGGTTCCACCAAGATGCATATCAGGAGGGAAATTGCCACAAGTGATTCTTTTTCCCTTTGGCTATCAAACTGTACAACTCCTCCCCCTTCTGTCATGGGCTAGACCCTCCCCCCCCCCCCCCCCCCGCCCTCCCCAATCTTTGCACATCTCCAATCCTTTCCACTCGACACTTTAATTTCATGTTTCATGTATCTTGGGTTTTATGACTGTTGGCAGACTAATTTCCCTCCTGGGATGAATAAAGTTCTATCGTATCGTATCGCATCGTTTGTTATGCGGATCTCAACTGGAAAGAGCTTCAGGGTGCTGCTGGGTGCATGGCTTGGTTAGTAGATGACCAAGTAATGATACTGCAGTCAATGATAAGACTCAAGGAATAACTCTTCCACTGCTGACGTTCGAGTGTAGAATGGGTCACTCCCAGAGGGCATCGAGTAATGCGCATTAGTAGAAACTGACATGAAGGACGACAAACCTCAAAAACTAGCTTCTGCGAGCACCGCAAGCTTCTTGTGCAAGATTAAATGTACGGTTGGCTTGCACTATAATTAGAATGTCATCTCATGTTGAAAGGTGTCTAAAAGTAGACATTCCAAACCCATCCCAAAGACTTTCAGTTTGGTCGGTTAATTGGACATTGTCAATTGAACATGTTGGACATTCCCCTGTGTACCAGGAAATGGCTGAATCTTGGGGGGGGGCGGGGTGGGTAGTTGATGAGATTGTGGCGAGAATGTAAAACTGGATAAACGTAGGATGAATAGAGCCATAGATTCATAGAGTGATACAGCGTGGAAACAGGCCCTTCGGCCCAACTTGCCCACACTGGCCAAAATGTCCCAGCTACACTAGTCCCACTTGCCTTTTTTTTTACCCATATCCCTCCAAACCTGTCCTGTCCAACATGTACCTGTCTAACTGTTTCTTAAACGCTGGGATAGTCCCAGCTTCAACTACCTCCTCTGGCAGCTCGTTCCACACCCCCCACCAGCCTTTGTGTGAAAAAGTTACCCCTCAGATTCCTACTAAATCTTTTCCCCTTCACCTTAAACCTATGTCCTCTTGTCCTCGATTCACCCACTTTGGGCAAGAGACTCTGTGCATCTACCCGATCTATTCCTCATGTGAAATGTAAAGAGAGTTGTTGGTCAGTATGGACTGTGGGCTGAGGGGCCTGTTTCTAAGCTGTATCTCTCTATAGTGTAAGAAAATAACTGCAGATGCTGGTTCAAATCAAAGGTATTTATTCACAAAATGCTGGAGTAACTCAGCAGGTCAGGGAGCATCTCAGGAGAGAAGGAATGGGTGACGTTTCGGGTTGAGATGAGAGGAGATCTTATCGAAACGTATAAGATTATTAAGGGGTTGGACACGTTAGAGGCAGGAAACATGTTCCCAATGTTGGGGGAGTCCAGAACAAGGGGCCACAGTTTAAGAATAAGGGGTAGGCCATTTAGAACTGAGATGAGGAAAAACCTTTTCAGTCAGAGAGTTGTGAAACTGTGGAATTCTCTGCCTCAGAAGGCAATGGAAGCCAATTCTCTGAATGCATTCAAGAGAGAGCTAGATAAAGCTCTTAAGGATAGCGGAGTCAGGGGGTATGGGGAGAAGGCAGGAATGGGGTACTGATTGAGAACGATCAGCCATGATCACATTGAATGGCGGTGCTGGCTCGAAGGGCCGAATGGCCTCCTCCTGCACCTATTGTCTATTGTCTATTGAGACACTTCATCAGACTGTATCTCTCTATAGTTAGTAGTGAAGGCTGAGGGGCCTGTTTCTATGCTGTAACTCTTGAAAGTTGGTAGTGAAGGCTGAGGGGCCTGTTTCTATGCTGTAACTCTTGAAAGTTGGTAATGAAGGCTGAGGGATGAGTATTGGCTAAGACTCTGTCTTAAAAAATGACAAAGATGTTTAATTGTTTACTAAAACCACTAATAAACAAGCATTCAGTGTAACATTGAAGTACAGGTATGTAGGTTAATTTGACTGGGTAAATGTAAAAATTGTCCCTAGTGTGTGTAGGATAGTGTTAATGTGCGGGGATCGCTGGGCGGCGCGGACTTGGTGGGCCGAATGGCCTGTTTCTGCGCTGTATCTGAAATATGAAATAATATCTCACCTGAGCAATGATCCAACACTGCAGCAAAACCTAGTGGGATTAAATCAATTGATTACTGCAGTGTAATTCAGTAACTAGGGCATTGGATGTAACTGGGAGAAAATGACTTCAAATTCCATGAAGGGATTCCCTGCAGCTTTATAAAAAAGAAACAGATTCCTTTGATTTGGGACTTCCAAGGTTTAATGATCCTAACAGGGAAAATGATGGCCAGTGAACTGTGAGGCCAGTATTTTGAGGCCGCATTCACGATTTGTATTTCACACGAACGAGGAGTTGCACAGAAAAGGCAAAATCTGCTCAAGAAAGTCTGAAGCCAATTCCATCAATAACGTACTGTCTGCAACATTAAAAAAAGTTTTGTCAAACTTTAGCTTGCCACCTGCTGTGATGAAACAAAAAAGATGGGACGCAAACTACGAGAATAAGATCGAAGGTAGACACAAAATGCTGGAGTAACTCAGCAGGTCGGGCAGCATCTCTGGAGAGAAGGAATGGGCGACGTTTCGGGTCGAGACCCTTCTTCAGACTGATGTCAGGGGAGGGGGTGGGACAAAGATAGGATGTCTGAAGAAGATATCTCGACCCGAAGATGTCTTGACCCAGAGATGCTGCCTGACCCGCTGAGTTACTCCAGCATTTTGTGTCTACCTTCGATTTAAACCAGAGTCTGCAGTTTATTTTCCCTACACTAGAATAAGATGGCTAATATTGAGAATGTTAATTAAGTTTAATTGATTTATTGAGGGTTTTGACTGGGGATCAATCAATTCCTTTGCTATGGGAGTTTATGATGTGAAGTAATTAATTTGCAGCATTCAAGAAAGACTACATTTTTAAGTACTTTGAACTTGAAGGGTACAAATGGTGCCAGAAACATGGCGGCTCTTATGTACTACCTCAGTTTAATCTACTATTCTTACAATCTTGTACTTGGGTGTAATTGTGCCGATGTATGGTGATATATTTACTAAACTGTGTGCAAAAAAGGAATTTCACTGTACCTAGTACATGCGATAACAAAGTACCATTGAACTACTGAACCATTGAAGACCAGATAAATATATACTGTTGCTATTTGTGTGGAGTTAAACACACAGAGCAGAGGAGGCCACAGGCCAGCAGGATAATAGCATCCATTTGATGTGCAGACCTTGGTCTATCAGGACTTAAAGTCATTGAGTCGCTTAATCACATTCTTGAAAAATGGTGTCATAAAATTCATTTCACAAACGTGAGGAATTTGCCAACTCTATTGCCATGAAAGACATCCTGCTCTAAAACTTGATGGAATTTCTTATTACACAGTAGGTCGACCTTAATATATAACCCAATATTATAAGACAGCTAATGAAGTCAATCCATACACTATGAACAGAACGCCTTGACAAAATTGTCCCTTGAGGCTCAGAAGGCTGATAATAGACAATAGACAATAGACAATAGGTGCAGGAGTATGCCATTCGGCCCTTCGAGCCAGCCATTCAATGTGATCATGGCTGATCATTCTCAACCAGTACCCCGTTCCTGCCTTCTCCCCATACCCCCTGACTCCACTATCCTTAAGAGCTCTATCTAGCTCTCTCTTGAATGTATTCAGAGAATTGGCCTCCACTGCCTTCTGAGGCAGAGAATTCCACAGATTCACAACTCTGACTGAAAAAGTTTTTCCTCATCTCCGTTCTAAATGGCCTACTCCTTAAGAGGGATGCGTAGGACCAATATTAAGACTCAAGAGGATGCAAAACGTTTTTTCATTTCCTGAGTCTTCTTGCTTGTCGCTGACTGTAACACAAGTTTATGTTTGAGAAAATATCCAGGATTTGCATAACCCTTTGGCAGTGGCATATTTGAAGGCATTGATCCCAAGGTTATAATGAAATAGTCAGGTCTGTACATGGATCACTTCAAACAGTTGCCTTAAAGACATATTCAAAGCTTCATGGTTTAAACGGCCACTTATCCAGCCCCTCCTCTCCTAATGCTGTTGCTTCTCATTGAGGGTATGATTCCACCAACTTGCCATTTTCACAGCACTGGCTTCCGACATGTTTGGGCTGATCGATTGTGCCATCAGTCCACATGATCATTGAAGGGTGTGCAGTTAAGTCTGATCACAGACTGAAGAAGGGTCTCGACCGGACACGTCACCCATTCCTTCTCTCCAGAGATGCTGCCTGTCCCGTTGAGTTACTCCAGCATTTTGTGTCTATCTTCTGTTTAAACCAGCATCTGCAGTTCCTTCCTACACTGATCACATACCCATTTGATTCTCCTTTAAACTATACATGAATATGGAAGTATGAAAATTGTTATGTTTTACTAAGGGGGTTTGGGGAGAAGGCAGAAACGGGGTACTGATTGTGGATGATCAGCCGTGATCACAGTGAATGGCGGTGCTGGCTCGAAGGGCCGAATGGCCTCCTCCTGCACCTATTGTCTATTGTCTATTGTCATGGAAGGAGGCAGAGGGTGATGATGGAAGGCTGTTCTTCGGACTGGAAGCCTGTGACGATTGGTTCAAGTGTTGGGTCCATTGCTGTTTGTGGCTTAAATCAATGATTTGGATGAGAATGTGCAAGGCATAATTAGTAAGTTTGCAGATGACACTAAAGTGTTGTATTGTTGTCAGCGAAGATGGTTATCAAAAATTACAACAGGAACTTGATCAGTGGACAAGTGGGCTGGGGGATAGTTAGTGGAGTTTAATGCAGGTAAGTTGAGATGTTGAATTTTGGGAAGTTAAACAGGGAAGGACCTTCACAATGAATGGCAGGGCTCTGGGTATTGTGGTAGAGCAGAAGAATCTAGGAGTATAGGGACATAGTTCCTTGAAATTGGTGGCACAGGTAGAAAAGGTGGCAGGTAGGTTTTCAGCTGGTTGGCATTCATCAGTCAGGGTATTGAGCATAGAAGTTGGGATGTTGTGTTACAGTTGTACACGTCATTGGTGAGGCTACATTTAGAGTAATGTGTTCAGTTGTGGTCACCCTGTATAGAAAAGATGATGATAATCTGGAAGGAGTGCAGAGAAGATATACAAGGATGTTGCTAGGACGTTAGGGCAAAGGAAGAGGTTGAGCAGCAAGGACTTTATTCCCTGAAGTGCAGGAGGATGAGGGGTAAATCGTTCGAGGTGCCTGAGATCATGAGGGGAATAGATAAAGTAGATGCACAGAGCATTTTACCCAGAATAGGGGAATCAAGAACCAGAGGTCACAGGTTGAGGTTGAGAGGGGAAAGATTTAGTAGGAGCCTGAGGGGCAACCTTTTCACACAGAGGGTGGTGGGTATATGGAATAGGTTGCCGGAGGACGTAGTTGAGCCAGGTGCGATAAGACCTGATCTCCCGGTGGCTCAGCACTTCAACTCCCCCTCCCATTCCCAATCTGACCTCTCTGTCCTGGGCCTCCTCCATTGTCAGAGTGAGGCCCAGCGCAAATTGGAGGAACAGCACCTCATATTTTGCTTGGGCAGTTTGCACCCCAGCGGCATGAAGACTGACTTCACTAACTTCAGATAGTTCCTCTGTCCCTCTCTTTCCCCTCCCCCTTCCCAGTTTTCCCACTAGTCTTCCTGTCTCCTACTACATTCTATCTTTGTCCTGCCCCCCTGACATCACTCTGAAGAAGGGTCTTGAAGCGTCACCCATTCCTTCTCTCCTGAGATGCTGCCTGACCCACTGAGTTACTCCAGCATTTTGTGTCTACCATAAGAACAATTAAAATACACTTGGACAGGTACATGGATGGGGGAGATTTAGAGGGTGTGAGCCAAATGCGAGCAGGTGAGACTAGTGTAGATGGGGCTTGTTGGTCGGTGTGGGAAATATGGACTGTAAGGCCTGTTTCCATGCTGCATGACTCGATGACTCTATGACTCTCTGACACTATGACTCCATGACTCGATGATTCTATGACTGTATAGCACCATGCCTCTAGGACACGATGACACTATGATTGACTCTATGACTCGATGACTCGATGATTCTATGACTCCATAACACTATGACTCTTGAATCACTGTAAAGATTTCACATTTAGCAAATTTTCTAGACTGAACCAGGCAGGCATGAGCCTGGCTCACAGGCCCAGGTATAATTCAATAGACAATAGACAATAGACAATAGGTGCAGGAGTAGGCCATTCAGCCCTTCGAGCCAGCACCGCCATTCAATGCGATCATGGCTGATCACTCTCAATCAGTACCCCGTTCCTGCCTTCTCCCCATACCCCCTCACTCCACTATCCTTAAAAGCTCTATCCAGCTCTCTCTTGAAAGCATCCAACGAACTGGCCTCCACTGCCTTCTGAGGCAAAGAATTCCACACCTTCACCACTCTCTGACTGAAAAAGTTCTTCCTCATCTCCGTTCTAAATGGCCTACCCCTTATTCTTAAACTGTGGCCCCTTGTTCTGGACTCCCCCAACATTGGGAACATGTTTCCTGCCTCTAATGTGTCCAATCCCCTAATTATCTTATATGTTTCAATAAGATCCCCCCTCATCCTTCTAAATTCCAGTGTATACAAGCCTAATTGCTCCAGCCTTTCAACATACGACAGTCCCGCCATTCCGGGAATTAACCTAGTGAACCTACGCTGCACGCCCTCAATAGCAAGAATATCCTTCCTCAAATTTGGAGACCAAAACTGCACACATCACTCCAGGTGCGGTCTCACCAGGGCCCGGTACAACTGCAGAAGGACCTCTTTGCTCTTGTTATGAAGGCCAACATTCCATTGGCTTTCTTCACTGCCTGCTGTACCTGCATGCTTCCTTTCAGTGACTGATGCACTAGGACACCCAGATCTCGTTGAACATCCCCTCTTCCTAACTTGACACCATTCAGATAATAATCTGCCTTTCTATTCTTACTTCCAAAGTGAATAACCTCACACTTATCTACATTAAACTGCATCTGCCATGTATCCGCCCACTCACACAACCTGTCCAAGTCACCCTGCAGCCTTATTGCATCTTCCTCACAATTCACACTACCCCCCAGCTTAGTATCATGGAAAATTCCAACAGTTGCACTTTTTTAACTACTTGCTGTGCCCAGTTTCAATGTTTAGTTTTCATTTTCCTCGGTGCCAGTGTTATCCCTAGATCAAGAAAGAAACTGATATGCAGATTATTTCTTAACACCAAAGTAGTTACTCAGCATTCTTGGCTCTTAAATGTGTTGTGACCTCATCATTGACGTGAACAGCCTGGGACAACGTATTCTCCTTATATTTTCTGACACTTGAGTGCCTTTGAAAAGACAAGCTTGGAGCAATGCTGAGGGATCTCTGAATTGATGGTGGCGCCTCTTTCAACCCCCAGGGACACATGCACCTGCTTGGGTTTCTTATTTACACCTCAGAATGTGCAGGAAGGAACTGCAGATGCCGGGTTACACGGAAGAAAAGCACAAAATGCTGGAGTAACTCAGAGGGACAGGCAGTGTCTCTGGAGAGATGGAACGGGTGACGTTTTGGGTCAAAGACCCTTCTTCAGACTGAGAGTCAGTGGTGAGGGAAATGAGATGTGGAAGGGTTAAAAGAACATGTAAGGTGTGAAAAGAACAGATCAAAGCAGATGCTGCTCAAGGAAATGTACAATGCTTCATTGTTGGATGAGGGGAAGGTGACAACGAGGCATAAAACAACAATAAAATTAATCAGGAGGACGGTGAAACTAGTAGGCGAACTAGGGTGGGGGAGGGATGGAGAGGGAAAGTAAGGATTACTGAAAGTTAGAGAAATCAATATCCATATCACTGGGTTGTAAGCTGCCCAAGCGAAATATGAGGTGCTGTTCCTCCAATTTGCGTTTGGTCTCACTCTGATAGTGTTTAATTTTTTAGTTTAGAGATACAGCGCGGAAACAGGCCCTTCGGCCCACCGAGTCCGCACCGACCAGCGATCCCCACACATTAACACTATCCTATACACACTAGGGGCAATTTATACATACACCAAGCCAATTGACCTACATACCTGTACGTCTGTTGAGCGTGGGAGGAAACCGAAGATCTCGGAGAAAACCCACACGGTTATGGGGAGAACATAAACACTCCGTACAGACAGCACCCGTAATCGGGATCGAACCCGGGTCTCCGGCGCTGCAAGTGCTGTCAGTCTACAACTCTACCACTGCGCCACCATGACCGCCCAAAGGAGGGGGCCAAGGACAGAAAGGTCAGTGTTGGAATGGGAGGGGGAGTTAAAGTGTTCAGCAACCGGAAGATCGTATAGGCCCAGGCGGACTGAGCGAAGGTATTCAGTGGAAGGATCGCCGAACTAGGTCTCGCCAATATATCGGAGGCCCACCTAGAACAGCTGGTACAGTAGATGTGTTGCTAGGAATCAGAATGCGTGGAAGAACAGCAGGAAATCAGACCATTATTGTATTTTATATAAAATCCATTATGTACAGCACTGTGGTGTGCAAACCATTGCCTTCTATTTTTTGTTGTTGTTTTAATCAAAAAATCTATTCAATTATTAAAAAATAATATTTACAAATGCAATAAAACAAAACAGAACCCACCCCCAGAATACAATACAAACAAATATACCAAATGAAACTATTATACAACTATATTTCAATCCCCATCCTGAATGCATCCAATCCCCACGCGGTGCCCAGCGGTCCCGGAAATCCCCCAGGGTGCCCGTGGACAGCGCGTGGTCCCTCTCCAACACCACCCGGGCACGGACGTAACCCCGGAAAAGGGGCAGGCAGCCGGCTCGGGCAGAGCCCTATTCCGCCTGGCGTCGTGACTCGCGGATGGCCAGCTTGGCCAGGCCCAGGAGCACAGTGGCGCAGCGGTAGTGTTGCTGCCTTACAGCGAATGCAGCGCCGGAGACTCAGGTTCGATCTTTCCTTAAGCAGGGTGACCAAAACTGAGCACAATACTGCAAATGCGGCCTCACCAACATCTTGTCCCTGCCCTTTATAGTGTGGCTGCTTCACTCACCCCAGTCCTGTTGTTTCACTGTGCTCAAGAGTAAAGAATGTTTAATTGCCAGGAGATACAAGAGAACGCAGATGGTGGAATCTTGACCAAAAACCAACGTGAAAAACCTATGGATCTTGATCGGACGGGCAGCTGGGCTGAGGAATGGAGTTTAATACTGAGGTGTGTGAGGTGTTGTATTTTGGGAAGAATAACAAGGGCAGGACCTACACAGTGGATGGTAAGGTTCTGGGGAGTATTATAGGCCAGAGGGATCTAGGAATGTAGGTACATAGTTTGTTAAAAGTGACACCACAGGTAGATAGGGTGGTCAAAAAGGCACATTGGCCTTCATCCATCAGGGTATTGTGTACAGAGGTTGGGAGGTCGTGTTGCAGTTATATAAGACTTTGATGAGGTCACATTTAGAGTACTGTATTCAGTTCTGGGCGCCATGTTAGAGGAAAGATGTTGTCAAGCTGGAAAGGGTACAGAGAAAATTTACCCGGACTGGTGGGCCTGAGGTATGGGGAGAAATCGAGCAGGCTAGGACTATTCCTTAGAGTGCAGGAGGATGAGGGATAAACTTATAAAGGTGTACAAAATCATGAGATGTTTAAATCGGTAGTCTGTAGCCCATAGAAGGGGAATCGAGAACCAGAGAACATAGGTTTAAGGTGATGGGGGAAAGAATTAATAGCAACCTTGAGAGGAAACTTTTTCACACAAAGCACGGAGGGTATATTGAACGAGCTGCCAGAGGAGGTAGTTGACCTAGGTTCAATCGCAACGTTTAAGAAACATTCAGACAGGTACATGGATAGGACAGGTTTAGAGAGATATGGGGCAAATGCAGGCAGGTGGGACTAGAGTAGATGGGACATTTTGGTGGTTTCTACACTGTATGCTCTATGACTATGCGGGTGGACCTCAATGGGTCAGGCAGCATCTGTGGTGGGAAATGGACAGACTACATTTAGGGTTAGGACCTGAAGTCTAAAGAAGAGTTCCGAGTCAAATTGTCATCTGTCCATTTCCCTCCACAGATGCTGCCTGACTCACTGAGTTCATCCAGCACTTTGATTCTCATGTTTAATTATTACGTGCACCAGTGCGGGAACAAAGAAACTCTTATCTGCTGCAGCTTTGCAGGGAAATTAAATGCAACAGCACATCAGACAAAAGTACAATAAATTAGGAGAAATATCAAGTAAGCCAGACCATAATCGTGCAAGCTGAATTACTTAGGCGATGTTTTAGACGACTACAGACGACTAGGCTGTCACCACACGGTTTCCGGGGTGTCGCCTGTACGGTCGTGAGTTGTCTCCATAGAGTCGTAGCGTTTTTCTGGTCGCCGCTGGATTTTGAAATCTTTAAACATTTTTGGCGACTGTTGGTTTGACGCCAATGATCGTAGCTTGACGTCTCCTGACGGGGGCGCTGTCGTAGGTTGTCGCCAGGTTGTCGCCAGTGCTGACTTCGGTGAATTCCATTGGCGACTACCTACGTCAACCGGCGTCAAAACCGGAGGCCAAAATGACGTGAATTGTCTTCAGTTGTCGCCGACACGGTCGTAGCTTGTCGTAGCTTGTCGCGGGTAGACGTAGGTTGACTTCAGTTGTCGTAGGTTGCCGCCTGTGTGGTCGAAGGTTGTCGTAGGTGCGGTCGTGGGTGGATGTCCTAAGTCGCGACGATTGGGTCGCCGGTTGTCAGTAGCTTGCCGTAGCTTGACGTCGACTAGGTGGTAGGTTGTTGTAGCTTGTCGTAAACGTTGTCGTTCGGGGGGGTCCAGTCGCCGGTTTTTCGGTGAACTGCTACGACTATTGCAGTACGTGGGACAGGCCTCTTAGTGCCACTTTAGTAGTACTATAATCACAGTAGTTCAGCCTTGAGGTGAGGTTGTGGTTAAGGTTGTGCAGGGTGGTTCAAGAGCCTAATGATTGATGAATTCCTGAACCTGGATGTAATGGTTCTCAGGCACTTGTCCCTTCTTTCCAAAGGTAGCAGTGGATGAGAGTCTGGCTGGGGCAGTATGGGCCTTCGATGATGTTAGCTGGCTTCTTGAGGCAGCACATCCTCTACACCCCCTTGATGCTGTGGACCATCAAGGTCAGCAGTGTCACTCTCTATTTGTTTTGGGTCAGGAAAGAGCTGAACTGCCAAACAAGAAGAGGGCAGCTGTCATCACATCTAACGGGAGGTGATAAGATCGACTGTCCTTCCTTGAAAGTCTGTCAACACCTAGTCCAGGTCTGCTAGTCCCCAACAATGGGCCGCGCTCCCCCATTTTATCCAGGGTGTAGTATTGATCCCCCTATTGCAGTGTTGACAGGCCACAGTACCCTCCCTGGAACCCCCACCCAAACACTCAGCTACAGCCACGCCACAAACAAATGCTGTGAACGGTTCCTTATTGGCAGAGCGCCACTGAAGGGCAAAGATTCGCTAGAGGTCCCTGGCAAAGCAGCCCTTTTTAAAAGCGTGAATGAGTCCCAAGAGCTCCAGAATCAATCAGGGTCATCTGGTGCAGAAACGAGCCCTTTGGATCACCATGTCCATGCTGATTCGTCTGTCCATGGACGCTAATCCCGTTTTCCTTTGCTATGTTGGGTCATATTAAATGGCACCACTGTAAGTGACAAGGAAAGGCCAGTCACAATGGAGAACCTTACTGTGTTTCACCTCAAAAGGGTCCAGAGCAACGAAACTCTTTGCCAGATATAATGTTGGATCTGTAGATCTTATGCAGAGCTGAATGAAATGTGTGCTTAGATAGGGGCAATGATCATTTAATCCCTCAAGCCAGCCCTGCAATTCAGTGAAATAAAGATTTATCGGCCTCTCATATGCATTTACTTGTTATCATCCTCCAAAAATCCATCTATTCCTGTCTTGAAATTTTCAATTAATCTACCTTCAAACGATCACGGATCCAAAGATTATGTAAGAAAATAACTGGAGATGCTGGTACAAATCGAAGGTATTTATTCACAAAATGCTGGAGTAACTCAGCGGGTCAGGCAGCATCTCTGGAGAGAAGGAATGGGTGACGTTTCAGGCCGAGACTCTTCTTCAGTCTGAAGAAGGGTCTCGACCTGAAACGTCACCCATTCTATCTCTCCAGAGATGCTGCCTGACCCGCTGAGTTACTCCAGCATTTTGTGAACGGATCCAAAGATTTACACTACGTTGCGTTTATCTTGAGCCTCAATAAACCTCTCTGCCCCAGAGCCACTGATTGTGTTACAGGGAGTCAATGTGTGGCTCAGCACAGGAACGTGCCTTCTACCCCAACCACAGGCACTTGTTTGCTCCTCCCTCGACTCTGTCCAGGGACCCCAACAGTTCTTTCAGGTTTGGCAGTGGTTCACTTGCACCTCCTCCAACCTCATCTACTGTATCCGTTGTTCAAGGTGTAGACTCTTATACACCTTGTGTAAGACCAAACGTAGACTGGCCTATCGTTTCGCGGAACACCTTCGCTCAGTCTACCTGGATCTATTTGATCTCCTGGTTGCTAAACACTTTAATTCCCCTTCCCATTCCCACACTGCCCTTTCTGTCCTCGGTCTCCTCCATTGTCAGAGTGAGGCTAATTGCAAATTGCAGGAACAGCATCTCATATTTCGCTTTGGGCAGCTTACAATCCAGGGGTATGAATATTGATTTCTCCAGCTTCAAGGAACCCCTGCATCCCCTCTCTCTCCACCCCTCCCCCACCCAAGTCACACCAGCTTTTCATTCTCACCTAGCTGCAGCTAACAATAACCTGTCTCCTTTATCATCGTTACCTTTTTTCATATCTTTCATTCATTTGTTGTATATCTCTCTACATCATATCTCTCGTTTCCCTCTCCTGTGACTTTCAGTCTGAAGAAGGATCTCGACCCGAAACGTCACCTATTCCTTCTCTCCAGAGATGCTGCCTGACCCGCTGAGTTACTCCGGCATTTTGTGTCCATCAGCCCATTGCTATATCCCCACCTTCCCCAGAGTGTACCACTTACTTGCACACAAGAAGCAATTTTCAGTGGTCAGCTAACTTACCAGCTTGCGTCTGAAATTCCCCACTTGAGCTTCTCCATCTCTTTACAGCTTTCAATTCTTCAAAGATTTTCCTTAATATCTATTTATTTTACCAAGCTTCTGGTCAGATGTCACAAAGTACGGGCCCTATTATGACCCCTGAATGACCTGGCTGTGATGTTAAGACGTTTTCTTGTTAGATATTCCTAAAGGGGAATAAATGCTCTTGTATACTCTGTTATTTCCTTTAATTATCTTAAACCTTATCAATATTATCCATAATAGCTCCGGTAGCGGCAGCGTCTTCGCCCGCCCCGAATCGCTGGGCTTGGGTCGGCTCGCTGCGGGCCATTCACCTTCCGGCGCGGCCTGGAATAGGCCGCGGGATTTTTCTCCGCCCGGCGGATGCTTCAATGTCGGGAGCCACGACCGCCCCGACGTGCAGCGGCAGTGTCTTCGCCCGCCCCGAATCGCGGGGCTTGGGTCGGCCCACTGCGGACCTTTCACCGTCCGGCGCGGCCTGGAACGTGGCAACTCCAACAGCCTGACCGCGGGAGAAGACGGCAGGGGAAGAGAAAAGACATTCTGGCCTTCTATCACAGTGAGGAGGTGACTGGAGGAGACTCACTGTGATGGATGTTTCTTTTTGTTTTGTGTTGGTTGTGATTGTGTGTGTTATTGCTTATTTTTATTGCTCTTATTGTTGGACTGTGGGTAACGGAATCTCGTCCAAAAGACTTGTTTTTGTGGATGACAATAAAAGTGATTCTGATTCTGATTCGGAATGATTAAATCCACTTCATGAAAAATGTTAACTGTAATCAAATAGATTTAGCCTACCATTTCAGCTTTACCTCCATGTTATTCCTCAGGTCTGGTACACCATACTGAAGGGTAATGATCACAGCTCTGTATAACAGGAGCAATACATTCATGCTTTGGAATCCTCAAGTGGGACCGGGTGTCAGTGCAGTTAGTGCATTGACACAAAAAGCTGGAGTAACTCAGCGGGTCAGACAGCATCTCTGGAGAGATGGAATAGATGATATTTCGGGTCGAGACCCTTCTTTAGACTCAGTCCTCAAGACTCAGTGTTCAGACTCAAACCTGAGTTTCTCCAACTTTTTGTGTCTATCTTCAGTTTAAACCAGTGTCTGCAGTTCCTTCCCACGCAGTTAGTGCATCTCCAGGGACTCGGGTTCAATGCTGATCTTGTGTGGGCTTTGTATGCTGTCCTTGTGACTGTGTGAGGTTTCCTCTGCTTTCCCTCCACCTCCCAAAACAAAATGTGCAGCAAAGTTAATTGTCAGCCATAAGTGACCCCTTGAACGCAGATGAGCACCAAAAGGTTATAAAGGAGGTTGATCAGCTATAACTGTGTAGGAAGGAACTGCAGATGCTGGTTTAAACCTGAGTAATCCAGCATTTTGTGTCTATCTTCGGTTTAAACCAGAAACTGCAGTTCCTTCCTAAACGTAACTTGCAGGACTTCAGGGAATGAAGGCCAGGGGAATGGGACTAATGGGGTTGATGTATTGGGAGGCAGCATTAGATTCAATGGCTCATTCTTTAAGAGGAGCCAGCGCTGCCCTCGCAGCTGCGGCTTGCCTGCAGTCCGTTTGTCTTTTGTGTTTTTGTTGTTTTTGTCTGAATTGTAGTTTAAATATGATGTAGTGTTTGCGGTTGTGTGTTATGTGGGGGAGGGGGGGTGGGAACTGTAACATTGTCTCTCCTGAACGGAGACCCGACCTTTGTTTCTGTGTCGTGTTTCCGTTCCCGCTGCGGCCTACCACCGGCCGTGCACCTGGAGCTGGCTGGCTCCGGCTGGGACCACCCTGGCCCGGACTCACCACCTGCGGCGCTGGCCGCCTTCGGATGCTGCGGGAGTGGCTGCGACTCGTCTCCGGAGGTTTCGGCGCGGGCCGCGTGGACGTCGGAAGCTCGCAGGCCCCTGGGTGGGGGCCGACATCGGGAGCACCGGCAGCGGCAGCGTCTTCGCCCGCCCCGAATCGCGGGGCTTGGGTCGGCCCGCCGCGGACCTTTCACCGTTCGGCGGGGGCTTCAATGTCGGTAGCCCCAACCGCCCCGATGTGGCAACTCCAACAGTCTGACCGCGGGAGAAGACGGCAGGGGAAGAGAAAGGACATTGTGGCCATCCATCACAGTGAGGAGGGACTGGAGGAGACTCACTGTGATGGATGTTTCTTTTGTTTGGTGTTGGTTTATGATTGTATGTGTTATTGCATTTTTATTGATTATTCTTATTGGTCTTATTGTTGAACTGCGGGTAATTTTTCATTTCACTGCACATTTATGTGTATGTGACAAATAAATGACTATTGACTATTGACTTTGTAGTCGCAAGTAACTCCTTGAAATAAAGCCCAACTTTCTATTAGCTTTTGTACACGAACAAATGCTTTTCAGGGCAAGGGTTTTTGTATTGCCTAGCGTATCCTTCAACATGTGGATGTCCTCAATTATCATGATTTGCTTGACTGAGAACCACAACTTTGCATAAATAACCCTGGAGGCTAGTTTCTAAGCTGCAACACGGTTGATGCAATAAATAATTTATCTCCGTCACTCTCCAGCCTCATCCACTCCCTCCCAAATTGCTTTCAACTTTCACCTGCTGTTTTTCATGAGTAATAAATAACCAACCCAGGAACTGTCAAAACACAGTGCAAAACAACGGGTGGAGTTTGAGTGCGGAGGTATTGTCGGTAGTTTTTCACACGACTCGCTGAAAGTTCTCAACACGATCTAATACTCATAAAGGGGAAACCGGAGCACCCGGAGAAAACGCGCGAGGTCACGGGGAGAACGTACAAACTCCATACAGACAGGGTCGAACCAGGGCTTCTGGCGCTGTAAGGCAGCAACTCAACCGCAGCACCACTGTGCTGCCCCAGAATGCTCCCTCTGTTCCAGAGCAACTGGGATGTACAGGTTACATATTAATGGACACATCTAACAAATGGCTATTTTAGTTTTAGTTTTAGTGTTTTTAGTTTTAGGGATACAGCGCGGAAACAGGCCCCTCGGCCCACCGGGTCCAAGCCGACCAGCGATCACCGCGCATTAACGCTATCCTACACACACTAGGGACAACTTTTTTTACATTCACCAAGCCAATTAACCTACAAACCTGTACGTCTTTGGAGTGTGGGAGGAAACCGAAGATCGCGGAGAAAACCCACGCAGGTCACGGGGAGAACGTACAAACTCCGTACAGACAGCGCCCGCGGTCGGGATGGAACCCGGGACTCCGGCGCTGCAAGTGCTGTAAGGCAGCAACTCAACCACTGCGCCACCATATCCTCTCAGCCTCTCCCCGTTAAAACCTACCTCCCTGCCAAAGTTATTAGCCACCTATCTGAATACTTCTTTATATATAGGAATGAACTGCAGCCCTATTTCAAATTCAGTCCAGCAGCCAGTGTTGCAGGATACTTATTGATACTTATTGTTATGAATTACTGTATTTGTTATGAATTTATGCCATGCAGAATGGTATCAAACATATTCTCATTCCTTCATTATTTTCCCACTTTCAAATGGAACACCTGGCAAGACAGTTCAAGACGTTATGAAGACGTTATGCAGGGAAATTAGGCATTACCAAGCCAGTTACTCGTGGAGGCACAGACCAAGTCCTTATGTGCAGGGTCAAATCCAAGCAAGTCTAACAGAGAAATGGAAACCAGAAACAAATAGAGTTGTGAATCTGTAGAGAGTTGTGAATCTGTGGAATTCTCTGCCTCAGAGGGCAGTGGAGGCCAATTCTCTGAATACATTCAAGAGAGAGCTAGATAGACCTCTTAAGGATAGCGGAGTCAGGGGGTATGGGGAGAAGGCAGGAATGGGGTACTGATTGAGAATGATCAGCCATGATCACATTGAATGGCGGTGCTTGCTCGAAGGGCCGAATGGCCTACTCCTGCACCTATTGTCTATTGTCTATTGTCTAAGGCCTGTAGCTTCAGACCAATGTGAGTACTGGAGCTTTAGTGCTCGTGGGATAGCCTTTAAACATATCTTCATCCCTGTCTGTCAGTAAGTATCAGTGATGAAAAGCTTTTCCCAATCTGCCAGGGAATGTATTAACCAGTCCTTCCTATTAAAGTACACTGCCTTTGGTACTCATGAGTGGAGAAATCAGATGCAGATTGAATGAGCATTTTGCCTTGTTCAGTCCATAACAGCAATCCTGAGCATCCAGTCACTTGTTACTTTAATTCTCCATCCCATTCCCAATTTGTCCTCTTCTTTTTTTAGCCTCCAATATTGGCCTCCAACAACATCGCAGAAACAGTTATTCATTTTTTTTACTCTGGGTACATTGAAGTCCTCGAGACTTAATATTAAATTTAACAATTTTGGGTAACCACCACGTTGCTTCATTATCTCTCTCCACAGATGCACTGTACATTTCTGTTCCAGTTTTTTTAATCTTCTTTTCTATCTTCAAATGCTGCCTTCTAAAGTAATTGTCACCTTGGCAACGTAAGTATGCACCCTGTCACTGTCTGTTTGCTGCCATTTACTTTACAATCCCAGAGTTACCGTACAATCCCAGTCCCTCATTGCCTAAATGGAAAGAATGCAGAAGGCTATGAATGCAGTCACCCCCAAATAATGGCCGTTTGGCTTAGGAAAATGTAACCTTACATTGAGTATGTCAATAGTCAATAGTCAATAGTCGTTTATTTGTCACATACACATAAATGTGTAGTGAAATGAAAAATTACCCGCAGTTCAACAATAAGACCAATAAGAATAATCAATAAAAATGCAATAACACATACAATCATAAACTAACACCAAACAAAAGAAACATCCATCACAGTGAGTCTCCTCCAGTCACCTCCTCACTGTGATGGAAGGCCAGAATGTCTTTCTCTCTTCCCCTGCTTTCTTCTCCCGTGGTCAGGCTGTTGGAGTTGGCCCGCGGCCTATTCCAGGCCACGCCGGACGGTGAAAGGTCAGTGGCGGGCCGACCCAAGCCCCGCGATTCCGGGCGGGCGAAGTATGTGAAGTCAATTTGACCTTACATTGGAGTATGTAAGAACAAGACTTGTCCAGCCTTGGTCATTCCTTCTCCTCCCTGTCTAAATCCTATCGAATCTGTTCCAGACATCAACATTGTGGCTGCTGACCAACATGGCTTCCTAGTTTTAGACTTTTCAATCCTGGTGGGTTTCCTCTTCACTATCTGTTTTATCCAGCCCTGTTTCAACTGGACTGCAGCTGGAATCCCAGTATTCAGTTGTTAAAAACGCTAATCTTGGAGATCCTCACCTCCTCCCAACAATCCTCTCAGCTTTTCCCTGTTAAAACCTACCTCCCTGCCAAAGTTATTAGCCACCTATCTGAATACTTCTTTATATATAGGAAGGAACTGCAGATGCTGGTTTGAACCAAAGATGGACACAAAAAGCTGGAGTGACAGCGGATCAGACAGCATCTCTGGAGAGAAGGACTAGGTGACATTTCGGGTCTCGACCTGAAGAAGGGTCCCGACCGAAACATCACTTATTCCTTCTCTCCAGAGATGTTGTCAGATTGATCCCTGGGATGGCAGGACTTTCATATGAAGAAAGACTGGATAGACTGGGCTTATACTCGCTGGAATTTAGAAGACTGAGGGGGGATCTTATTGAAACATCTAAAATTCTTAAGGGGTTGGAGAGGCTAGATGCGGGAAGATTGTTCCCGATGTTGGGGGAGTCCAGAACCAGGGGTCACAGCTTAAGGATAAGGGGGAAGTCTTTTAGGACCGAGATGAGAAAACATTTCTTCACACAGAGAGTGGTGCGTCTGTGGAATTCTCTGCCGCAGAAGGTAGTTGAGGCCAGTTCATTGGCTATATTTAAGAGGGAGTTAGATGTGGCCCTTATGGCTAAAGGGATCAGGGGGTATGGAGAGAAGGCAGGTACAGGTTGCTGAGCTGGATGATCAGCCATGATCATATTGAATGGCGGTGCAGGCTCGAAGGGCCGAATGGCCTACTCCTGCACCTATTTTCTATGTTTCTATGTTTCTATGTTTCAGGTTTTTGTGTCTAACTGTTTCTGTGGCTCATTCTCACATGTTGCTTCATAGTGCTCCTTTAAAGCGGTACGTGGGATTTTGCTATCCTGAAGCTGTTATACAAAGATGTTGTATGGAAATGAAATGAACGGTCAACGTCTAATAAAAAAATGTTTTTGCTAACTTTTATCTATTCAGACATTCGTGCCAAATGATGAAATAAAGACTTCTAAAGAGAAAGACAACTTTCTGGCTTGTGCTCACCCCCACGAGTCCTTACTGTTTTATGAGAATACGAGGCAGATGGGCCAACACAAGAACAATCATTTCAGCTTTTGTATCAGAACAGCAGCATCCATAAATTTGTTTAATAGGCTGAGCTGAATTTGAATAACAGTTTTAAAGTGAAAATTTATGACAATTTTCATTTCTAAATACTTCAACTGCTTATTACTGTTAGCACTGTCAGTTTGTTCTATTTAGAAAAGAAGGTAACTTTTCAAATGATCACCCAGGCAAAAACTTGACTTTGATTCACAGCCACCATTACAAACATTTCCTTGTTTTCATTTCCATACGGAGATGAGCACAGGGTGATTTCAACAACGGGGAGCAACGATATGCAATAAAACAACACACTGTGAATGCAGAGGACCTGAAACTGAAGATGCCGGAAACAATTTGTGATAGAGTGGCACAGTGGCACAGCTGGTAGGGTTGCCACCTCACAGCGCTAGAGACCCGTATTCAACTTTAACATTGTGTAAGAAAATAACTGCAGATGCTGTACAAATCGAAGGTATTTATTCACAAAATGCTGGAGTAACTCAGCAGGTCAGGCAGCATCTCAGGAGAGAAGGAATGGGTGACGTTTCGGGTTGAGACCCTTCTTCAGTCTAAAGAAGGGTCTCGACCCAAAACGTCACCCAAGTTTGACATCAGCTACTGTCTGTGTGCAGTTTGCATGTTCTTCCTGTGACCATGCGGGTTTCCTTCAGCTGTTCCACTTTCCTCCCACAACCTAAAGATGTGCGGGTTTCTGGGTTAATTGGCCTCTGAACATTTTTAACCAGTGTGCAGGAAAAGGATGAGTTATTGCGATAACACAGAACTAGTGTGAATGGGTGATCCGAGGTTGGCTCGGACTCGGTGGGCCGAAGGGCTTGTTTCCACGCCCTATCTTTCAAACAATCAATCAATCAATAGTAGAGAGAGAAGCAAAGGTAATGCTTCAGGCCGATGACTAGTCTTACTTCATCTTTTACCACTCCATTGATGCTTCTTACATTTGGGCAGCAAATATTTTCCACAGGAATATGTACAACAGCCCTATATGTGCAGGTCTATAAGATGGAAACTGGCAAATAGCCAAAAAAAGGATACGATCCAAAAAAGATTCAAGATTGTTGCCGTTAAAGCGTGGAGATGCAGTCATCCCTGTTTTGCAGGTCCTATTTTAGAGCACAGCAGGTTTACTAACCAAGAATGTAGAAGCATCGACCTGCTAAGTGTGACAAGGTCATCTAGGCGAGGACAATGCAAAGACAGATAAGATTGCCGTAAACCCGCAGTGGTTCAGTTTGTCAGAGGTCTTGGCGGTTTGTGTTTGAATAATGCCACAGCTGTCTCGCTGGTATTGGATGACATTGTCGGTGAAACATTCTTCAGTCTGAGTTACAGAAGCTGTTACACAACGGTGGGGTCAAATCAAGTTCAAAGGGGAAGGAAACTCGCTTCAACTTGACTCAAGTTGGCATCATGCCCCAAGACTATTGTGGATTTATGGAGAATAATTATCTTGATAGCGCCAAACTATTTTGTCTTTTACACATGCAACCAGTTTGAATAACCATCCTCTGTAATGCTCCACTTCAATGTTTTAAAATTACCAATAGTCTGATAGATTTGACGTTTTGAGTGTTAAAGTCTTTATTTACCATCCATTGTCCAGGTGGCCAGAGATGACAGCTCTATTACTGCCTTGTGGAATTATGGCCACTAATAACTTATCGCAAATTACTTCGCAAAATGGGTCTACTGTGGATAGGGTGAGCAGTTTCAAATACTTGGGAGTCCGCATCACAGAGGATCTGGCATGGGCAACACACATTGCCGCACTGGTGGGTAAGGCAAAGCAGCGCCTTTACCACCTCAAACAGCTGAGGAAATTCAGAGTGTCTCTGAGGATCCTTCATTGCTTCTACTCTGGGGCTGTAGAGAGCATCCTGTCCGGCAACATTACAGTCTGGTTTGGGAACAGCTCTGCCCAGGACAGGATGGCCCTGCAGAGAGTAGTGCGTTCAGCAGAACGCACCATGGGAACTACACTCGTCCCCCTGCAGGACCTATACATCAGGAGGTGCAGATCCAGAGCAAGCAAGATTATGAGGCCCCAGTAACGGTCTGTTCCAGATGCTACGGTCAGGCAAACGCCTCCGCTGTCACGCTGTGAAAACGGAGAGGATGAGACGGAGTTTCTTCCCACAGGCCATCAGGACTGTCAATTTTTATAACTCCAGAGACTAATTTTTTTTGTCTACACTATAGTAACTTATTAACTTTATTTATATGCTGTACCTGTAATTCTTTTTTTGTGCACAATCCGCAGGCATTGCCACTTTCATTTCACTGCACATCGTGTATGTGTATGTGACAAATAAACTTGACTTGACTTCCTCCAAATGTGCACATGGACGGATGTCTCTGAACCTGAAGTATTCACTCTAGACCAGTGCGAAAGCTATTAGTTTTCAATTATAGTCTTGGGACAACTCAACAAATGGTGGATCGAAAGGCAAGAAGTGTTTTCATTCAAAACCATTCATATGAATCAAACCACAACTAATGTAATATAATCTCTTTGAGTCATAGAGCCGTGCATCATGGAAACAGGCCCTTCACCCCAATTTGCCCCTGCCAAACACGTTGGCATTCTAGACTCGTCAAATGTACCTGCATTTGGCCCATATCCCTCCAAACCCTTCCTGTCCATGAATCTTTTCAAATGCCTTTTCAACGTCTGAAATGTACCTGCGTCTATAGTTTGCTCTGGCAAAATGATCCCAATATATTATTGGTAATCTCCTCAAACAAATTTAGCAGTCATCAGCCCTGACTCGTATAATATCGCTTTCTGTATTCAAAACATTGGAAAAGATGAAAATGGGTTGCTAACTTGCTGGGCTTCAAAGCTGGCACTGCAAAGATGCATAAGGAACTGACTCTGCTCGGCAGATCGGCACCAGAGCTTACAATTGAGCCTTTGGAAGAGGAATATTTTGACAACTACTAGGATTCCAAATTCCTGTCCTGGTTATGCAGCGAAATCATTGTAGCAGTCTGGCCATTAACGTTGGCAAACAAATTGTTGGATTGGATTTCACATACCGAATAGTGAAAGGCTTGGACAGAGTGGGTGTGGAGAGGATGTTTCCACTAGTGGGAGAGTCTAGGAGTAGAGGTCGTAGCCTCAGATTTAAAGGACGTTCCTTTAGGAAGGTGATGAGGAGGAATTTCTTTAGTCAGGGGGTGGTGAATCTGTGGATTTTTTTGCCACAGAAGGCTTTGGAGGCAAAGTCAATAGATATATTTAAGGCAGAGATAGATAGATTGTTGATTAGTATGGGTGGCAGGGGTTATGGGGAGAAGGCAGGAAAATGGGGTTAGGAGGGAGAGATAGGGCAGCCATGATTGAATGGTAGAGCAGACCTGATGGGCCGAATGGCCTAATTCTGCTCTTATCACTTATCACTTATGACCTGAATGGTTTCAGTCGGAGCTTGCTTACATTGCAATGACAATCACACTTTGTTGAAATCTTGTGGCAGAAGTACCAGACCTCATATCTTTTCCTAATTGTTTCCCAACAAAACCTCATTGCGGATTCCCTTTGCCTTTCCTCAGGTTGCCCTTCAGGTTACGTTACCAAATGTCAAAATATTTAATTGATTTCAGAAGACAAGGTTTGTGACAAGTGCTTATATTAAATTGTAAATGATTAGCTTGAACGGTCTGCAATAAGATTATCCCCTCTGATGTTAAATATACACATAATACTAAGAATTAATATTAAAAGTTGAATTATTTTGTTTTCCAATGTGATTGATAGAAGTAGAGTATCTTTACAGTTGGTAAGTTAAAAGTGAGATCTATTAATACAAATCGTTTAAAGCCCGGAGCAGGATTTGTGCAAATGCGACTTCCTTATATTTCCAATTGCCTGGACCAAACGATTTTAACTCTTTTAGTGTGTTGTATTCAACAGACATACCAGATCAGGTACAGTCACAACAGGTCCAAGGCAGACAACATCTATCTGATCCTATCGTGTCCCAGGAACATCTGGATAATAAGGACTCCTCTGTCAGAGTCTCCTCTCCTCTGTCAGCTCTGCCTTCAACATCATAACTCCAACCAAATCATCTCCAAACTCCTAGTCTCCATCAGTCTCGACCCAAAACGTCACCCATTCCTTCTCTCCTGAGATGCTGCCTGACCTGCTGAGTTACTCCAGCATTTTGTGAATAAATACCTTCGATTTGTACCAGCATCTGCAGTTATTTTCCTACACTACCTGTTGCTCCACTGCGATTTATCCTCAAGGTACGTCCACTTTGAAGAAGTTCTCCTCCTCTCTTCGACGAGAGTTTAGAACATGCTCCCTCGCTGCTCCCCCTCTGTGATTACTGCTGCCCTCCTAAAGGTCAGTCTGAAGAAGGGTCTCGACCCGAAACTTCGCCCATTCCTTCTCTCCTGAGATGCTGCCTGACCTGCTGAGTTACTCCAGCATTTTGTGAATAAATACCTTCGATTTGTACCAGCATCTGCAGTTATTTTCTTATATATATCCAAACTCCTAGAGTCGGCAAAGGGGTCAGCTCCTCTGCAACTAGATCTTGACCCTTAGACTGCAATGAGTAAGGATATGCGACAAAATACCCTCCATCATAATTCTCAGCACCAGTGGCCCACAAAGCTATTTCCTCAGCCCCCTACTATACTCATAAGTCATTGGAGCAGAATTAGGCAATTCGGCCTATCGAGTCTGCTCCGCCATTCAATCATGGCTGATCGATTTTTCCCTCTCAACCCTGTTCTTTTGCCTTCTCTCAGTAACCTTTAACACCTTTACTAGTCAAGAACCTATCTATCTCCCCTTTAAAAATACCCAATTACTTTGCTTTCACTGCCACCTGTGGCAATGAATTCCACAGATTCACCACCCTCTGACTAAAGAAACTCCTCCTCATCTCCATTCTAAAGGTATGTCCCTTTTATTCTGAGGCTGTGCTCTCTGGTTCTGGACTCTCCCACTAATAGAACCATCCTCTCCACATTCACTCTATCTAGGCCTTTCATTATTCGGTAGGTTTCAGTAAGATCACCCCTGCGAGTACAGGCCCAGACGAATTAAATGCTCCTCATAAGTTATACAATAGACAATAGACAATAGACAATAGGTGCAGGAGGAGGCCATTCGGCCCTTCGAGCCAGCACCGCCATTCAATGTGGTCATGGCTGATCATTCTCAATCAGTACCCCGTTCCTGCCTTCTCCCCATACCCCCTGACTCTGCTATCCTTAAGAGCTCTATCTAGCTCTCTCTTGAATGCATTCAGAGAATTGGCCTCCACTGCCTTCTGAGGCAGAGAATTCCACAAATTCACAACTCTCTGACTGAAAAAGGTTTTTCCTCATCTCCGTTCTAAATGGCCTACCCCTTATTCTTAAACTGTGGCCCCTTGTTCTGGACTCCCCCAACATTGGGAACATGTTTCCTGCCTCTAACGTGTCCAACCCCTTAATAATCTTATACGTTAACCCAATCATCCCCGGGATCATTCTCATGAACCTCCTTTTGACACCCTCCAATGTCTGCACATCCTTCCTTAGATATTGGGCCCAAAACTGTTCACAATATTCCAAATGTAGTCTGACCAGTGCTGTATAAAGCCTCAGTGTTACATCCTTGCTTTAATATTCTACTAGTCCCAAAATGAATGTCTCAAACATTGAATTAAATTGAATTGAATACTTTATTGTCACATGTGATAAGTCGCAGTGAAATTCTTTGCTTACAAACCCAAGGTATGCAAATAGTCACCCATGAAGGGCATTGACAAAGTTACAAATTCCACCCCGCCGCCCCCCCCCCCCCCCCCTCCGCGCCAGTTTTGCCTTTGTTCTTCCCCCCTCCCTCACGGCAGTCCCCACACTCCGGGTCCCTCGCTGTTCCTTCCCTTCTGCGTTTGCCTCCAAATAAACCCTTCGTGAATCCTACACCAGCACTCCCAAGTCCCTTTGCACTTTCAATTTCTGAATACTCTCCCCATTTAGAAAATAGCCTACGCCTTTATATTCCTTCTACCAAATTGCATGAACATGCCCTGGGCTGCACTGTATTCCATTTGCCCACTCTTCCAACCTGTCCACACTCCTCTCGAGACTCTCTACTTCCTCAAAGTAGTGTGTAATTGCATATTTTATTGCTCTTACTGTTGGACTGTGGGTGCCGAAATCTCGTCCAAAAGACTTGTGTTTTGGATGACAATAAAGGTAATTCTGATTCTGATTCTGAACACTACCTGCCCCTCCACCTATCTTCATATCATTCGGAAACTTGGCCACAAGGCCATTAATGCCACCATTTAAATCAATAACACATAATGTGAAAAGTAGCGGCCCCAACACCGGCTCCTGTGGAACACCATTAGTCACTGGCCGCCAACCAATAAAGGTCTCCTTTATTCCCGCTTTTTGCCTTCTGCAAGTCAGTCAATCATCTACATATGCTGAAGGTATTTATTTCACAAAATGCTGGAGTAACTCAGCAGGTCAGGCAGCATCTCAGGAGAGAAGGAATGGGTGATGTTTCGGGTCGACACCCTTCTTCAGACATATGCTTGCACATTGCCTCTCAGGCCATCAGCTCATATCTTATTTAACAGCCTGACTCATGGCACCTCATCAAAGGCGTTCTGAAAATCCAAGTAAACAAACAGATTTGTCAGGCAAGGTCTCTTCTGAAAAAAAGGCCATGCTGATTTTGGCCTATTTTATCATATGCTTCCAAACACCCTGAAACCTCATCTGTAATAATGGACTCTAAAATCTTATCAAACACTGGTCAGGCTAACCGACCTATCATTTCCTTTCTTTTGCCTTCTGGCATGCGTCCATCTGCGGGGGATGATGGTGTGGCTTGGCGTTGCCCTGCTTAGAGAGGGGGATTGTTCATCTGTGGTTACATCTCACTGTGCCCAGCAAGGATGAAGTGTCCTCTCCATTTGATTTGGCCGCTGAGCCTGGCATCTGCGTTCCCCTCTCCACCTGGTAGGCTGATTCCAGAGGAACGGCGTGGCTGCTACGTCTGGGCCTGCGCGGTTGCAGGAGTTGCCGGAAGGCGGACACACGAGGGATCAGCCGACCGTCTCTAGGGACTCCAGCTCCAATGCCGTTGGCTCTCCTGAGCCTTACCCACAAGGCAGCAGGGCGCTATTTAACCCATAGTCGGGACCTGGTTGATGGACGTCAGGACGTGTCCACACGCCGGTGGGGCCGGCATGTCACATCTCTGGGGGCCAGAGTTCCTCCGAGATCCCCACGCAGTTTAGCCTGGGACTGAAGGTGGCCGCAGTTACCATGTGTTGCCATCAGGAGGCACTGCGAGGGTCTTGATGATGCAGAGGTTGTGTACTGGCAGAGGGAGGCTCACGCACTCCGCTCACTTTTGCGCAAAACCTGCTAGCCAGCGGCATCTGGATTTATACCAGGGCACTGGACACATGCAACACCCTGTGGCTCACACCACCAACACAAATGCCTTACTCCCTTCTTAAACGGTGGAAGTAGATTTGTGATTTTCCATTCTTCTGGAACCATTCCTAACTCTTGAGATTCATGAAAGATCACTACTAATGCCTTCACAATCTCCACAGCAATCTCTTTCAGAACCCTGTGGTGCAGTCCATCTGGTCCAGATGACTTCTCCACCTTCAGAACTTTGAGCTTCCCAAACACCTTCTCCTACAATTCTACAAATTCCTTCTATTGGGACCCAATACCAACTTGCATATCTATCTGCCTATTGAAATACTCCTCAAGCACTGTAACACTGTCTTTCTTATATGCTTTTTCTATCTCCTGATACAACGTGTAGCCTACATCCTGGCAGCCATTCTGTATATAACTCCCATCAGGGTCTTTTTACCCTTACAGTTTCTGAACTCTTCCCTCAAAGATATTACATCTTCTGATCCTATGTTGTTTCTTGCTAAGGATTGGATTTCATTCCTTTACCAATAAAGCCCCCCCTCCCCACCTGCCCACCTGCCTGTCTTTTCTCTAATTCTATTTACAAATTTGCACGTTGGTGGGACAAATCTCGAAAAATGACGAGACAGAGAATAGAAACAAGATGGAAAACTTCGTAACATGGAGTCAGAACAACAATCTCTCCCTCAATGTCGGTCAAGCGAAGAAGCTGGTCAACAACTTCAGGAAGTAGGGTGGAGTACATGCCCCAGTCTACGTCAATAGTGCTGGAGTGGAGATGTTTGACAGCTTTAAGTTCCCAGGTGTAAATATCATCCACAATTTGACCTGGTGCATTGATAAATTGGGCAAGAAAGCACATCATACTTCCCCAGAATATCCAGGAGATCTGTTATGTCCCCATTGACTCTTACCAATTTCTACAGGGGCATTGCAGAAAACATCCGATCAGGATACATAGAGATTACCATCGCAACTACTCTGCTCTAGATCGGCAACTACAGAGCGTTGTTTGATGCAGCCCAGTCCATTACACAGATCAGCCCCCCTCACAGACTTCATGTACACTTCATGATGCCTCGGGGAAACAGGGCACATTTTCAAGAAACTTCCACACCATGGTCATTCCCCCTTCTAGATAGAACTCTTAAGGATAGCAGAGTCAGGAGAAGGGTATGGGGAGAAGGCAGGAATGGGGTACTGATTGAGAATGATCAGCCATGATCACATTGAATGGTGGTGCTGGCTGGAAGGGCCGAATGGCCTACTCCTGCACCTATTGTCTATTGTCTATTGTCTATTGTCTATTGTCTATTGTCTATTGTCTATTGTCTATTCTCCTCTCTCCCATTGCGCAGAAGATACAAATTCTTTAAAACATACCATCAGATTCTGGAACAGCTCTTCCCGTCTTCATGTCTTGACTGGACCTCTCATACGCAAATAATGCATTCCCCATCACCCAATCTACCTGGTTGCACACATTATTTATTGGCACTCTTTCTGTAGCTGCAACATTGTATTCTGAACTCTGGTGATTTTCTTTGTTGCACAACCTGTTGTACTCATGTATGGTGTGTGTCGTTCATCAAAGCTGTATCTTTCATCAGTGATCCCTTACCACCCATGCTATGCCTTCCTCTTACAGCTGCCATCAGCAAGGAGAAACAGAAACCTGAAGTGCACATCACCAGGTTCAGCAACAGCTACTTTCTTGTAACCATTAGGATCTTGAAACAAAAGTCTACTCCGTCATTCAATCATGGCTGATCGATCTCTTCCTCCTAACCCCATTCTCCTGCCTTCTCCCCATAACCTCTGACACCCGTACTAATCAAGAATCTATCTATCTCTGCCTTAAAAATATCCACTGACTTGGCCTCTGCAGCCTTAATGTGGCAAAGGTGGGACTAGTGTAGCTGGGATATGTTGGCCGGTGTGGGAATGTTGGGCCGAAGTGTCTGTTTACACACTGTATCAGTCTGTGACTCCATGATTCTAACCTGCACAACCCTAATCCTACCTCAACAACAGAACACTGCAAGCCACCACTTGAACTAGCGTAGTCTTGTTCTTTTTTCTTATTGTATTTTGCAAAAAAAATAAATTTCTACTGTCTTTTTTTTCTTTTTACTGTTTTGCAGAATTTTAGGTGTAATTTATATACATTTTATGTATAATTAATGCTTTTGTATGCATGCCTGATTCCATGAGCCCGTGATGCTTCTGCACCTCTCCGTATCTGTGCATGTGGCAACAAACACAACTTGATTTAAAACATAAAAACATAGACAATAGGTGCAGGAGGAGGCCATTCGGCCCTTCGAGCCAGCACCGCCATTCATTGTGATCATGGCTGATCATCCACAATCAGTAACCTGTGCCTGCGTTCTCCCCATACCCCTTGATTCCACTAGCCCCTAGAGCTCTATCTAACTCTCTTTTAAATCCGTCCACTGAATTGGCCTCCACTGCCCTCTGTGGCGGAGAATTCCACAAATTCACAACTTTTCTGGGTGGGAACGTTTCTTCTCACCTCAGTTTCGGTATGATTTGCTTGGATAGTAGGCAAGACGAAGTATTTCACTGTATCACAGTGCACGTGATAATAAGCAACCAATGTCAGTGATTACATCTCAAATGACACAAAAACACTTCTGCGTGTCCAGAGTTTGCTCGCTGCAGACAATTACTCCAGCTGCTGTCTTTGTTCTGGAGTATTCACTGGCTCCCAGCCCATAGCCCTTGAAGGGTGTCTCCCACCTAACCATACCCACAATCCCTAACAGCAAGCATGAATTTCTTTGATTGCCATTACAGGTAATCATATTTGTTAATATTCCAGAATGAATCAGTCCTGTTGACTACTCCCAATCTGCACTGTTTTGTGACTCAAACCCCACTTCATTGCTGTTGATTCCAATTGCCCTCTGCATGGTTTCAGCATACCACTCAGTTTGATCCCAGGTTTGGGGAGAAGGCAGGAGAATGGGGTTAGGAAGGAGAGATAGGTCAACCATGACTGAAGAAGGGTCTCGACCAGAAACATCACCCATTCCTTCTCTCCAGAGATGCTGCCTGTCCCGCTGAGTTACTCCAGCTTTTTGTGTCTAGCCATGATTGAATGGCAGGGTAGACTCGATGGGCTGAATGGCCGAATTCTACTCCGATCACCTATGACCTTATGGTAGACACAGAATGCTGGAGTAACTCAGCGGGTCAGGCAGCATCTCAGGAGAGAAGGAATGGGTGAAGTTTCGGGTCACCCATTCCTTCTCTCCTTAGATGCTGCCTGACTCGCTGAGTTACTCCAGCATTTTGTGTCTACCTTGGATTTGAACCGGCATCTGCAGTTATTTTCCTGCACTTATGACCTTATGATCCACACCACAACAAAACAGGGCCACCACTCCCAAATAAACCCTCTCTTTAGCAGCGGTGCCCACATTCAAAGAAACTGGCAGACATTGCTCTGATTGAAAAGTGTGCTTCCCAGCTTTGCTTTTGCCTGGGCACCTGTTGCACAATGACAGCGCTGACATCAAAGCACGTCATTGCATGCAAAGCTGTCACCTTATCATCAGCACCCCACGCCACTGTGTCAACTATGGCGCATGCAGGTCCCCCCAACTTCGCACACTGCACGTCACGTCTTCGGAATCACCTGCAAATGAACAGCTCGGCGACATTCTGTCCTGGGATCTCATGGGTTTTTCACAAGAGACTGTTTACCCTGGGTCTGGGAGGTAGTGAGGCATGAAGCAGTCAAGGAATCAAGTTGGACTGGGTTTGTATATGGGTGAGTTAGTGCAGTGTTTGTTTGTTTAGCATGCCCAAGTCAATTTGCAAAATTGGAATACTCTCAGTCCAACAGGTTCAAAAAGCTTGTTGTCCCAGGAATTAATCTGATAATTTAATTAGCGTATACTCCAACGGATGGATTCAGTGAAAATTGATCATATTTTGTGTATCTTTGAATAAAATCAGCTTCTTCTTCTTTCTTCTTTCGTGTCCATCGTCTATGTTACATCTGTCACCGTCCATCCTAAAAAGGACACAAGCTTCCGGCGACAATCAGTGGGAGCCGTCACTTGTACAACAGACGATGGTGGTAGCAGAATTAGCTCAGGACACTTCCAGTTTCCAGCCCCGCCACATGGGCGCTTCTGCTATGGGGCCAATAAAATCAGCTAGGAATTAGCGTCACGAAATAGGTCATTGAGATCTGGAAATGCAAGACTCTGCTGATGCTGGAACCTGGAACAACAAGCAAACAGATGGAGGAACTCAATGCATCAGGCAGCATCTATGGAGGGAAGTGGTCAGTGGATATTTTGGGTTGGGACCCTTCAGCTGAACAGGTCACGGAAGACTTCTCAGGTGTTTTGAAGTGGAAGGCCTCATCTCCAGAACAGATACGGCAGAGACAAAGAAACTGAGTGAAATGGGATGGTGTCCTCACAAGAGATAGTTTGGGGGAAGGTGTAGTATACATTGTCAGTGGAGTTTGCAGTAAATCTCAGTGGGTCGCTTGTGTGCTGACGTTAAGTCCAGGAGTGTTCAATATTGTTCCCTGTAGTTTTGCAGCACAGTGCCGCAGCGGTGGAGTTACTGTTTTACAGCGCCAGGGACCCGGGTTCAATCCCGACCACGGGTGCTGTAAGTATGGAGTTTGTGCGTTCTTCCCCTGACCTGCGTGTGTTTGCTCTGGGTGCTCCGGTTTCCTCCCACACTCCAAAGAGGTTTGTAGGTCAATTGGCTTGGTGAAATTGTAAATCGCCCCTAGTGTGCGTAGGACAGTGTTAGTGTGCGTGGATCGCTGGTCGGCGCGGTCTCGGTGGGCCGAAGGGCCTGTTTTCATGCTGTCTCTCTAAACTAACCCAAACTAAACTTTGATTTGGACGAAGTGAATGGATGTAAAGGAAGATTGTCACATAATTGTTCAGCCTAGTGAGCAACAGTGTTGAGGATTATCATATCATATCATATCATATATATACAGCCGGAAACAGGCCTTTTCGGCCCTCCAAGTCCGTGCCGCCCAGCGATCCCCGCACATTAACACTAGGGTGTTAGGGTGAAGGAAATGGTATCAACAATTGTAATCAATTCAGAACTGCACATCAAGAAGTCCAGAAAACAATTGCAGATGGAGGCCACAATGCTAAAGTCTAGAAGTTTAGTGCTGAGCTTATTCCGCATCTCCAGAGATGCTGCATGCCCGTTGAGTTACTCCAGCATTTTGTGTCTATTTTCAGTGTAAACCAGCATCTGCAGTTCCTTCCTGCTGCATTATGTTGAGGCTGAGCTTTAGTCAATGAATAACATTCTGGCGTAGGTGTTCATCTTGTCAAAGTGAACCCGAGCTGAGTGCAGTGCTACAGAGATGGTGTACTCCACACATCCAATTTTCCTGTGTGCAGATTGCTAGATGGTTGATGTTCTGGCGACTGTTATTGCGGTGGGCCGCAAGCAATCTTTCAAAGCAGTTCATTATGGTCAATGTTGGAACCATTTCTTATTAAGAGAGGTCACTTTATTTTTCTTGGGGACTGGGATGGTGGAGATTTCCATGAAGGGAATCGGGACAGTAGATTGTCGAAGTGAGAGGTGGGGACGTCGCCAAGGATCGTAACCAGTTATTGGCCAGGGACGCCATCTGGGAGGACGGCTTGTTAAGACTTTACCCTCGTGAAGCACATCTGTCTTCTGCCACTGAGATGTATGGGGCAGAGCCAGCAGAGGATGGGCATTATGCCTGGAGGAGTTTTGTTTGCCTGTTCAAATTGGGTGCAAAAAGAGCTAAGCTCTAGAGATATGTCATTGGTAGAGGTGGCCCCCAACTTGGCTTGTGGCTCTTGATGATATCAGACTCTGTTGCAGTTATCTGGCATCCAAGTGATTCAATTGATCACTTCAACTCAAGCTTCATTTGGAGTTCTCTCCTGGCATCCCTGATAGCCTTGTAGCGATCAGGCTTGGCCCCGTTATCCAGTCTGGGCTCCAATAGGCTTTTCACAGCTCATTTGCTTGAGTTTGTAACATCTTGATCTGCTTTCAGGTAAGCTATTGGCATATGTGCAATGATTCAAAAATTGTGTCAAATCAACCCTGTCTCTCTGTGTCATGAGCTCAATGTAGTACATTGTCACACTTCCCCTGCACGCAGCTTTACACATTGCCTGGCTAATGGAAACAGAAACATAGACAATAGGTGCAGGAGGAGGCCATTAGGCCCTTCGAGCCAGTACCGCCATTCATTGTGATCATGGCTGATCATTCACAATCAGTAACCTGTGCCTGTCTTCTCCCCATACCCCTGGACCCCACTAGCCCCTAGAGCTCTATCTCTAGAGCTCTGTCAAATGCTTGTTTGTAATTCAGTGTCTTCCCACCTTGATGCACTCATACCCTGGATTCCACAAGCGCTCCAATTCCCCAGAAATCTGCTCCAAACGTCTCCACTTCACCAATTTGCCACAAAGCCCTAGAAACGTCCACAAATGACTTCAAAAACAAAAGAACAGAATACAATTGAAGTTCTCAGCAGTTCAGGCTGCATCTATGGGGAGAGAATCAGGAGACAATGTTTCAGGTCAGAGACCCTTCATCAGAATCGTCTTCACGAACTGAAATTTTGAAGCAATCCAAATGGAAAACCAAATTGGTTCAATGATGCGTGCAGGAACGGAACAAACTGCAGATGCTGGTTTAAACCGAAGATAGATACAAAAAGCCGGAGTAACTCAGCGGGACAGGCAGCATCTCTGGAGAAAAGGAATAGGTGATGTTTCGGGTCGAGACCCTTCTTCAGACTGAGAGTCAGGGGAGAGGGGAACAAGGGACCTATTCCCTCTCTCCAGAGATGCTATCTGGCCCGCTGAGATACTCCAGGATTTTGGGTCTGTCTTTGGTTCAATGATACCTTATTTCTATCGTTTGAGCTGACATGTTAGCTCTGTTTCTGTTCTCATAGATGCAGCCTGACCTGCTGAATATTTCTAGGGTTTTTATTTTTAAGTTTGAGATTTTCTTTTTGATCTCCACAATGACGTCATCTGGGTGCTGATTCTGCCCATTAATCTTGTCCAACTCAAGTAAAAGACTGGACGTGGAACTTACATGTTTTTCAGAGTATTTTGTTCAGTTCTGCGCACCGTGTTATAAGAAAGATGTTGTCAAGTTGGAAAGGGTGCAGAGAAAATTTACAAGGATGTTGCCAGGACTCGAGGGTGTGAGCTACAGGAGGAGGTTGAGCAGGCTGGGACTGTATTCTCTGGAGTGCAGGAGGATGAGGGGTGATCTTATAGAGGTGTACAAAATCATGAGAGGAATAGATCGGGTAGACACACACAATCTCTCGCCCAGAGTAGGAGAATCAGGAACCAGGGGGCATAGGGTTAAAGTGAGGGGGAAAGACCTTATAGGAATTTGAGGGGTAACTTTTTCACACAAAGGGTGGTGGGTGTGTGGAAAGAGCTGCCGGAGGTGATAGTTGACGCTGGGACTATCCTAACGTTTAAGAAGTAATTAGGCAGGTATGTGGATAGGACAGGTATGGTCCAAACGCCGGTAAGTGGGACTAGTGTAGATGGGACATACAATATGTCCGAAGGAACTGCAGATGCTGATTTACACCAAAGATAGACACAAAATGGTGGAGTAACTCAGCGGGACAGGCAGCATCTCTGGAGAGAAGGAATGGGTGATGTTTTGGGTTGAGACCCTTCTTCAGACACATGTTGGGCGGTGTGGACAAGTTGGGCCAGAGGGCCACACTGTATGACTCTATGACTCTATAACCAAACCATTGAGTATCTTCTGCCCTGCTTTGCCTGGACAACTTGAAACAGCTGCATCTGGAAACAAAATAAATCGTTCCTCCCTTTAGGTGATGTCTTTCCACATGAATCAAATGGAAATGAGATTAAACTTGCCACCTTTTGACTTGCTTATGCCACAGCACAAATGGCTGAAGCATAAAGGACAGCATGGCACAAGTATGTAGTTGCCTGAAAGTGGTGACACTGTAGACAAGTTAGTGAAATAGGCACATAGCATACTTCCCTTCATTGGACAGAACATTGAATACGAGAGGCTGGACATTGTGTTCCAGTTGAATGAGACTTTGTGAGATCACTCAAGTTTCCAACTAACTGCTGAGAAACCAACTACACTGAACCAATGCTGGCAGTATCCTAAAACCATAACAGTAACTAGGGCATAAATGGACGTAAAGTTTTTTTGGAAAGTTCAGAGTCCACGTGAGGAGTTATTGTTCTTATTTAGGTCTGCAATTTACCACCTGGATCCAAAGTAAGATTATTCTGCATTTGGCCTGCCAAAACTAAAATCTTGCTGGTTTTCCAATGGGTTTTAGGAATTTCAAAACAATACTCCTGCCCTTGTAAACGCGACCCCTGCTATCAATAAACTGATCTGCAATCAAAAAAAGCCCATCTGCTGCTATTGGCTAATAGCAATGGTAAAGGCTAATGACTTGCTTCCCCGCCAAGTAAAAGCACACTTCATTTGTGTTTACTGTCGCCTTGTATCACCTCAAGTGGGATTCGGTCTCTGTTTATGAATAAGCACTGAACACGCTCCTTCTTTAAGAGGACAGTGTTTACTAAACTGCAGCACCTTCTTTGTTCAGTTTAATCCGGAGTAGAAGCAAAAGGCAACTCAAACCTGCGGGGTGGGGCACATGAACGCTCCCGATCCGAAGAGTTTAGGGGCATTTGTATCACCAACTCGGGAGAGAATAAATGAATCTGCTTGAATTTTAATGACGGAGGCATTAGCAATATTAGCAGTATCACCTCAGCAACACTGATCGTGATGCATGCGCGCAGTGACTTCAAGCTTCTGCTGTTTAGATCTTCAGATGTTTAAACATAAAGTGGTCTGTCTGCACCTCCTCATTGATACCTCCCTGAAAGACTTGGCAACGAAATCCACATTAAGTCCACAAAGCAGCAATATTCAAACACTGGCTCGCAACCAAACAGAACAAAATAATTGGTGCTTTAGTTGGTCATTTTAACTGGCGTGGTATATCTTGCAGCCTTCCAGCATCTCTTGCACTTCATGGATGGACCTTAATTCTACAGATCCTAAATATAGATGGATTTTCCTTTTACTTATTTCTTCTGTTTAATTCATTCCCCTCTCCCTAATCAATCTAATCGTTGTCGATGCTACTTTATTTTTGCCCCCTATACCCGAGATTGCAGTTAATCAAAGAGCGGCACGGTGGCGCAGCGGTAGAGTTGCTGCCTTACAGCGAATGCAGCGCCGGAGACTCAGGTTCGATCCTGACTATGGGCGCCGTCTGTACGGAGTTTGTACGTTCTCCCCGTGACCTGCGTGGGTTTTCTCCGAGATCTTCGGTTTCCTCCCACACTCCAAAGACGTACAGGTATGTAGGTTAATTGGCTGGGTAAATGTAAAAATTGCCCAAGTGTGTGTAGGATAGTGTTAGTGTGCGGGGATCGCTGGGCGGCACGGACTCGGTGGGCCGAAGGGCCTGTTTCCGCGCTGTATCTCTAAATCTAAAAAAAACAAAAAAAACTTTTATTTATACATCCTGGTTGAGATCCTATCAGAACTAAATTCAATTCCTTGATTTATAACACTAAATTTATAAAAATATTTTGGTACATAGCCATTGTCTCTTCGGGGTATTTTTTGTTTACAACAACCAGCGTTCCTCTCCGAGCAAGGGAACACATTGTGTGATGTTGCCCCAATTCAGTGCTCTTATTATATCCGATTGAATTATGGAAACTATAACTGCGTTATAGCAGAACTAGCAGAACAATTGCAGGAAAAATATTCCCAATGTTGTGCGAGTCCAGAACCAGGGGCCACAGTCTTAGAATAAAGGGGAGGCCATTTAAAACTGAGGTGAGAAGGAACTTTTTCACCCAGAGAGTTGTGAATTTGTGGAATTCTCTGCCACGGAGGGCAGTGGAGGCCAAGTCACTGGAAGAATTTAAAAGAGAGTCAGATAGAGCTCTAGGGGCTAGTGGAATCGAGGGATATGGGGAGAATGCATGCATGTGTTACTGATTGTGGATGATCAGCCATGATCACAATGAATGGCGGTGCTGGCTCGAAGGGCCGAATGACCTCCTCCTGCACCTATTTTCTATGTTTCTATGTTTCTAAGTACTTATACTGGATCCCAGCTCACTGAAGTCTTCACAGACCAAATGACCTGCCTCCTCCTTCCTCTGTCCTCCTTATGCTCTCACCCTAAGATGGTCACCATGGGGCAACATATGTGCCATTGCCACTGCATCAATGGAGCTTGATGTCTGAAACACACCGCAGAAGTGTTGCTTCAATATACCCACTCCCTCAGCTACCCCATTCACATGGGCACCCGGCTTTCAGTGTGTACATCGTGGATATTTTTACAGGACGCGATAGATATCAGCAAATAATCATTATTAGACCCAGTGGCTCCTGTTGGCTACTGTTGTGTCCCAGTTACGGCTGGCACTGCAGATAGCAATAGACAGGATCATGACTGCTGCCAAGACAACTGACATTTTCCTGCATAATCCGCTGCCCTTGAGCACGTCGGCTCAAGGTTCAGGGAATGGAGTTCCCTTCAATCTGTGTGTGAGGCAGGTTTAACTTGTCGATGACATTTTAAAAGGTTAGAAACACTAGGACAGCCTGGTGGTAGAGCAAGTAGGTTGACCTGAGTTCGATCCTCACCTTCTGTGCCATCTGTGTGGAGTTTGCATGTTCTCCCTGTGACTGCATGGTTTTTCTCTGGGTGCTCTATTTATCTCCCTCATCCCAGACAGATCCGGTAGATTAATTGGCCACTGTAAATCTACCCTCAGTGTAGGTGAGTTTAGTTTAGTTAAGGAAGCGCAGATGCTGGTTTACAAAAGAAAAACACAAAGTGCTGGAACAATTCAGCAGGTCAGAAGAACTGGATAATGTGGGTGACGTTTCAGGTTGGGACCCTTCTTCAGGTTCAAACCAACTCAAAACACCACATCCATGTTCACCAGAGATAATGCCTGACCCACTGAATTATCCAGCACTTTGTGTCTTGTTTTTCTTTAAACCAGGATCTGTGTTTCCTTGTTCCTTCACAAAAACATAAAATTATACATACATGACACATAACATTATACATACATGACACATAAAATTTTACATACATGACACATAACATTCAGCAAGACCGTGAGAAAGAAAGAGAGATTGCAAATAAAGCAAGACAATAGTGCAAAATTCAATTAGAAGAAAAACATGCCCATGATAATGCAAATAGAGGTTATTTATTTCACAAAATGCTGGAGTAACTCAGCAGGTCAGGCAGCATCTCAGGAGAGAAGGAATGGGTGATAGAGGTGGTCTCTCGTGCTTTGTGTCGAGGTAGGATTAGGATAGTGCGGGTTGGTTCAAGAACCTGAAAGTTTTGTAGGTGGGTAGCTGTTCTTGAACAGCTGTTTATACATCTGTACATGTATATTTACAGTTTGATGCTGAGTGTCAGATTGCACTATTTTCCCTTTCCCCTGAGTCTCAGTCTGAAGAAGGGTCTCGACCCGAAACGTCTCTTGTTCCTGTGCTCCAGGGATGCTATCTGACCCATTGAGTTACTCCAGCTTTTTGTGTCTGTCTATTTAAAATGTGTTGTGCATTGCATTAGTTTGAAATACAAGTGCTTTAAGATAAGTGCATGATTAACACCAACTTTAATCTGCATCTTTAGTGAGTTAAAGGTTACAGTTTTCCAGCACACGAAGCGTTAAATGCAAGGTGCAATGTTAAACAGCCTGCACTTGCTTAGCCAGACACCTGCACTTAAAACAGGAAGGGCAGGTTAGTAATAGCTCAGTCCTACCAGCACTTAAACACCAGCTTGTGGGTGTTGTGCTAGATCCAGCGCAAGCTCTTTTCATACCGTTCCCTTTAAAATCATTACCTTTTCCAACATCATTGGCCCTCTTCATAATTCCCTTTCCATCATTTGGCATCATTATTTTATTTAGGCTTAAGACTGCCTGATCTATACCTCACGCTGCCTCGGCAAGGCCAGCAGCATAATCAAGGGCGAGTCGCACCCTGGCCACTCCCTCTTCTCCCCTCTCCCATCAGGCAAAAGGTACAGAAGTGTGAAAACGCACACCTCCAGATTCAGGGACAGTTTCTTCCCAGCTGTTATCAGGCTATTAAATCATCCTTTCACAACCAGAGAGCAGTGCTGAACTACTATCTAACTCTTTGATGACCCTCGGACTATCCTTGATCGGACTTTGCTGGCTTTACCTTGCACTCAATGTTATTCCCTTGTCATGTATCTGTACACTGTAGATGGATCGATTGTAGCCATGCTATGGCAATGGCTATTGGATTTGCCATCATGGGATTCATTGGATTCTTTGCGAAGGAACACAGCAAGGAACACTTTATGTTTTGTGCTTCAGTCAATAAAACTTGTTTTGATTTGTAAAGAAAAGTGTATTGTCTTTCCGCTGACTGGGTAGCACGCAACAAAAGCTTTTCACCGTACCTTCGGTACATGTAACAATAAACGAAACTGAACTGAACTGAACTAAACTGAGTACATAATAAGACCATCAGCAAAATAAAATAATTTCTGCTCTGATGGAAGATTGTTAATTGCTGGATGATTTTATTTGTAAGACTGTATATTGATGTTTCTGTTTGAAATGTGTGAGTATGTGTATATATCTGTTGGTGGGAGCGTATGTCTTTACTAGCAAGAAATGCATGAATGACTCAGTCTTTGTGTATGGACATCTGTGCTCCAAGGAGATAGCTTGTACATTTGTCACTGTGTGAATTGCCAGGAGGATACTGTATATACATTCATGTTGCAGTTGTATAAGACATTGGTAAGTGCATTTAGAATATTGTGTTCGGTTCTGGGCACCGTGTTATAGGAAAGATATCGTCAAGCTTGAAAGGGTTCAAAAACGATTTACGAGGATCTTGCCAGGACTAGAGGGTGTGAGCTGTAGGGAGAGGTTAAACATAGAAACATAGAAAATAGGTGCAGGCGGAGGCCATTTGGCCTTTCGAGCCAGCACCGCCATTCATTGTGATCATGGCTGATCATCTACAATCAGTCACCTGTGCCTGCCTTCTCCCCATATCCCTTGATTCCGCTAGCCCCTAGAGCTTCATCTAACGCTCTTTTAAATTCATCCAGTAAATTGGCCTCCACTGCCTTCTGTGGCAGAGAATTCCACAAATTCACAACTCTCTGGGTGAAAAAGTTCCTTCTCACCTCAGTTTTAAATGGCCTCCCCTTTATTCTTAGACTGTGGCCCCTGGTTCTGGACTCCCCCAACATTTGGAACATTTTTCCTGCATCCAGCTTGTCCAGTCCTTTTATAATTTTATACATCTCTATAAGATCCCCTCTCATCCTTCTAAACTCCAGTGAATACAAGTTCAGTCTTTCCAATCTTTCCTCATATGACAATCCCGCGATCCCAGGGATTATACTCGTAAACTTATGCTGCACTGCCTCAACTGCAGAAGGACCTCTTTGTTCCTATACTCAAATCCTTTCGTTATGAAGGCCAACATGCCATTAGCTTTCTTCACTGCCTGCTGTACCTGCACGCCTACTTTCAGTAACTGGTGTACAAGGACAACCAGGTCTCGCTGCACATCCCCCTTACCTAACCTGACACCATTGAGATAATGGTGATTCTGAAGAAGGGTCTCGACCCGAAATGTCACCCATTCCTTCTCTCCCGAGATGCTGCCTGACCTGCTGAGTTACTCCAGCATTTTGTGAATAAATCGATTTGTACCAGCATCTGCAGTTATTTTCTTATACCATTGAGATAATAATCTGCCTCCTTGATTTTGCCGCCAAAGTGGATAACCTCACATTTATCTACATTATACTGCATCTGCCATGCATCTGCCCACTCACTCAACCTGTCCAGGGCACCCTGCAATCTTCTAACTTCCTCTTCGCAGTTCACACTGCCACCCAGCTTTGTGTCATCTGCAAACTTGCTGGTGTTACTTCTAATTCCATCATCCAAATCATTAATATATATTGTAAATAGTTGCAGCCCCAGCACCGAGCCTTGCGGCACTCCACTCACCACTGCCTGTCATTCTGAAAAGGACCCGTTTATTTCTACTCTTTGCTTCCTGTCTGCCAACCAATTATCTATCCATGTCAATACCCTGCCCCCAATACCATGTTCTGTAATTTTGCTCACCAATCTCCCGTGTGGGACCTTATCAAAGGCTTTCTGAAAGTCTGGATACACTACATCCACTGGCTCCCCTTCATCCATTTTACTTGTCACATCCTTAAAAAATTCCAGATCGGAATTAAGTAGGCTGGGTCTCTATTCCATGGAGTGTAGGAGGATGAGGGAAGATCTTATGGAGTATACAAAATCATGAGAGGAATAGATCGGGTAGATGCAGTCTTTTACCCAGAGTAGGGGAATCGAGAACCAGAGGACATAGGTTCAAGGTGAAGGGGAAAATATTTAATAGGAATCCGAGGGGTAACTTTTTCACACAGAAGGTGGTGGATGTGTGGAACAAGCTGCCGGAGGAGGTAGATGAGGCAATTTTTTAAGAAGCAGTTGGACAGGTACATTGGATAGGACAGGTTTGGAGGGGATATGGACCAAGCGCAGGCAAGTGGGACTAGTATAGCTGGGACATTGTTGGCCGGTGTGGGCAGGTTGGGCCGAAGGGCCTGTTTCCACACTGTATCACTCTATGACTGTCTGACTCTATCTGCAAATGTCTATGTGTGAGATCCCTGAAGGGAAACTGTGGCTCTTCTATCTGACCAACAACCGTCTCATCTCTGGCTCTGGAAGGAGGTTTGTGGGGTTGAGTGTGGCAAATAGAGTCACTGCTTCACAGCTCCCGAGCCCCGGGTTTGAAACCTGATCAAAGGTGCTGTCATGTATGCAGTTTGCACATTCGCCTGGTAACTGAGTAAGTTTTCCAACAGGTGCTGTGGTTTTCCTGGCACATCCCAAAAAACGTGAGTGTCAGTAGGTGATTTGACCATTACAAGTTGTCCTTAGCATTTTGGTGAATGGTCACAATGAGAGTTTTAGTATATAGATGCCTCAGAATGATGTAGAATCAGGACAATTACAATATTTAAGGACATTTAACCAGATACAGGGTATATGGATAGTAAAAGTTTAGAGGAATACTGGACCAAGTGGACCCGTTGGGCTCAAACCTCTCCTGCATTGGTGCAGCACCCTCTCCTCCCCCACTCCCACCTCCCCTCCCTCCCTCCCCCTCCTCCCCTCTCCCTCCTCTGCTCCTCCTCCCTCCACCCCCCTCCCCCTCCCTTCCCCCTCCCCCCCTTCCCCTCCCCCCCATTCCATCCCCCTCAACCCCCCTTATCTTCCCTCCTCCCCCCCTCCCTCCTTCCCTCCCTCCCGCTCTAGGAGATAGATTTAAACTTTAAAATGTGAATAATTAAGAAAAATGTAACACCAATTTCAATGAAACGTCTTCCATTAGCACCAAAGGGACGACGGTGAGTAAGGATGGCTAAAAATCGTCGCGCTATCGTGTACCGTATTGGCTGTAGTTCCGGAACAAACAAACAAACAAACGAGAGTTTTAGTATATAGATAGAGGAATATAGACCAGACACAGGCAGAAGGTCGGTGTGGATTATTTGGCCCGTAGGTCCACTTTCCATACTGTGTCACTCTATGACTCTGTGACCATTGACAGCCACTGACCTGCCACAGGAACAGGACTTTCTATACTTGTGCGTGTGGGGGAATGGTAGACTGTTGCTGGGTAAATCCAAACTGACAGCTGCCTTAACGCTGTGCACATTTGACCGTCTGGATCTAAAACTGGATCTACACAGAATTGGTTTTCACACCAGTGAGGGAGTTGAGCTTTACTAACCTCGATGTGGCGAAGCAAACAATTACGAGTGGAAGGATCACCCTGCAGGTAAACTGACAAGGCATGGGATTTACACTCGTCCACTCAGTACGATCTTATCTTTAAACAGAGTCTGAAGCATTTCATTCGAAGAATACCACATAGAACACCAGTGGTCACGAAGGGGCGGGCGTGAGATGATATATAGCTGTATTCAGTTGTCAAACCCGTTTGTTCAGACCCCAGAGTGGAGCTCGCTGACGAGAAAAACATAACATTCACTGTGTAGGAAAGAACTGCAGATGCTGGTTTAAATCGAAGGTAAACATATAAGTTTATTAAGGGATTGGACATGGTAGAAGCAGGAAACATGTTCCCGATGTTGGGGGAGTCCAGAACTCAGCGGGCCACAGTGTAAGAATAAGGGGTAGGCCATTAAGAACAGAGATGAGGAAAAACTTTTTCACTCAGAGAGTTATAAATCTGTGGAATTCTCTGCCTCAGAAGGCAGTGGAGGCCAATTCCCTGGATGCTTTCAAGAGAGAGTTAGACAATAGACAATAGACAATAGGTGCAGGAGTAGGCCATTCGGCCCTTCGAGCCAGCACCACCATTCAATGTGATCAACGCTGATCATTCTCAATTAGTACCCCGTTCCTGCCTTCTCCCCATACCCCCTGACTCCGCTATCCTTAAGAGCTCTATCTAACTCACTCTTGAATGCATTCAGAGAACTGGCCTCCACTGCCTTCTGAGGCAGTGAATTCCACAGATTTACAACTCTCTGACTGAAAAAGGTTTTTCCTCATCTCAGTTCTAAATGGCCTACCCCTTATTCTTAAACTGTGGCCCCTGGTTCTGGACTCCCCCAACATTGGGAACATGTTTCCTGCCTCTAATGTGTCCAATCACTTAATAATCTTATATGTTTCGATAAGATCCCCTCTCATCCTTCTAAATTCCAGTGTGTACAAGCCTAGTCGCTCCAGTCTTTCAACATATGACAGTCCCGCCATTCCGGGAGTTAACCTAGTAAACCTACGCTGCATGCCCTCAATAGCAAGAATATCCTTCCTCAAATTTGGAGACCAAAACTGCACACAGTACTCCAGGTGCGGTCTCTCTAGGGCCCTGTACAACTGCAGTTAGATAGAGCTCTTAATAATAGCGTAGTCAAGGGATATGGGGGAGAAGGCAGGGACGGGGTACTGATTGTAGACGATCTGCCAAGATCACGGTGAATGGCGGTGCTGGCTCGAAGGGCCGAATGGCCTACTCCTGCACCTATTGGCTATTGTCTATTGACACAAAAGTCTGGAGCGACTCAGCGGGACAGGCAGCATCTCTGGAGAGAAGGAATGGGTGACATTTTGGGTCGAGGCCCTTCTTCAGGCATTACATTTACTGTTGTGTTCTGGCTTCAAGGTGCATTACTGGCTCACCACGACTGCAGTTTATACAATCTGTTGCAGCTTCCTCCTGTTGTATTCACAGCACCTCCAAAATTCACAGTCTAATAGCGACTTGGGAGGTAAGTTCATGAGGGCAGCACCACCTGTAGCTTCCACACTCAGTCTCACTTAGAAATATATATTCTGTTCCTTTGCCATTGCAGAATCTAAATCTCGTTACTCCTTCCCAAAGTGCACTTGGGAGTGCCTTCACTGGAAGTTCTGTCATGGTTCAAGAAGACAGCTCAGTACTATTTTCTATCAGACAATTAGGGTTTGGCACCAATTATCAGCATTGGCAATGACACCAGCCGCTCAAGAAAGAATAGAGAGTTATTCACAAAATGCTGGAGTAACTCAGCAGGTCAGGCAGCATCTCGGGAGAGAAGGAATGGGTGACGTTTCAGGTCGAGACCCTTCTTCAGACCTAATTGGTCTGAAGAAGGGTCTCGACCCAAAACGTCACCCATTCCTTCTCTCCCGAGATGCTGTCTGGCCTGCTGAGTTACTCCAGCATTTTGTGAATAAATCGATTTGTACCAGCATCTGCAGTTATTTTCTTATAAGAATAGAGAGTTTATTGATGCAAGATTAGTGACAGCACTTGCTCCGAGTCAGATGTTCAAATGCTCAATGATCATAAGTTCATCAGTTCTAGAACCAGAATTAGGCAATTAGTCTGCTCCACCATTCATTCATGGCTTACCCACCTTTCCCTCTCAACCCCATTCTCCTGCCTTCGCCCCATAATCCCTGACACCTGTACGAATCAAGAATCTGGCAATCTCCGCCTTAAAAATACACATTGACGGCCCCCATAGCCTTCTGTGACAATGAATCCCACAGATTCATCACCCTCTGGCTAAAGAAATTCCTCTCATCTCCTTTCTGACGGTAGGTCCTTTTATTCTGAGGCTACGACCTCTGGTCCTAGACACTCCCACTAGGATAGACATCCTCTACACAGTTATTTTATCCAGACCCAATCCTTCTAAACTCCAGCGAGCACAGGCCAACTGCCTTCAAACGTTTACCATATGTCAACCCATTCATTCCGGGGATCATTCTCGTAAACCTCCCCTGGACCCTCTCCAGAGCCAGCACATCCTTCCTCAGATGGCTTGTAAGTGATCAAAGGCTTGTAAGTTCTTGGCTGACATCCATTAAGCCAATGGATGAAGTGACCACTCTGTCCGTAATATATTACGACCTCTGGGTTAGACCAATTGAGTTCAATCCCCACTAAAACAAACCTAAAGACCTTCAAAATGACAGGTAACAGAGGATTTGGAATGGGTTTGGGTGTCTTCTTCATCCTGAAGGCAAGTTGGGGTTTGTTAATCTTGTGTGCAGAAGCCAGGAAGAAAGCACTCTGAAAATAAAGTCCAAGTAGACCAGATGCAAAAGGGCTCCTAAGGACACTATTGGACTCAATTACATAATAATTCTGCCTGTGTCTTGACCATTGTTTAAGGACATTAAAAGGTTCACAATTGAGAAAAGGAACAGGGCCTTGAGCCCACAATGTCCATGGAAAATACAGAACAATACGTGTATAATCGAATTTATAATGTAGTTATTATTGTTTATTATGAAATTTAAAATGTATGAGTTCTGTTAAAACTTAAATAAAATATATATTTTTAAATTTTTTTAAAAATGTCCATGTCAAAGATGCCACCAAGTTAAACTAATCCCCTTTACCTGCTTGTGGTCCACATCTCTCCATTCCCCACAAATCTAAGAGCCTATCCTAAACATTCCTAAATTGATTTTATTTTCATAGCCTGAATTTAAATTCTATAATTGGCATAGTGATCTTTCAGCTGAGCTGGTGATCCTCCTGCACCAGCAGTTGGTTCACAAACACATCACTGCTCGCTTCCATGGCTGGAGTTTAATGTTGGCTACTCTTGGAACGGCGCGGGTTGGATTGCAGCGAGCGTCGTCAGCACTCAGTTCTTACCGGGTCACGGTTCAAGGGCTAGTGAGCGAAGGATTCTTTGAGATCTGCTTGAACCCAAGCGTAATATGAGGTGCTGTTCCTCCAGTCTGCATGTGGCCGCACTCCGTTAACGAAGGATAGCAGCCAGCCATCTTGGCCAGCCATCTTGGCTGCCGATCGTTTTGCTGAACACTTATGCTCATTCTGCCTTGGTTGCCTCAGTCTGAAGAAGGGTCTCGACCCAAAACGGCACGATGGCACAGCGGTAGAGTTGCTGCTTTACAGCGAATGCAGCGCCAGAGACTCAGGTTCGATCCTGACTACGGGTGCTGTCTGTACAGAGTTTGTACGTTTTCCCCGTGACCTACGTGGGTTTTCTCCGAGAACTTCGGTTTCCTCCCAAACTCCAAAGACGTACAGGTATGTAGGTTAATTGGCTGGGCAAATGTAAAAATGGTCCCTAGTGGGTGTAGGATAGTGTTAGTGTGCGGGGATCGCTGGGCGGCGCGGACCCGGTGGGCCGAAGGGCCTGTTTCTGCGCTGTATCTCTAAATCTAAATCGAAATCATTCCTTCTCTCCTGAGATGCTGCCTGACCTACTGAGTTACACCAGCATTTTGTGCAATAAATACCTTCGATTTGTACCAGCATCTGCAGTTACTTTCTTACACTGCCTTGGTTGGCAATCGTTACGCTGAACACTTAAGCTCAGTCCGCCTGGGCATACGTAATCTCACGGTTTCCAAACATTTTAACTCCCCTTCCCATTCCCATACTGACCTTTCTGTCCTGTCAGAGTGAGGCCACCAGCAAATTGGAGGAACACCACCTCATATTTCCCTTGGGCATCTTACAACCCAACAGTTTGAACATTGATTTCTCTAATTTCAAGTAAGTCCTGAATTCCTTTCCTCCCACATCTCTGCCACCTCCCCCACCCTAGTCATCCCACTAGTTCCACTGTTGGCATCCTTGTCTCCCTATCATTAGCACATCTTCCCCAGCCAACAATGGGCCATTGTGGGCTCCACCCATCCCCAGGTCATCTGTTGCCGGCTACGCTTTGTTCTGGCCTTAGCTATCTTTCAATCTGAAGCAGGGTTCCCACCCAAAACATTACCTATTCCTTTACTCCAGGGATGCTGCCTGACCCGCTGAGATACTCCAGTATTATGTGCCTATCTTCGATATAAACCAGCATCTGCAGTTTCTTCCAACACAACAGATCAGCAATGTTCCTTGTGACCATATTGAAAGACCTGTATGCCCTATTTCATCTCCAATGTTCTGAACAAAGGTACTACATATTCAAAGTGTGTTTGTGAATTGCAGTGCACACTTTAACACTACAAACAGTTCCTTTGGGAAACAGAGAGTGTTGGAAATACTCAGTATGTCAAGTAGCAGCATCTGTGGAATGCCGACTGTTTCTCTCAGTACTCAGTATTTCCATTGCGTTCTGTTTTCTTTATTTCAGATTTAATTTATTTCAGATTTATTTCAGACTAGACCAAGTGGACCCGTTGGGCCCAAACCTCTCCTGCATTGGTGCAGCGCCCTCTCCTCCCCCTCCCCCTCCCCCCTCCCCCCTCCCCTTCCCCACCCCTCCCCTTCCCCCTCCCCCTCTCCCCCACTACCCCCTCTCCCCCTCCCCTCCCCCCCTCTCCCCTTCCCCCTCTCCCCTCCCTTCTCCCCCTCCCCTCCCCCTCCCTCCCACTCCCCCCTCCCCCCCTCCCCCTCCCCTCCCCTACCCATCCCTCCCCCTCCCTCCTTCTCCCCCTCCACCACTCCCCCTCCCCTCCCCCACCCCCGCCTCCCCTTCCCCTCCCCCCACCACCACTCCCCCTCCCTCCCTCCCCCTCCTCTCCCCCACCCCCTCCTCCCCTTCCCCTCCCCCCACTCCATCCCCCTCAACTTCCTTTATCCTCCCTCCTCCCCCCTCCCTCCCTCCCTCCAACCCCCCTCCCTCCCTACCTCCCTCCTTCCTCCCTAGGAGATAGATTTAAACTTTAAAATGCGAATAACTTAAAAATTATAACAACCATTTCAATTAAACTTCTTCCATTAGCACCAAAGGGACGACGGTGAGTAAGGTGGGCTTAAAATTGTCGCGCTATCGTGTACCGTTTTGGCTGTAGTTCAGGAACAAACAAACAAACAAATGAGAGTTTTAGTATATAGATGCCTCAGAATGCTGTGGAGGCCAAGTCAATAGATATTTTTAAGGCAGAGATGGATAGATTCTTGATTAATACAGGTTATGAGGAGAAAGCAGGAGAATGGGGTTAGGAGGGAGAGATAGATCAGCCATGATTGAATGGCGGAGTAGACTTGATGGACCGAATGGCCTAATTCTACTCCTATCACGTATGATTTCTGGCATCTGCAGATTTTGTGCTTTTCCCTTGTAGGAAGTAGACAAGCTAGATGCGGGAAGACAAGCTAGATGTGGAAATGTCAGGAAGGGCCTTGTGACTAAATCTCAACACAATTTTCTTTAACACAATGTTGTGAGCATCTGTGTGCACTGCTTACAATACAAACAGAAGCAGGAGGTCCTTTGGAATGGCAGAAGTAAGGGCAAGAGTTTTGAGGTTTTGAGTTAATTGCTTTTTGTAATGGCTTAATTCCTTTCAACAAAGGTTTATTATTTTCACAATTCTATCTTTCTTTTGCAATTATAAAATGTTCCAGGGAGTAACTCTGAGCTCGGAATTGTCACGAGATGTTCTGCCCAAGTGGGTTTGTTTGTTATTAGGTTATAACACAACCAGTGAACACATGCTGCAGAATGTTTAAATCAACATCAGTCTTATCACTTATACAAAGGGTATAAGTGATACCAATCTGATCTCCCGGTGGCCAAGCACTTCAATTCCCCCTCCCACTCCCAGTCTGACCTTTCTGTCATGGGTCTCCTCCAGTGCCATAGTGAGGCCCACTGGAAATTGGAGGAACAGCACCTCATATTTCGCCTGGGCAGCTTGCAGCCCAGTGGTATGAACATCGACTTCTCCAACTTTAGATAGTTCCTCTGTCCCTCTCTTCCCCTCCCCCTTCCCAGATCTCCCTCTATCTTCCTGTCTCCATCTATATCCTTCCTTTGTCCCGGCCCCCTGACATCAGTCTGAAGAAGGGTCTCGACCCGAAACTTCACCCATTCCTTCTCTCCTGAGATGCTGCCTGACCTGCTGAGTTACTCCAGCATTTTGTGAATAAATACCTTTGATTTGTACGAGCATCTGCAGTTATTTTCTTATATTATATATACAAAGGGTAATCAGTTTGGTTTATTGTCACATATGCTGAGGTACAGTGAAAAGCCTTTGTTGCGTGCTATACAGACAGTGGAAAGACAATACATGATTACAATTGAGCCATCCAGAGTGTATAGATACATGATAAGGGACTAACGTTTGGTGCAAGGTAAAGCCAGCAAAGTCTGATCAAAGATAGTCTAAGGGTCACCAATAAGGTAGATAGTAGCTCTAAGAAAATAACTGCAGATGCTGGTAGAAATCGAAGGTATTTATTCACAAAATGCTGGAGTAACTCAGCAGGTCAGGCAGCATCTCAGGAGAGAAGGAATGGGTGACATTTCGGGTCGAGACCCTTCTTCAGAATCACCATTATCTCAATGGTGTCAGGTTAGGTAAGGGGGATGTGCAGCGAGACCTGGTTGTCCTTGTACACCAGTTACTGAAAGTAGGCGTGCAGGTACAGCAGGCAGTGAAGAAAGCTAATGGCATGTTGGCCTTCATAACGAAAGGATTTGAGTCTTGACCCGAAACGTCACCCATTCTTTCTCCTGAGATGCTGCCTGACCTGCTGAGTTACTCCAGCATTTTGTGAATAAATAGGTAGATAATAGCTCGTTGGTTGCGGTAGGATGGTTCATGCATAAATAGGGAAGTTAAAAGGGAAATGCTTCATCTTAGGGGCTGATGGTTTGTTTGCAAATCTCTATTGTGTGGATGATTGGGAATAGAAAACCGAGTGCGTTAACCCAGGCAACTTTGGGTAGATGGCAAAGGGGAGGGTGGAAAAAGGGTGGGGATTATTGGGAAAGATTTCATTATTTTTTCATGACAATGGAGGAGAACATTTAAACCCAATCACCGATCAATCTCAATCCCCCCATTAATTTCTCTGTAACAGCTGGAGATAATCGGGGAGAGGCATGTGAGTCTGAAAGCTGTATTCTCCAGTTTCAGGATAAGCTTCCTCCCAACAACCATCAGGTTATTAAACATTATAAACGCCAACTAAACACTGAACTACAAACTGCCTGGGTTGTGCGAGGGACTTTGGACTTTGCTTTTTACACGACTTTGTTTTGTTTTTATTGATTGAAGTTCTAGGGGTATGGGGAGAAAGCAGGAACGGGGTACTGATTTTGGATGATCAGCCATGATCATATTGAATGGCGGTGCAGGCTCGAAGGGCCGAATGGCCCACTCCTGCACCTGGTTTCCATGTTTCTTCTTTTGTTTGATTAGTAATTCATTTATTGAATACTTTGCTTACAAACCTGTTATGCTGCTGCTGCTGCATGTAAGATTGTCAATGTTCTATTTTAGGACATATGACAATAAAACATTCTTGCACTTGACTCTTTTTTTTAGTTTAGTTTATCTAGTTTAGTTTCGTTTATGTCAGGTGTGCCGACGTACAGTGAAAAACTTTTGTTGCATGCTAACCAGTCAGCAGAAAGACAAAACATGATTACAATCAAGCCGTTTACAGTGTATAGATACATGATGCATTCCCAATCTCGTTGTACCCCTGTACAATGACAATAAAGATATATTGTATTGTATTGTATTGTATAAGGGAATAATGTTTAGTACAAGGTAAAGCCGGCAAAGTCCAATCAAAGATCGTCCGAAGTTCACCAATGAGGTAGATAATAGTTCAGCACTGCTTCTGGACTCTAGACTTCATTATCTTGCCACTTACCAACACAGTGGTAATTTACAGGAGCCAATTAAGCTGCCAACACATCTCTAGAACATGGAGCAGTACAGCACAGGAACAGGCCCTTCGGTCATCATATCTGTGCTGACCATGATGTCAACATTAAAATAACCCCTTCTGCCTGGGATCTTATCGAAACATATAAGATTATTAAGGGGTTGGACACGTTAGAGGCAGGAAACATGTTCCCAATGTTGGGGGAGTCCAGAACAAGGGGCCACAGTTTAAAAATAAGGGGTAGGCCATTTAGAACGGAAACGAGGAAAAACGTTTTCAGTCAGAGAGTTGTAAATCTGTGGAATTCTCTGCCTCAGAAGGCAGTGGAGGCCAATTCTCTGGATGCTTTCAAGAGAGAGCTAGATAGAGCTCTTAAGGATAGCGGAGTCAGGGGGTATGGGGAGAAGGCAGGAACGGGGTACTGATTGTGAATAATCTGCCATGATCACATTGAATGGTTGTGCTGGCTCAAAGGGCCGAATGGCCTACTCCTGCACCTTTTGTCTATTGTGTCTATAAATGGCTCTTAAATGCCAATATTGCGTCTGCTTCCACCACCTCCCTTGGCAGTGTGTTCTAGACACCTATAACTCTCTGTGCAAAAGCAAACTTGCCTGCACATCTCCTGCAAACACTTCCCCTCTCTGCTTAGCCCGATGCTCTTTGGCATTTGACATTTCCACCTTTACCAATTTATAATTCTCAAATTGTACAGATTTCTAGATAGCAGACTTACAAGTGTTATTCTAAGTTTCTCATTAAATTAATTAATTTGATGAGAAGTGTTGTGTACATAACTGCTGCAAAGAGCAATTAATTTGTTGAATGACGCCGTTCACTATCGGCTCTGCAAATGTTTGCATGCATTTCATGTTGTTTTGATCGCATCCCCACAAGGTTGACAATGTAAACAATACTTAGAAGTCAAAACAATTTCCAGATTTTAAAAAATCTCTTTGCAACTTGGTGGTATGCTGGAAGCCCTGACGTTCCTGGTCGTTATCCATTGGGCACAAATGGCCGCGATCCATTGAGCACAACTGAAGTTGAGGAAAAGGAGGAGAAATCGACCATGAAGAAGACCACTCTGCCCAACATGCTTGTGTCAACTCAGTGTTAGACCCAAGATGGACACAAAAAGCTGGAGTAACTCAGCGGGTCAGACAGCATCTCTGGAGAAAGAGAATAGGTGATGTTTCGGGTCGAGACCCTTCTTCAGTCTGACCCGCTGAGTCGCTCCAGCTTTTTGTGTCTATCTTCGGTTTAAACCAGCATCTGCTGTTCCTTCATATACATCAGTGTTAGATCCATCTGATTGGTCTTATTCCATAATTTTCTCAAATGCATGCATGCTTAATCTTAACTAATATAAATGCAATTATCATTTAGTGCAGCATCCTTTCATTCTAAGTCATAATACCTCAGTGTATTTTCAAAAAGAATCCCTTTCCTTCTCTCTGCTCTTTTAACATTGGTCCTACTAACTTTCAGTTGTTACTGATATCTAGAGCCAGGATTTTGCCATATGTGCCTTTTCATGCTTTTTTAAAATGATTTCAGCAAGATAATGCCCTTTTCATGACCGAGTACCTAAATCAGACTTTTTTTGCCGTGTTAACGTAACTTACGAGAAAATTTCCACCACTGGGGGTGAAACAGGGTGCCCCACCATCGGTCGTTCATTCGTGGGTAGTGGACGAGGCCCCAGTCATTTGCAGTCAGGCTGTAAGTGGGTGTTAAGTGGTGATTGGAGTGGGTGGGGAAAGATCCAGTCTTTTCAAACTGAAGTCAGGCTTTGAGTAGGTGTGAAGTGTTGGTAGGGGAGGGGGGGGAAGGGGGTACCAGGGTTAAGCTTCTGTTTATCAAACCTGCAGTAGAACTCGTTCAGGTCGTTGGGCACCTGACGATTGTCCAAGGAGCTGATGATTTTTTGCAAGCCCTTCCAAACTGAAGATGGGTCATTAACTGAGAACTTGCTCCTCAACCTCTCAGAGTACCTTTCCTTGGCAGCTCTGATTCCCCTTCTCAGCTTGTACTTGGCCTGCCTGTAGAGGTCTGCATCTTCGCTCCTGTAGGATCTACCCCTGCAAGCGTCAAAATGCCTAAAGTCAGGTCAACGCCTTGTAAAAAACTGAACGATTTGGTGAGAGTGTACGGGAGTGATATATTCTCTACAGACAACTGTGTGCTGTTTTGAAAAGCATGTGAGAAGGCAGTGAATCATGAGAAGAAATATTTTGTCTCCCGGCATGTACAGACAAGCTAAACACAAATCGGCGGCAGAGAAACTGAAGGTGGGAAATACACAAGCTTGTCTCCACACTACATTTACTGCTGGCTCCAGTCACAAATCTGAGTTTTCAAGTGATCTGTGCAAGGCATTCATTGATGCTCAAATTCCACTGTGGAAATTGGAAAACAAATCTCTCAGAGGTTTTTTGGAGAAATACACAGAGGAACATATACCGAGCGAGTCATCATTACGGAAACATTATGTTGACAGCAGCTTCGACATTGTTTTGCAGAAAATTATAGATGAAGTTGCATGCAACAAAATATGTATCTCAATAGATGAGACAAGCGATGCTGTGGGGAGATATGTTGCCAATGTGGTCATCGGTATGTGGTCATGTGGTCATTGGAGGCAGGTCAACCATCAAAGGAGTATTTGTTGACATCGGAAGTATTGGAGAAGTCAAACAGCTCAACTATTGCTCAGTTGTTTACATCTTCACTTGCTGTACTTTGGCCAGATGGTATAAAACACGAGAATGTTCTTCTGTTTGTGACTGGTGCAGCTCCGTACACGGTAGCGCAGCGGTAGAGTTGCTGCTTTACAGCGAATGCAGCGCCGGAGACTCAAGTTCGATCCTGACTACGGGTGCTGCACTATAAGGAGTTTGTACGTTCTCCCCGTGACCTGCGTGGGTTTTCTCCGAGATCTTCGGTTTCCTCCCACACTCCAAAGACGTACAGGTATGTAGGTTAATTGGCTGGGTAAATGTAAAAATTGTCCCTAGTGGGTGTAGGATAGTGTTAATGTACGGGGATCGCTGGGCGGCACGGACTTGGTGGGCCGAAAAGGCCTGTTTCCGGCTGTATATATATGATGATGATATGATATGAAAAAAGCTGCTCGTGCTCTTAAAGTTTTATTCCCCCTTGCTTAGCTTGCGGACTCCATAGAATTGTTGAGCACATACGTAGCTTGTTTCCAAATGTTGATCGCCTAGTTTCCAATGTCAAGAAAATCTTCCTCAAAGCAGTTGTTCAAGAAAATGGCACCCGAGATTCCACTACCTCCTCAGCCCATTTGACTAGGTGGGGTACATGGCTCCCTGCTGTAATTTACTACGCTGCAAATTTTGAAAAGATAAAATAAATCATCAACTGTTTTGAAGAAGAAGAATCTGCTGCAGTCAGGATCGTCAGTGAAATCATGCAGAGAAAGTCCCTCCACCACGATCTTGTGCTTATTGCTTCCAATTTTGCAAACTTCCCACCAGCTATCACTTCCCTTGAGAAATGTGGTGAAATATTAGTGAATAACTTGCAGGTTTTCAACAATGTAAATGACGATATTCGTAAAGTTCCTGACGATGTGGGTAAAGACATACAAGGAAAATGTGAGAGTGATTTTAGGTAACAAAGATCTTGAATAAATACAAAACATAGCTAAAGTTCTCAAAGGTAGTTGTTATGCACAAGATATCGACATGAATATGGAGTCTGTAGCTTGTTTCGGGTATGCACCAGTGACCTCAGCTGCAGTAGAAAGAAGTTTTTCACAACTGAAGCATATTCTGTCTGACAGACGGCATAAAAATGCTAGGAATTATGTGCAACCAGGCAACTTTGGTCATTTAAAGTAGTATACCTTTATATTATCATTTTTAACCATATTTAAATGGTGGAAATACATGCCTTTTTAAGCCTTTTTTGTCAATAAATGCCTTTTTCGTGCCTTTTTTGTAATTTTATTATGCTTATTTGCCTGCCTATTTCAGAGATTTTTAGTGCCTAAACATCCTGGCTCTACTAATATCAATTAGTTTCTCCTTAGAATGTGGATGTGTGATAATGGTCGAGAGCAGGTGTTGAGAGTGTAGAGTGTATTTTGTCAAAGTGCAGCTTAACCTTGTCAGAAACTTGGAGAACATATAACAGCTTCACTCTTAAAATATGCCGACATTTCAAATCAGAGACTTTGAACCTAGTTCCCAAGGCTAACTTCCTTAGAATGTAACTTTGAGTGTCTTGAAATAACTTTCTTGACCACGTTAGAGGCAGGAAACATGTTCCCAATGTTGGGGGAGTCCAGAACAAGGGGCCACAGGTTAAGAATAAGGGGTAGGCCATTTAGAACTAAAACTTTTTCAGTCAGAGAGTTGTGAATCTGTGGAATTCTCTGCTTCAGAAGGCAGTGGAGGCCAATTCTCTGAATGCATTCAAGAGAGAGCTAGATAGAGCTCTTAAGGATAGCGGAGTCAGGGGGTATGGGGAGAAGGCAGGAACGGGGTACTGATTGAGAACGATCAGCCATGATCACATTGAATGGCGGTGCTGGCTCAAAGTTATTTTCCTAAAGATCCTGCTGTAATTTTTTATAACCATTTTCGCTAACATCAATACCCCACACTTTTGTGTCATCAGCAAACTTACTAATCACACCTTCTACATTCTCTTCCGAATTATTCATATAAACCACAAACAGCACCAATCTCTGAGGTACACTGAACCAGGAATTGATGGGTTAACATATGATGAGTGTTTGACAGCACTGGGCCTGTAATCGCTGGAGTTTAGAAAGACGAGGGGGGCCTCATTGAAACTTACCGAATAGTGAGCGGCCTGGATAGAGTGGATGTGGAGAGGATGTTTCCACCAGTGGGAGAGTCTAGGACCAGAGGTTATAGCCTCAGAATTAAAGGACGTTCCTATAGGAAGGAGATTTATTTAGTCAGAGGGTGGTGAATCTACGTAATTCATTCATTAAGTCTACTCCTCCATTTAATCAGGGTTGATCTATCTCTCCCTCCTAACCCTATTCTCCTGTCTTCTCCCCATAACCGCTGACACCCGTACTAATCAAGAATCTATCAATCTCTGCCTAAAAAATATCCATTGACTTGGTCTCCACAACCTACTGTGGCAATGAATTCCACAGATTCACCGCCCTCTGACTAAAGAAGGTCCTCATCATCTCCTTCCTAAAGGAATGTCCTTTAATTCAGAGGCTATGACCTCTGATTCTAGACTCTCCCACTGGTGGAAACATCCTCTCCACATCCACTCTATCCAGGCCTTTCACTAATTGGTAAGTTTCAATGAGGTCCCCCGTCATCCTTCGAAACTGCAGCGAGTACAGGCCCAGTGCCATCAAATGTTGGCTAATAACTTTGGAGTTACAATGGAGTGGGTGCAGAAGAGGTTTACCAAATGCTGTCTGCATAAGGTCATAAGGTCATACAATAAGTGATATGAGCAGAATTAGCCCATTCGGCCCATCAAGTCTACTCTGCCGTTCAATCATGGCTGATCTATCTCTCCCTCCGAACCCCTTTCTCCTGACTTCTCCCTGACATCCGTACTAATCAAGAATCTATCTATCTCTGCCTTAAAAATATCCACTGACATGACCTCCACAGTCTTTTGTGGCAATGAATTTCACAGATTCACCACCCTCTGACTGAAGAAATTCTTTCTCATCTCCTTCCCAAAGGAACGACCTTGTATTCTGAGATTCTGAGAATCTGCCTCTGATTCATGCAGACATCAGATTTTGCATAATACTGGAATATCGGAATCTCCTTTCATTTTCATGGGGATTCCAGACCTAGAGGGTAAAATATAATTTAAGTAACTGAATAACTATTTACTTATAGTTACATATTAATGTTTTAATGTACTTCTGATAAATTTTACTTCTATTAAGTTACTATAATAATGTTTAAAAAAAATAAAATATTTAAAGCATTAGATTTTAAATGTCTCAGAGGCACTTAGGAACACTGCCAAAGCCAGAAGCGACACAGTGGAGCAGCAGTAAATTTGCGGCCTTCCACTCCAGAGACCCGAGTTTGATCCTGACCACGGGTGCCTGGCCGTATGATGTGGCCTTGTCCACAGTGTGTTTTCTCAGGATGTTCTGATTTTGAAACACATTCCAAAGACATGCAGGTTCGTACGTTAATTGGCTTCTGGAAAGTTCCCCAGAGTGCAGGATGCAAACCTGGGATACAAGGTGATCGTTGGTCAGCCCTTCGAGTCCGCACCGACCAGCGATCCCCGTACCAACCTGCACACACCTGGAGACAATTTACACTATTAGATTTTTAGATTTAGATTTAGAGATACAGCGCGGAAACAGGCCCTTCGGCCCACCGAGTCTGCGCCGCCCAGCGATCCCCGCACATTAACACTATCTATCCTACACACACTAGGGACAATTTTTTATTTATTTTTTACTCTTTTTTTTAACACACATTTACCCAGTCAATTAAACTACAAACCTGTACGTCTTTGGAGTGTGGGAGGAAACCGAAAATCTCGGAGAAAACCCACGCAGGTCACGGGGAGAACGTACAAACTCCGTACAGACGGCGCCCGTAGTCAGGATCGAACCTGAGTCTCCGGTGCTGCGCCACCGTGCCGGCCTATGACCAAGCCAACTATAACCAAGCCAACTTACCTGCATACTGCACCTGTAAACATTTGGAGTGTGGGAAGAAACCAAAGATCTCGGAGACAACCCACGCTGTCACGGGAAGAACGTTCAAACTCCGTACAAACATCACCCATAGTCGGGATCGAACCCAAGTTTCCGGCGTTGCAAGCGCTGTAAGGCAGCAACTCTACCGCTGCGCCACCGTGCCGCCACTAAAATGTTCTTTAATGTTATTTCAAAAAACTGAACATATGTTCAGAAAGTGCAGAATAGGCTTTTGACTGAAGTAACTGAGTCCATAGCCAGAGAAAAGATGATTTGGATTGAAGGACAAATATTGGCCACATCTTCATTTCCACCTGTCGGGCAAAATATCAGTGTGAACTCATTCCTAGTGTTTGGGTTTGAATTCTGTTTCTTGTCACGTGTACTGACGTACAGTGAAAAGCTTTTGTTGCGTGCTAACCAGTCAGCGGAAAGACAATACATGTTTACAATCGAGCCATTTACAGATACATGATAAAGGGAATAACATGAATAAAGATTAGTGCAAGAATACGTCCAGAAAAGTCCGAGCAAAACTAGTCCAAATGTCTACAATGAGGTAGATAGTAGCTCAGCACAGTTCTCTAGTTGTTGGTAGGATGGTTCAGTTGCCTGATAACAACGGGATAAAAACTGTCCCTGAATCTGGAGGTGTGCGTTTTCACACTTCTGCAACTCTTACCTGATGGGAAAGGGGCGTAGAGAGAGTGGCCACGGTGCAACTCGTTCTTGATTATGCTGCTGGCCTTGCTGAGTCAACGTGAGGTGTAAATGGAGTATATAAATAGAGAGGTTGGCTCGCGTGATAGACAATAGACAATAGACAATAGGTGCAGGAGTAGGCCATTCGGCCCTTCGAGCCAGCACCGCCATTCAATGTGATCATGGCTGATCATTCTCAATCAGTACCCCGTTCCTGCTTTCTCCCCATACCCCCTGATTCCGCTATCCTTAAGAGCTCTATCTATCTCTCTCTTGAATGTATTCAGAGAATTGACCTCCACTGCCCTCTGAGGCAGAGAATTGCACAGATTCACAACTCTCTGACTGAAAAAGTTTTTCCTCATTTCTGTTCTAAATGGCCTACCCCTTATTATTAAACTGTGGCCCCTGGTTCTGGGTACATCTATAATCCTCTGCAATTTCTTACGGTCTTGGATGGAGCTGTTTCCAAACCACGCTGTGATGCACGCTGATAAAATGCTTTCTATGGCGCATTTGTAGAAGATGGTGAGAGTTGTTGGGAACAAGCTGAACTTCCTACCCCTTCTAAGGAAGTAGAGGCGTCGGTGTGCTTTCTTGACCATGGCTTCAATATGGGTGGTCCAGGAGAAGTTGTTGGTGATATTGATTCCTAGCAACGTGAGGTTTTCAACCATCTCCACTTCGGCTCCGGAAATGCAAACCAGAGTATGTGTTCCTGACACTGATCACTATCTCATGGGTATTGACGACATCGAGAGAAAGGTCGTTGTCTCGACACCAGGACACGAGGTTCTCAAACTCCTTCCTGTACTCTGCCTTATCATTATTTGATATCCGGCCCACAATGGTGGTGTTGTCTGTGAATTTGTAAATTTCCTTGCTCATGTTGGAAATAAGTCATCTATGTCCATGTCAGACAGTGGACCGGGCACATCTATGGACCGGGCACGTCAGACAGTGGACCGGGCACATCTATGGACCGGGCACGTCAGACAATGGACCGGGTACATCTATGGACCGGGCACGTCAAACAGTGGACCGGGCACATCTATGGACCGGGCACGTCAGACAGTGGACCGGGCACATCTATGGACCGGGCACGTCAGACAGTGGACAGGGCCTTGCTATAACACCTCCACGCAGAATATTGCACCACCCGAATGGGCAAATCTACATTCTGTGCGTCGATCTGGATTCTGTGGCCAAGACTTTGATGCAAACCCTGAAGACTGAAGAAGGATCTCGACCCGAAACGTCACCCATTCCTTCTCTCCTGAGATGCTGCCTGACCTGCTGAGTTACTCCAGCATTTTGTGAATAAACACCTTCCATTTGTACCAGCATCTGCAGTTATTTTCTTATACTATTGATGCAAACCCTTAACCTCCTGACGCAGAGACAACAGTGCTATCACCATGGAGCCGAGTGATGGAATTTAGAAGGATGAGAGGAGATCTTATCGAAACGTATAAGAGTATTAAGGGGTTGGACACGTTAGAGGCAGGAAACATGTTCCCAATGTTGGGGGAGTCCAGAACAAGGGGCCACAGTTTAAGAATAAGGGGTAGGCCATTTAGAACTGAGATGAGGAAAAACTTTTTAAGTCAGAGAGTTGTGAATCTGTGGAATTCTCTGCCTCAGAAGGCAGTGGAGGCCAATTCTCTGAATGCATTCAAGAGAGAGCTAGATAGAGCTCTTAAGGATAGCGGAGTCAGGGGGTATGGGGAGAAGGCAGGAATGGGGTACTGATTGAGAATGATCAGCCATGATCACATTGAATGGCGGTGCTGGCTCGAAGGGCCGAATGGCCTCCTCCTGCACCTATTGCCTATTGTCTATCACCTTGGAGCCAAGTAATGCATACAAAATCACAACAGGAGGCGGGAAAGGGGAAATATTTAAAAAGAAAACATAAACAGGGAACAAAGATGGACAAACAATGACTCAGAAGGCCAGCCAAACTAATAGGCTGATCAAGAGAGATGGGTAAAAATCAGGAACGGGGTACTGATTTTGGATGATCAGCCATGATCATATTGACTGGCGGTGCTGGCTCGAAGGGCCGAATTGCCTACTCATGCACCTGTTTTCTATGTTTCTACGTTTCTAATTATTCTAAGCAGTAATTATTGGATGTTTGCACGCTTGTGTGGGGCCAGGGTGAGCCTTGTTCTAATAAGACAAATTGTGATCCATGCAGACTCAAGAAGGGTCCTGTGGCTGGCTTCAAGGTTTCAGAATCTGGGAGCAATGAAATCAATGACGATAAAGAGGCCAAGGTGACACTTTGAATCAAAAGCAGTGGGCATCATTACAGAAGTGAACAACTGAACAAAACCGGCTGGTTGTGTGGAAAGGAACTGCAGATGCTGGTTTATACTGAAAAAGGGTTCAGACCTAAAACATCACCCATTGCTGATCTTTGCCCTGACTCCATGGCCTATATTCTTTACTTGGTTGTCAAAAACCCAAGTGTCTGAATAAGAGATACCAAATAGGCGACATCACTTGGCTAGTCAGCATCGGTGGAAGCAAACAGGTTGCCAGTTTAGTTTAGTTTAATGCAGCACGGAAACAGGCCCTTCAGCCCACCGAGACCACACCGACCAGCGTTCCTCACACATTAACACAACCCTACATACCCTAGGGTCAATCTTACATTTATACCAAGCCAATTAACCGACAAACCTGTATGTCTTTAGAATGTGGGTGGAAACCGAAGATCTTGTAAAAAAAAACCCACACAGGTCACGGGGGGAACGTATGAATTTCGTACAGACAGGCACTCGTAGTCAGGTCTCTGGCACTGTAAGGCGGCAACTCTACCACTACGCCACCGTGCCAATGTTTTGGGCCATTACCCTACACTGGTCCTAAAGCAGAAACAACGACAACCCGTTTTTGCTTGCATAGATGCTCCTTGACCTGCTGAGTTCCTCCAGCAGTTTGTTTCTTGCTTCAGGGTTCTGCAGTCCCTTGTGTGGCCAACATCACTTCTTACTTGTGGTAGGGATTCCAAATTCCCACTACACGCTGCTGAATTATACCTTCACTTCTGAAAGATCTGGCTGTGTATCTTTTACTCCCAATTTACTCTCCTTAGCTCCTACCTATTAATGCTCTAATTTGGCCTTCCCCAATTTAGGACGTTCCCCAATGTCCCGACTTATCAGACCTTTTGGAAAACTTATGGAGCTGTGGTCACTGTTCCCAAAATGCTCTCCCACTGAAGCTAACTGGGCTGGTTTCCCAATTCAAGGTCCAGTATATTCCCTCCTCTAGTTGAATATCCATGTCCTGTTTTAAGAAAGCCTCTTGGATTTATTGAACAGACTGTGCCCAAACTAAGCCTCTAGCAGTAAGTGAGTCCCAGTCGATAGTGAAGTGAAAGTTACCCGCTACCACAATCGTGTCATTTGTTAAATATTTCCATATTCCAAGCTAATGAATGAATGAAATGAATGAATGAATGAATGAATGAATGAATGTATGAATGAATGAATACGTTTATTGGCCAAGTATGTGCATATACAAGGAATGTGCCTTGGTGCTCCGCTCACAAATGACAACACAAACATACAGTTAACAATTAAGAATAAAGCATAACCACATCAAAACAATAAGGATACAACATTACGGTCTAAACATGTGGGTGAAAATAAACCAGAGCAAAAAAGAGACTACAGAATTTAGTTATTGAGTAGAACTACCACTCGTGGAAAAAAAGCTGTTTTTATGTCTGGCTGTGGCTGCTTTGACAGTCCGGAGTCGCCTTCCAGAGGGAAGTGCTTCAAAGAGTTTGTGGCCAGGGTGAGAGGGGCCAGAGATGATCTTGCCCGCTCGCTTCCTGGCCCTTGCAGTGTACAGTTCGTCAATGGGGGGAATATTGCAGCCAACAACCTTCTCAGCTGATCGAACGATCCGTTGCAGCCTCCGGATGTCGTGCTTGGTGGCTGAGCCAAACCAGACCATGATGGAGAAGGTGAGGACGGACTCTATGATGCCAGTATAAAACTGGACCATCATTGCCTGTGGCAGATTGTGTTTCCTCAGTTGCTGCAGGAAGTACATCCTCTGTTGGGCCTTTTTGACTGTGGAGTCGATGGTGGCCCCACATTTAAGGTCCCTGGAGATGATGGTTCCAAGGAACTTAAATGACTCCACAGATGTGACTGTGGTGTTGTTGATGGTGAGTGGGGGGGGGGGAGGGGGAGGGGAAGTTCTTCAAAAGTCTACAATTAGTTCCACTGTCTTAAGAGCATTGAGCTCCAGGTTGTTGCGATGGCACCAGGACGCCAGCTGTGTCACTTCCCGTCTGTAGGCAGATTCCTCCCCATCCTGGATCAGTCCAATCAGGGTTGTGTCATCCGCAAACTTGAGGAGCTTGACAGAGGAGTCTGTGGAGCTGCTGTCGTTGGTGACATGTTGGCCTTCATAGCGAGAGGATTTGAGTATAGGAGCAAGGAGGTCCTACTGGGTTGTACAGGGCCCTGGTGAGACCACACCTGGAGTACTATGTGCAGTTTTGGTCTTCTAATTTGAGGAAGGACATTCTTGCTACTGAAGGAGTGCAGTGTAGGTTCACCAGGTTAACTCTCAGGATGGCAGGACTGTCCTACAGTATGATGAAAGAATGGATCAACTGGTCTTATATTTTCACTGGAATTCAGAAGGATGAGAGGAGATCATATAGAAACATAAAATTCTTAAGGAATTGGACAGGCTAGATGCAGGAAAAATGATCCCAATGTTGGGGGAGTCCAGAACCAGGGGTCATAGTTTAGCATTAAGGGGTAGGCCATTTAGGACTGAGATGAGGAAAAACTTTTTCATCAAGAGAGTTTTAAATCTGTGGAATTCTCTGCCACAGAAGGCATTGGAGGCTAATTCACCAGATATTTTCAAGAGAGAGTTAGAATTAACTCTTAGGGCTGAAGGAATCAAGGGATATGGGGAGAAGGCTTGATTTTGGATGATCAGCCTTGATCATATTGAATAGCTCGAAGGGCCGAATGGCCTCCTGCACCTATTTTCAATGTTTCTATGTTTGTACACTTCTGTTCCTCTGTTTCTGGTGCTCTAGCTGTTGGGAGACCTACAATATAATCCCGTGAGAGTGAATATTTTTGAGCTCTACCTTGAAAGGGTTCAGAAGCATGAAAGGATTCAGAAAAGATTTACGAGGATGTTGCCAGGACTAGAAGTTATGAGCTATGGGGAGAGGTTGAGTAGGCTGGGTCTCTATTCTATGGAGTGTAGGAGGATGAGGGGGGATCTTACAGAGATGTACAAAATCATGCGAGGAATAGATCGGGTGGATGCACAAACTCTTTTACCCAGAGTAGGGGAATCGAGGGCCAGAGGACATAGGTTCTAGGTGAAAGGGAAAAGATTTAATGGGAATACGAGGGGTAATTGTTTCACACAGAGGGTGGTGGGTGTATGGAACAAGCTGCCAGAGGAGGTAGTTGAGGCTGGGACTATCCCATCGTTTAAGAAACAGCTTGAAAGGTACATGGTTTTGAATTTAAATTTGAATTTGAATTTCTTTATTGTCGCTGTAGAGGTGCATACAATAATATTCAGGTGCACTGCCTTAGCGGTGCTCAAATGTACAAGATAAAGAATAACAATAAAATAACAGTAAAAGAATGAGGAAAATAAAAACTGTTCATACACTCATGTGCACACACTGTGACACATACACACAGATTCACACACGCGTACACATTATGCCTATGTATGCACCCTTATCAGAATATAAGATATTGCACAGAATAGCATTATAAAAATAAATATTATAAATTAATATATCAGTATATTCACCTGGATAGGACAGGTTTGGAGGGTTATGGACCAAGCGCATGCAAGTGGGACTAGTGTAACTGGGACATTGTTGGCCGGTGTGGGCAAGTTGGGCCGAAGGGCCTGTTTCCACACTGTATCACTCTCTGACTCTATGACTCCACCCATATCATTTCAGTGGAGAAAACCTCCAGTACGTCTTCTCAGTGAGGCTGTGGTATTTACCCTGTTAGTCTTGCAACTGCTCCACTTCTTCTACCGCCCTTCCCATCACATCTGAGACCATGGATCATTGAGCTGGCTATCCCTTCTCCCTCATAACCAAGTATCCGTATTGGCCACAACGTCACAGTTCAACGCACTGGTCCAGGCTCGAAACTCACCCCTTTTCCTCCTTTGTATTGAAATAAGCTCACTTCTGCCCATCAGTCTCACCAATGTCCATTACCCATTCTTCTGACTTGTAAACTGTCTTTCCTTGAGACTTACTTGTCATAACCTCTAAATTCCCAACAATCTCTCCACTTGCTGGATTATTTTGTTTAAACTTTTACTCAGACAAGTGAGAAATTTAGATTTTTAGATTTTTTTTTTAGATTTAGAGATACAGCGGGGAAACAGGCCCTTCGGCCCACCGAGTCCGCGCCGCCCAGCAATCTCCGCACATTAACACTATCCTACACGCACTAGGGACAATTTTGTTTTACATTTTACCCAGCCAATTAACCTACATACCTGTACATCTTTGGAGTGTGGGAGGAAACTGAAGATCTCGGAGAATACCCACGCAGGTCACGGGGAGAACGTACAAACTCCGTACAGACGGCGCCCGTAGTCAGGATCGAACCTGAGTCTCCGGTGCTGCATTCGCTGTAAGGCAGCAACTCTACCACCGCACCACCGAGCTGCCGGTATTTGCTTAACTTACTAAAATTAGCATTTTAGTAAGTTAAGGTAGCTTGGGGCTTACACATTAAATGACAGGGCTCTGAGAGGTTTTCTACAACAGAGAGACCTGTTTAACATGCATAGTTCCCTGAAAGCAGTGACACTGGTAGACAGTATGGTGAAGAAAGTCTTTGGCAAGTTTGCCTTCATTAGTCAGATAATTTTGTACAAATGTTGAGTATGATAGGTAACTATGCGAGATATTAGTTTACTTTAGAGAAACAGTGTGGAACTAGGTCCTTCGGCACATAGAGTCCGTGCTGACCAGCGATCCCCGTACACCACACACTAGGGACAATTTACAATTTTACCAAAGCTAATTAACCTACAGACCTGTACGTCTTTGGAGTGTGGGAGGAAACTGGAACACCTGAAGAAAACCCACGTGGCCACAGCAGAACATACTGTAGTGAGGATCAAAGCCAGCTCTCTGGTGCTGTAGGGAAGCAACTCCACCTCTGTGCCACTGTGCTGGCCTAGTGGTGATACCACGCTTTGAGTATGGTATGTGGTTCCAGTCGCCCAGCAATCTGAAGGATGTCACGAAGCTGGAAAGGGTGAAAAAGAAAAATTACAGCACATTACTGTGACTGGAGGTCTCCAGTTACAGGGGGCAGACTAGAGCATAGGAGGTCGAGAAGTAATCTTATAGAGGTATATGTAATCATGAGGGGCATTGATATGGTGAATGGTTGCAGTATTTTTCTTAAGGTAGGGAGCCAAAAAAATAGGGGGTTCTCATCTGGGGAATGAAGTGATAAGGTTCTAACCTGCCAGTCGAGTAATAAAATACAATGACATAATTTAAAAGGCATTTGTACAGTTACCGGGATAGGAGTGATTGAGAGGGATATGGGCCAAACACAGGCAGATATTCAAGGAGGCAACCTAGTCGCCATGAACAAGATAGACCAAAGAAGTAAAACCCTTTATGCTTTAATGATCTTATCGAAACATATAAGATTATTAAGGGGTTGGACACGCTAGAGGCAGGAAACATGTTCCCAATGTTGGGGGAGTCCAGAACAAGGGGCCACAGTTTAAGAATAAGGGGTAGGCCATTTAGAACGGAGATGAGGAAAAACTTTTTCTGTCAGAGAGATGTAAATCTGTGGAATTCTCTGCCTCAGAAGGCAGTGGAGGCCAATTCTCTGAATGCATTCAAGAGAGAGCTAGATAGAGCTTTTAAGGATAGCGGAGTCAGGGGGTATGCGGAGAAGGCAGATTTACTGATTGAGAATGATCAGCCAAGATCACATTGAATGGTGGTGCTTGCTCGAAGGGCCGAATGGCCTACTCCTGCACCTATTGTCTATTGTCTATGACGATATTTTATAAATGGTGAGAGAGAATGTAGGTTGTTAGCTTACAGAGGATGTCCCTGTACATGAATTGCTTCATGTAACATCAGCAAACAATTAAGAAGGCAAACATATGTTGGCCTTTATTGCAAGAGGAATTGAATTCAAGAGCAAAGCTGACTTATTCGTAACATATTGGGCCCTGGCTAGCTCTCACCTTTGTATTATGAATGTTTGATTTGGAACCTTACTTATGATTGAGGAAATGCATCTGTAGTTGAGGCAGGGACTATCCCAACATTTAAGAAGCAATTAGACAGGTACATGGATAGGAAAAGTTTGGAGGGATATGGGCCAAATGCTGGCAGGTGGGACTAGTGTAGCTGGGACATGTTGGCCGGTGTGTGCATGTTGGGCTGAAGGGCCTGTTTCCACACTGTTTCATTCTATGACTCTATGACTCTATTACACATTCTTGACAGATATTAGAAGACTTTCTTTCAGATACAGGGCGGTGAATCGTTGGATTTCCCTCATCTGGAAGGGAGTGCAGGCTTAGCCACTGAGTATATTAAAGACAATGAATGATTATTGGAGATTCAAGGAATTGAGGGACATGGAGTATGGCTTGCACTACACATGGAGCGCAGTGTTTAGTCAGTGCAGCACAATGGTGGAGATGGTACAACTGTTGCTTCACAGCTCCCGAGACCCGGGATTGATCCTAACCATGGATACTGTCTGTATGGTGTTTGCACGTTCTCCATGTGAAACTCACGAGTTTCTACCGGGTGCTCCAGCTTCCTCCCACATCACAAAGACATGCAAGTTTGCAGGTTAATGGGCCTCTGCAAATTGCCCCTAGTGTGGTAGGAATAGGTGTAAAGTGGGATACCATAGAACTAGTGTATCTTTCAATCACTCAATCAATGATAGATCAGCAGTAATGGTAAGTAATGGCAGAGCAGTCACAAGAACCATGACATAACTTGCTCCCACCTCCATTTCTTATGTTCTTGTGTGACTGCCCCCTTTAAGCTCTTGATAAATGGTGACCTGACTAATCGGCAAGATGGCGGCGCGCACGGACGCAGCGGCTCACAGCTCTCCCTTTCGGTGCGTTTTATGTGTGTTATCTGTGTTATGTCTGTTAGTCAAATTTAGTCAGGAAAATCAGGAAAATCAGGCAAATCCTACCTACAACCGAAAGGATCTTCTGTTCATAGGATTCCAGTGCAATCGGGACCTTGTGCGCGAATTTCCACACCCGCGAAATATACCGGAAGAGATAGCCAGGACACCGGGCGCTCCGTGGATAGTTGTCGGCACGAACAGGCGTCGCAGACGGAGGAGAAACAGGAAGCAAAAGCGAGGATGCCGGTCCGGTATACTTGCCAAGCTAAAGAGACAGCCACACAAACCACCGCTACCTAGCATGTTTCTCACCAACGCCAGATCCATCATCAACAAAATGGACGAACTAAAACTACAGATATCAGCAAACAAACTCGTGGAGGACTGTTGCATTCTCTTAGTAACAGAGACATGGCTTCATCCACTTATCCCAGACGGAGCCATTGAGCTAGCCGGGCGTACAGCGTTTCGTTGGGACAGAAACATCGACTCCGGTAAGAGCAAGGGGGGGGGGTTATGCATTTACGTGCACAACAGCTGGTGCACTAACATCCAAATCATAGATAGCCACTGTTCTCCTGATCTGGAGTCCCTAACAGTTAAATGCAGGCCTTTTTACCTTCCTCGCGAATTTACAGGGGTTATAGTAACAGCAGTCTACATCACACCGAATGCTAACGCTAGCACAGCTTTAGGCTACCTGCTCGGTGCAATAAACTCACAACAGAGCACATATCCAGAAGCAGCCCACATCATAGCCGGGGACTTCAACCATGCAGACCTAAAGTCAGTTCTCCCGAAACTTGAACAACACATAAGATGTGCTACCAGGGGGAAAAACACACTAGACAAGGTTTACTCAAATATTAAGAAGGGTTTCAGGTCAGCACCACTACCACACCTGGGGCAGTCAGATCACCTGTCCATATTCCTAACTCCAGCATACACCCCACTCAGGAGGAAAGCTCCAGTCACCATAAAGACTGTTAAGACATGGCCTGAAGGAGCTTCCTCGCAGCTGCAGGATTGCTTCGAAAGGACCAACTGGGATATTTTTGAGGATCAGGACTTGGAGGAGTACACATCAACTGTACTTTGCTACATCAAAAACTGTGTTGACAATGTCACCGTCGACAAACGCATCCGGTTGTATCCCAATCAAAAACCCTGGATGACAAAGGATGTCAGGTCTCTCCTCAAGGACCGTAACACCGCCTTCAGGTCTAGTGATGGAGCTCTATACAGTGCTGCTAGAACCAACCTGAAGAGAGGCATCAAGGATGCCAAAGCGTCCTACAAGAGGAAGATTGAGGACCACTTTTCCAACAATGACCCACGGCGGGTATGGCAAGGCATCCAGCATATCACCAACTACAAGACCAGCAACCGCACGACTGCCGACGGCGACGCCTCGCTGGCAGAGGAACTTAACTGTTTCTTTGCTCGTTTCGAGGTGAAAGCTACAGTGGCAGACATAACACCCTCTCCAGCACCTGACAGCAACACCTTCACTGTGCAGGAGTATGATGTTAAGCGCGTGCTCAGAGCAGTGAATCCCAGGAAAGCTGCAGGCCCCGATGGTGTGACGGGCAGAGTGCTGAGGGAATGTGCAGACCAATTATCTGAGGTCTTCACAAAAATCTTCAACCTGTCCCTTTTAAAATCCACCATCCCTCCCTGCCTGAAGTCCGCCACAATCATCCCACTGCCGAAAAAGTCTGTCATCAGCGGTCTTAACGACTACCGTCCGGTAGCACTCACACCGGTCATCACAAAGTGCTTCGAGAGACTGGTCCTGCAGCACATCAAAGCCAGCCTCCCACCCACCTTCGACCCACACCAGTTTGCCTACAGAGCAAATAGGTCTACAGGGGATGCCATCGACACTGCTCTTCACACTGCACTGACCCACCTTGAACACCAGGGGAGCTATGTGAGGATGCTCTTCCTCGACTTCAGCTCTGCCTTTAACACGGTCATCCCGAGCAGACTGGTCACCAAACTTTCCGACCTTGGATTTTCCCAAACCATCTGCCAATGGATCAAGGACTTCCTGACCAACCGCCCCCAGACCGTCAAAATAGGCCCTCACCTCTCCTCCACCATTACACTGAGCACCGGCTCACCACAGGGCTGTGTGTTGAGCCCCATCCTTTACTCCCTCTACACTCACGACTGCGCCCCCACCCATCCCACCAACACCATCATCAAGTTCGCGGATGACACGACTGTGGTTGGACTCATCTCAGAAGGAGATGAGACAGCCTATAGGGATGAAATCCAAAGGCTGGCAGCATGGTGTTCAGTGAACAATCTGGTCCTGAACTCCTCCAAAACAAAGGAACTTATAATTGACTTTAGAAAAACCAGTGGAGATTACGACCCACTCTACATCAATGGGGTCTGTGTGGAAAGGGTACCAGCTTTCAGGTTCCTGGGTACGCACATCGCAGAGGATCTTACCTGGTCTACCAACACCATCACCACAGTAAAGAAGGCACAGCAGAGACTCCACTTCCTGAGGATCCTCAGGAAAACCAACCTGCAGGAGAAGCTTATGTTGTCCTTCTATCGCTGCTCCATCGAGAGTGTGCTGGCATACTGTATAACCACATGGTATGCCAGCTGCTCAGAAAAGGACAGGAAGGCCCTTCAGAGGGACATCACGACGGCCCAGAAGATCATCGGCTGCTCACTGCCCTCCCTGGAGCACCTGTTCAGACTACGCTGCCTCAGTAGAGCAGGCAAAATAATAAAAGATCCATCCCACCCCGGCCACCGTCTGTTTGTTCATCTGCCCTCTGGTCGACGTTTCAGGTCGATCAAATCCCGAACAAACAGACTTAAGAACAGTTTTTACCCCAGGGCCATACGAGAACTGAACACTACCTTTGCACTAGGCAACTACCTTTGCACTAGGCAACACCGTTAAAAAATCTTGTACTTAATATAATTGTATTTAATTGTATTTATGTATTTATTTGTTTTTGCATTTATTGCATATATGTTTGTACGCACCGTCAGGATTGGCTATTTTTTAATTTCGTTGTACTCGTTGCAATGACAATAAATGAATATTATTATTATTATTAAAAGTACCATTAGCAAATTTGCAGATGATACTAAGTTGGGGGGTAGTGTGAATTGTGAGGAAGATGCAATAAGGCTGCAGGGTGACCTGGACAGGTTGTGTGAGTGGGCGGATACATGGCAGATGCAGTTTAATGTAGATAAGTGTGAGGTTATTCACTTTGGAAGTAAGAATAGAAAGGCAGATTATTATCTGAATGGTGTCAAGTTAGGAGGAGGGGGAGTTCAACGAGATCTGGGTGTCCTAGTGCATCAGTCAATGAAAGGAAGCATGCAGGTTCAGCAGGCAGTGAAGAAAGCCAATGGAATGTTGGCCTTCGTAACAAGAGGAGTTGAGTATAGGAGCAAAGAGGTCCTTCTACAGTTGTACCGGGCCCTGGTGAGACCGCACCTGGAGTACTGTGTGCAGTTTTGGTCTCCAAATTTGAGGAAGGATATTCTTGCTATGGAGGGCGTGCAGCGTAGGTTCACTAGATTAATTCCCGGAATGGCGGGACTGTCGTATGTTGAAAGGCTGGAGCGATTGGGCTTGTATACACTGGAATTTAGAAGGATGAGGGGGGATCTTATTGAAACATATAAGATAATTAGGGGATTGGACACATTAGAGGCAGATAACATGTTCCCAATGTTGGGGGAGTCCAGAACAAGGGGCCACAGTTTGAGAATAAGGGGTAGGCCATTTAGAACGGAGATGAGGAAGAACTTTTTCAGTCAGAGGGTGGTGAAGGTGTGGAATTCTCTGCCTCAGAAGGCAGTGGAGGCCAGTTCGTTGGATGCTTTCAAGAGAGAGCTGGATAGAGCTCTTAAGGATAGCGGAGTGAGGGGGTATGGGGAGAAGGCAGGAAGGGGATACTGATTGATAGTGATCAGCCATGATCGCATTGAATGGCGGTGCTGGCTCGAAGGGCTGAATGGCCTACTCCTGCACCTATTGTCTATTGTCTATTGACCTCCACCGCAGGATGTTAATGAGAGGGCATTCAGTGAAGGTAATGTTTCTGTCATGGTGAGGTGATTTTAATCTGTCTTGCTTGAATTGGCTATGGTTTAACACTTTTGATGTGAGATTAATACTTGCCATTTGTCTGATGTGACTAAATGTTCTCCAGTTCCTGCCATATGCAGGCAGAGACTGCTTCATGAAAACAGAATCTGTGAGAGGAATAAGTGCCAGGCTACTGTCAGGGAATATCTTGCCGTTCCTGGTCGAATGCCATCTTAAGGACGCGAGATATTATCTCCTCAACTCTGAACTCTTGCCCACATTGGAAGCAATGCTGCAAGGTGAGCTGGAGTCAAGTGATCCTGACAAACCCATATCTTATCATCAATAAACAGGTTGAGTTTAGTTTAGTTTTGTTTAGAGATACAATGCGTAAACAGGCCCTTCGGCTCACGAAGCCCGAACCGCCCAGCGATCCCCGCACACTAACACTATCCTACACACAATCGGGACAATTTTACATTTTCACCAAGCCAATTAACCTGCAAACCTGTACGTCTTTGGAGTGTGGGGGGAAACCGAAGATACCGGAGAAAACCTACGCAGGTCATGGGGTGAACGTACAAAGCCCGTACAGACAGCGCCCGTAGTCAGGATCAAACCCGGGTCTCTGGCGCTGTAAGGCAGTAGCTCATCCGTACCAATCTTTTTGCCCATCTACTCTATCAAGAGTCAAGTGTTTTATTGTCATACGTCCCATAACGGAACAATGAAATTGTTACCTGCAGTAGCACAACACTCCTTGCCTATTTAAGAATCTGTTTAAACACCTCTTAAACTGAGTCATTGCAGCTGTTTCTACTGACAGTAACTTTCCAGATATCAACAACTCTCTGTGGCTATCTGAAACCTTCAGTGGGACATTGTTGAAGGAATATGGCTCTAAAACTCCCTGGTTTGGGAGTGCCTGACAAGGCTCAGAAAATGGTCACCCATTCCTTCCTTCTCCCCAGAGATGCTGCCTGCCCCATTGAGTTACTCCAGCATTTTTGTGTCTACCTTCGGTTTAAACCAGCATCTGCAGTTCCTTCATACACTTTGCTCATCTCGCCTCTGAGCTTTCTATATAAAGTTGAGGGATCTAAACTGTGAATCACACTTCACTATAATTGCTGGAGAGCTATTGATGCTGCTATTGTGTGCCTGAAACTAAACAAACCCCACTCGCAACAGCAAACAAATATTTGCATCAAATTCATGAGAAAAATGTTGATAAATGTTCATTTATGTATTTTTTTTCAATCACAGTAACAAGCCTGAGAATGAAGTAATGCCCCTTTATAAAATGTTTTATTGTAAGTTTCTCCCTTTATCCTCTGAGGTTATATTTTACAAAGCACAACATTGGACATAAGAAAAAATATACAAATTACAAACTGCAATTAGATGTTTGTTGAAAACAGTGGACAATTAATCTATAACAACTGAATGCCATTTAACAATCACACAAACGTAACACGCTACAGAAAGCTTAAAACACTCACCAGAGCATTACACTATCTACAATCAGTCCATTTAAATAATGAGCTGAGATTAACACCATCAGAATTGAAATGCATTTACTTGTATTGTTCAATCTTTACCAGCTATGCTCTCTCCTGCCCTGATCACCCGTATTGTGTTAATACAAGTGTTCTTACTCATTGTAAACCCAGGGAGTGAATATTGACAAGTTAATCAGCCATGAAGGTCATCACAGTGAAGTCTGTTCCCAGTCCTTAAACAAAAGCTCACACATGTGGTTTCTAGATTGCAATCAGAAACCACAAGCCATGTTTTATCCTTTGTTAGTTCAGGAAAGAAGAGTCTTAGTTGGGGTGTCCCGGAAAGTGCAGTTTTCTGCATTCGATCCCACCCTGTAAGGCCACCCCGACTTGTGTTGGTGCAGCCTCATGTGGAATGGCAGAGAAATGAAGGTTAACATGGTTTCCAAACTCTACCCCAAGAGCCAGGGGAAGCCCTTCATGCCAGGTGAAACCTAGCTCCCAAACCCAGGAGATTCATGCCAATTTTTGTGTTATTATTTCCCCCTTTCTGGTCTGACCCTCTCGAATATTGGGAGCTGGGTTGGAAAGCGGGAACAAATCAAGACAACAGGAACTGTCAACTCAGCGATTTGGGACTCATGCAAATGAAGGAGGGCCTGATTCGAACTCTACGCCACGTTCTGAGAAGCCAAGGTGCCCAGATTAAAGACTCTCGGTTTAATTTAACTGCGTATTCAACTTCTTTTATCCCCAAGATACTGGAGCACAATGCCCTTGAAATGTTTTTTTCTCATAAATATGCCACATAGCATCAAATTAATATTTTTTTGTCACAAGTATTTCATTGTTTTACTGCCGATCCTTCATTCAGCAGATCTCCCTTTCATGCCTCTGTCCCTTCTCTGGAGAACAGCAGACTGTTTGCATTGATGGTGTTGTAGAAGTGGTTGTTGAACTGGTTCAGCACAGAGGAGTAGCCGTAGCGATTCGATGGCCCCGGATCGGCCCACTCCGACCCAGGCTGGCTCAGGATGTTACCGGAGGGTGCGTACGAGCTGAATCCCATCATGCTTTGGGAAGAGTCATTGACTAATCCGAGGGAAGGCTGTCTCCCTCCGATAGGGTTATTGTAGGTGGACATACTGGAGATGAAGTTGCTGAGGCAGGGGGTGGAGATCGGGGTGGGGGATTTCTTTTCAGGAGTGGTCCCTGTCCGGGCAGTGGAGCTGTCCATAAGCCCCGGGCTTTGAGGTGGCTTTTGGCTGCCGTCGTCGGACTTTTCCGTGCCAATGCTGCCCGCGCTGGAGTTGGGATCTGACTTCCTCTTCCTCTTGCGCCGAAAGTTCCCATTGTCAAACATCTTTTCGCAGTTCGGGTCCAAAGTCCAGTAATTTCCTTTACCTGGAACAGAAGAGGGCAAGAAGGGGGGAGACATGAAACAATATCCCATCAGAGCGCAACGTCATCAACAAATCTGTCAATCTAATCTGAGATCAGCATGAAGCCAGCTGGAAATTCTCATCCATCGAGCTAAATCTGTAACATTTCTAACCTCTTTCTAAGGTATTTATTCACAAAAAGCTGGAGTAACTCAGCAGGTCAGGCAGCATCTCAGGAGAGAAGGAATGGGTGACGTTTCGGGTCGAGACCCTCCTTCAGACTCCAGTTACTCCAGCATTTTGTGAATAAATACCTTCGATTTGTACCAGCATCTGCAGTTATTTTCTTATATAACCTCTTTCTAAGCTCTTTCGAATCATTCAAATTAGATCTTTCTGTCTCTTATACCTTTCATCCGTGTCCTTGCTGATTTGAAATCAAAATTCATAGTCATGTCCCACATTCCCATTCCAAAGATGAACATCTCCTCATTTTTCCTTTCCCCCTTTAATTTACAGCCCCCTCAAGTCCAGGATTGGCACTGTGGAGACTTTGGAACAGGACCTCCTCTCCTGTTCTATGTTGACCTTGTGTCTTCACAATTTGACTGGGTCGGTTGCTGAAAGTAAAAGCGCATGAGAAGGGGGATTCGCCCGCACTGGTGTAGCATTGACACAGTAGGGGTTTCGAAGACCCTTTGTGCCACGCCAGATAACAAAAGTCATGCTTATCATCATATATCATATCATATATATACAGCCGGAAACAGGCCTTTTCGTCCCACCAAGTCCGTGCCGCCCAGCGATCCCCGTACATTAACACTATCCCACACCCACTAGGGACAATTTTTACATTTACCCAGCCAATTAACCTACATACCTGTACGTTTTTGGAGTGTGGGAGGAAACCGAAGATCTCGGAGAAAACCCACGCAGGTCACGGGGAGAACGTACAAACTCCTTACAACTCCTTATAAACTCATAAAAATCAACACTCCCAATCGCCACAGAATTCTTGAAAATAAATGAACATTTTGACCACGGACAAATGGCGATGAGGTGAAGTGTGGGCATTAATCCACAGAGGCTATATGACTTCACTGTTGTCCCATCAGAGAAAAAGGCCGATGAAAGGAACTCAAAATGAACTGGCGACTTACCTGGGTCATCCTCGTCTCTGGGGACCTTCTTGAAGCAGTCGTTGAGAGACAGGTTGTGTCTGATGGAGTTCTGCCAGCCAGCTTTACTCTTGTTGTAGAAGGGGAAATTGTCCGCCACGTACTGGTAGATTTGGCTCAGGGTCAGCCTTTTGTCCGGAGCCCCGTGGATTGCCATTGCGATCAGAGCCGAGTAGGAGTAAGGAGGTCTCACCAGCTTCAGTAGCTCTTCCTGATTGGGAATGGACAGCCACCCAAGGTCCGACCCTCCCAAGCCGGTGCTGCTGGGTAGGAACTGTCTCGGCATCCCGTAGGACTGCGGGATGAAAGGGCTGGCGCTGGAGCCGGACAGGTACGACGTTGTGTTCATGGACGGGCCGTTTAGCCAGAGGTAGGGATT